>NC_081290.1:161339772-161642803 GCF_030435805.1 Mustela lutreola | reverse complement strand
ACACTCTCAGTTCGTTTATTTAATAGAAAATTGATCAAATTCCCCCTCTCTTTCTGCCTGCCTCTCTGCCTGCTTGTTATCTCTATCTGTCAAATAAATAAAATAAAAATCCTTTTAAAAAAGGAAAGAAAGATTGAGCAAATCAAGATAATGGCTACTCTGTTTCTAACCTGGGTTGGAAAGAATATATTAGCAGGCTCACATTGGCTTCCGCATGTACATTTGCTGCTTATTACACCAAGAGAAATGTGCAAGAAAAGGGACAAAGATATTAAGATTATGGAGGGTACAGTGATCATGCCCAGGACTGTCACAGCAGGTGGGAACACTTTGTTTTGAATACTCCGAGATATCTCGGGAGTTAAGTGTTGTTAGTAGTCAGCAACCAGAGCACCCCAGCTACTGCCTCTCCCCCCAGCCTTCAGATGTCCTATTGCCAAACACCGCTTACTTTATCTGATCGAAATAGACACTCCAGCCCACGGAAGGAGCACACACTTGAACTCAGGAAGGCAAAATTACCTAGAAAGGGAAGCATAAAAGCAGTGTCCTTGACATTCACTGTGGCCTGTCTGGGGAGATGGGAGAGGCTTCGGCAGCCACCATCCTTTGAAATTCATTTTAAAATGCAGCTTGGGTAAGTAACAATTGAAATCTCTTTGTCACTGTACAGGATGACGCTGTTGTAGGGCATAAACTGGGTTCTCCGAAGGTTGAGATTGATAGGGACACGCACTACTCTACTGACAGGAGAGAAAGCTGCTACCAGTTCTGTAGTGATTATAGACAGCTAGAGCTTCTTTTTTCCCTGAGCATGGCAGAGGGGATGGGCAGAAGTGGGAGGCCACCCTTCAAACTCAGGAATCCTTGGCCATTGCCAGAGTCATATTCCCATCCCTTCTTCTCCTTGTTTCCTCCTGCAAGGAGAGCATCGCCAGCCTCAGCTGCTGCCTCTGAGTAACTGAGACAGGGGAGATCTGTCCATCTCGCTCAGCTAGGGAGAGGGGCACACTCAAGTTATGCAGAAGCAGCCCCAGAAGGGGCTAAAAGGAATCAAGCTGTTCAGGTTCCAGTGGAAGAAAAGGAAGACAGTGATCCCCATTAGATGCTACTGTTTCTGGCAGCAACCCCCACTGTGTTTGGGTCTCAGCCTGGTAAATGGAAAGTTCTGACTGCAATACGATGAGATCCTAGATTTTAAAGGAGGGCAGAATGGGACCCCACACACCCATGCATACACATGCCTAGGGATAGAAGGAAAGCACTCCCCAAGAGACCGGTCGTCCTTGAACCCACACTGAAGGGCACATTTAGGTCATAACCCAGTTCTAACCTGTTTCAGTTCTCGGCCTCCCTACCTCCCCCTTCCACCCCCTCTCTCTCAGGAGTCTGGTGAAGCATATGAAAACTCCATCTTATAAATAATAACATTCTCAGTGCCATAAAATAATAGGAAGTCAATGATATTGAAACTAAAGATTCTTTAGTTTAAAATATAATTGTGGTCTAATTATTTCAGAAATAAATTCTGCCTTCCCCATAAGACTTTTTATCCCCCCATAAGATTTGAAGTCATTTTAGGTTAGCAACCGCCCTTTTTATTTCCCTAAAATTCCTCTTTCCAGAACTCCTCCAGAACTCTCCCCCAAGTGTGTACTATAACACTTAGCACAGTTTGGGGGTTCATCAAAAGCCAGTGCCTCTTTCATGGGTTATAAACTCATAGGTTAAAAAATGTAATGTAAAATACCTAATATTCTCAGTGAGAAATTGAAGTATCACCCCTTAATTGCATGAGTGAATATGAATAAAAACATCAGTGTGGTTTTATCATTGAGAGATCTGCAATAAGTAACAAGGTTACTTCTGGTTGTATATTGGGATTTTTTAGCCAGTGCTCTCTGAGCTCATGGACTTTGTCTAGAGCCCTTCTGTCAGATAAGCTAAGGTAAGTTGTGCTCAGAGTTGGAAGAGGTCATATGCTGAAAGGGTGGGGGGGCTCATTCATGTATTCACTGCTCACCCCTCACCATGGCAGATGACATAGTACAGAGTTTTCTGACAAGCTTGTATAGACATGTTGCTCTTTGGAAGAAAGACATTCACAATTTGCTGATTTGGGCAGGCCAATTGTGAGAGAAGCATCTTCTGCTGAGGGGTTCACCTGGTAAGTAAACTTAGCAATTATTCATTACCTCAGAAGGCATTCAGATCATATATTGATCTTGGAAATAGCTAGCTTCTAGGTGAAAAGCTTTGCTCTAGGCATTGTGTGTTGTTCTCTGTAATCTTGATCTCAAGTCTGTGAATAGTTACTATTATTCCTATTTCCAGGAAAAAAGGTGAGAGTCAAAGGTCAGAGTGGTAGTATATAGATTGATGTTTCCATAGGGGGGGAATTTATTTTTTCTCTAACTTTCTGAGCTATTTGCTGAGACCCCCCCCCATAACAAAATACATTAACAAAAGAAAAACAAACAGAAGTTTATTAATATGTATCCATTAGGTATATACAGGAGTACCCAGAGAAATATGAGTAACACAAAGAAGTGGCTTAGATCTCTGACTTAAATACCATCTTGACCTGAAGACAAAAGACAAAAGGTATTGGGGGAGGCCAGTTTGGGAGTTTACCAGAAAAAGCAAGGTAATTAAGGGTAAGGGTTTTTATGCAGATTTAAGTCCAGAGCATTTTCCATTGACAAGATTCTTTTGTGATTTAGTCATCATCCTATATCTAATAAAGAGAAGGAGATCCCTTGTTGATAGAGATTTCCTTACAAAAGCAAATTTCTCTTACAAAAAGGTAACTACTCGGGAACCTGGGTTGGCTCGGTGGGTTGAACCGCTGCCTTCGGCTCAGGTCATGATCTCAGGGTCCTGGGATCGAGTCCCGCATCGGGCTCTCTGCTCAGCGGGGAGCCTGCTTCCTCCTCTCTCTCTGCCTGCCTCTCTGCCTACTTGTGATCTCTGTCTGTCGAATAAATGAATAAAATCTTTAAAAAAAAAAAAAAAAAAAGGTAACTACTCTTCCATTTTCAGAGCTTCTCCCATGTCCATTATTTCTCAGAATAATTGACTCAAAGTAATCCTAGGCCAAAGAGTCATAATTTGGGGTGGAATACTCTACTACTTGTCATTTAAAACCCAAGTCTGCCTAAACTTCAAAGCCTACGCCGTTCCTGTATGTCTGGCAGACAGCAAGGAGACACATGTGCCAGAGCAAGGGTGGATGGGAGTGGGTGGGGAGTTAAAGTGAGGGAGTTGCTGACACCTCTGTAGCCAGCATAGAGCTCCCTTGTATGTGTAAGAGTTCAGTTAGTATGTGCCCATTAATCAGGGGCTAGGGAGTCATATTTTACTTCCATATTTAAGGGCATAAAACTGAAAGGGTAGTTTGAATTCTATTCACAGGATTGAGAATGACTTTTGAAATGCCCAAATGAGCCTCAGGTTTGATTCTGAAGGGTGTAAGAAGCCATTACCAGTCATTTATAGAGGATGACATTATTAAAGATTAATGCGTGTGGCACAGAGATGGAATAGGAAGGATGATATTAGAGACACAGAGCACTGTTAGGACAAGAATTTGGGCTTCATGGGTTCTGTGAACTTTCTGATATTATACTCAAAATCTTTTTTTTTTTTTTTTTTAAAGATTTTATTTATTTATTTGACAGAGAGAAATCACAAGTAAATGGAGAGGCAGGCAGAGAGAGAGAGAGGGAAGCAGGCTCTCTGCTGAGCAGAGAGCCTGATGCGGGACTCGATCCCAGGACCCTGAGATCATGACCTGAGCCGAAGGCAGCGGCTTAACCCACTGAGCCACCCAGGCGCCCATTATACTCAAAATCTTGTATGTATATATACACTTGTATGTATGTACACAATTACATTTTGGGTGGGAAATGATTCATAAAGTCCCATGAAATCTCAAAGGAGTCTGTACACACAATAAAGTTTAAGGACCACAAGACAAAAGTCTAAAATGGTGGACAGTGAGAGAAATAAAAGAAGGAGATCAATACAAATGTTTTTTTGGATAAATTAACTGGACTTAGAGACTTCTTGTTTATAAGCAATAAAAGAAAAGAATGAATCAAAGATAATTCAAAATCAGCTGTCTTGTGGTGCTATTTATCAGAAATGGGGAAAGAAGGAGAGGGAGTCAGGAACCTGCAGAATTTGTTATGACAGAGAAATATTTGAGAGGAACTTTTCATTGTGGGGAGAAAGTAGAATGAACCTAACTATAAGTATAATTTTAAAACCATCTGTACAGAGGATTTCATGGGGAGTCTACAAAACAAGATGCCTTCTGGGTAGGGACAGACCAAGAAAGTGTAGTATCCAAGAGCCACAAAAGATTTGGGATGACAGAAATGATCAATAAGTAGATGCATTTGAGAGATCAGTGCCATTCCTGGCTTCAAGAAAACACCATCAAAACAACCTGTTGAGGAGACAAAGCTGAGTTCATTGTTAAGAAAGAACACTACTCAATCTTAGAGGGGGTAGGGCCAAGTTAGAATATATATGAGATTTGGGTTTGGTTTAAGGTAGCTTTTTCAGTGCTGGTCTCGTTAGGCCTAGGCAAGAATCATGATATGGAACTTCAGAACTGTGGACACCAAAAGGTGAGGGTTTTGAAGAAACTTGTACAGAAAATGCTTCTTTGATGCTGTCAATTGAAAAATGCAATAGTATGGTGTTCGTTGAGTTGGGTTTTTCAAGAAGTTTCTGAAATAAATAATGAAGTGATCTGCAACTTTTTTCTTACTGGGCCAGAATTCCCAGAATAGTGAAGATCATTAATGAAGACATTAGAGGAGTAAAGTCATGTTAATGATGACAACCAAATAGTACAGTTATGTTCTGCAGACATGTTGTGTGGTATGGATGATTTCAAGTCTCGAACCAAATGACTTAACAGCAAATCTAGTTAGCAAGAGGTTGTTGGTGGCCCTTGGAGCGTTAGAGTTTGAGTTACTAAATAATTTACTCAAATACCTAGTCTCCCTTCACAGTATCCCCTTCCCCCAAGTTCCTCCCAGACATGGTCCAGTCTAGTCCCATTGCCAATAAGGTGCTCTATAATCTGAACTAAATCCCAGACAGAATGGAGCTACCAGATTGTTTTCAGCTATTCAATCATTGAGGTTCCAATTTGCATACTGTTTGAACACATTTGCAGTGATAACTTCAAAACACCCTATTTGTGAATCAAAAGAACAAAATTCTTTGCAGTCTGCTGCAATTCTTCTCAAACCAAACAATCAGTGCAAAAAAGTGGAAAGAGAGGATTTTAAATCACCACACAAAGTAAAGAAGAGGAACCCTTTGCCTTCCATATTCTGAACACGTACATGGCTCTGAAGAATAGGATGAGGAAGGACCAGTTCCTTTTCCCTGGCACCCTCGCCCGCACAACTGCCTGAAAACAGAACCTGAGCGGCAAAGGACTCACTCCCGGAAACCAGAAATCTCTGGAATCTTCATTCATCTCCATCATCATCCTGTATCGCATTTGCTCCTGGATAAAAACAGAGTGCACCCATCATTAGGTGGGGCAAATATATCACACCATCTGTGATAATTATAAGAATTTCTTTCCTCAGAGGAATTATTTCCTTAGAGAATTTCTGACTGCAGAACACAAGCCCTACCCTGTTAAAGCTTGTTGCCTCACAAAATGCAAAATTCCAAAGCTGCTCTCTGTTCTGCAGGCCTTTCACAGAGGGATTTGGGCAGTAGCTTAGTTACACACACCTCCACAAAAGTTCTCAGCTTCCTGATCTTAATCTTAGGGGTGTCTTGAACATCGGTGTTAAAAGATTTTATTCTTTGCGTCAGTTCCTCCTTCAAAAATAAACAGCTGTGATTGAAACAGAAAATTGCACCATGAGTCAGCTAAAAAGAATGCAAGGAAGCCAGGGCCTCTACTGTGGAGTTGGATGCCTCTAACTCACGATCTTAGAGTGACATCTAGAGTTGACAAGGTAAAGACCAGCTATTCTCTGATCATAGCACCAGCATCGTGTTAACATTCATAGTAACTGCAATTGGGTCACTTTACATGTGTGGTACGTGAATTGCAATCCACAACATCAGTGTGCAGCAAATGTCACATTTTCCCCCCCGAATTCAAAATAATTTGATGTGATCCACCACCCTATTAGGTTGTCAGAAAACTTCTATTTCAGTCATTGTACTGTTTTCCTCTGCACAATTCTCAAACCCATTATTTGAGAAGGTCTCAAAGGACCTTAAACAGTACAGGACATTTAGGAAAATGCCTTCCCTATTTCAGCCGAAACAGGTCATCTCTGATACACTCATGGTTCAGGATACAGACAAGGATTCGAATCCCACCTCTGTCAGTTGGGCAAGTTACTTAATCTGCTTAAATTTCCTTTTGCAAAAAATGAGGGGCACCTGGGTGGCTCATTTGGTTAAGCGTCTACCTTCATCCCGCCTGGGGTTATGATCTTGGGGTCCTGGAATTGAGCCCCGCATCAGGCTTCTTGCTCAGCAGGGAGTCTCCTGAACTAAATCCCAGACAGAATTAGAGACTTTGCCATGTAGATATCTGTCTATGCAGAGACATAGACAGCCCCTCCCTCAGCCCCTCTCCTGCTCCTGCTTTCTCTTTCTCTCATCTCTCAAATAAATAAATAAAATCTTTTTAAAAAAAAATCAAATCTCCCTCTTGTAAGGGTTGTGAGAGAGGAGAAATTTAATCTGCCCTTCAAGGTGCTTCTAGCCAGACTAAGAAACAAGCTGACATAAGACAGATTAACAAGAGAAAATCAAATTTGATTTTGTATATAGGGAATTCATATAGATGTGGAATTCCAAAGATAGTCAGACAAAATGAGGTACATATGTCATCCTGAACCTAGGAGAAGGGGTAGGTGTGTGGGGCTTCAAAGGGAAGGAATGCAATTCACAGAATGAAAAACAGTAAGTGTTTGGTAAGCAAGTGTTTGCTGGGCCCCTGAGAAACTTGGGGTGATCAAACAGGTTCCTGCCTGTCCACCACACCCATATCCTAAAGGAATCATCTATGGCAACAGCTCTCTTCCTCTGTCTAAATTCTTTTAGGCAGTTGGGAAGAAAGAGTAGTGTCCACGTTTTTTTCTTTAACCTGGTAGGCCTTGTTTTTAGCTCCAAATAATCTGCATGGCAAAGTAGACCATCTTGGGGTCGCCTGCCCTGGGATGCTACAAGATCAAATGAGGTAAGGAAAAAAGGGAAGTAGGTGCCTGACACAAGGTGCTCAAGGGGTCCGTTCTTTCTTTCTTCCTTCCTTCCTTTCTTTCTTTTTAAGATTTTATTTATTTATTTGACAGACAGAGATCACAAGTAGGCAGAGAGGCAGGCAGAGAGAGAGGAGGAAGCAGGCTCCCCGCTGAGCAGAGAGCCCAATGTGGGGCTCAATCCCAGGACGCTGGGATCATGACCTGAGCCGAAGTCAGGGGCTTTAACCCACTGAGCCACCAAGGTGCCCCTCAAGGGGTACTTTCTGTCCACATTCCTCCTCATAAAACTTCTTTCTGCTCCCAGTCATGCTGGACTGATTTTCCCCTGCTTGGTTCCCAGCACCATACTGAGGGTGCTGACAAAGCCTCTCTCTTGACCAAAAACTCTGCATAGCCTCCTCTGAGCCCTTTTCTGACTAAGTGCCATCCCGGAGCACATCCTCAAGAACTCAGTTTTAAGGGGCCTCTGGATGACTCAGTGGGTAGAGCATGGGACTCTTGATCTCTGGGTTGTAAGTCTGAGCCGCACACTGGGTCAAGAAATTACTTTAAAATGTTTTTTTGTGGGTGCCTGGGTGGCTCAGTGGGTTAAGCTGCTGCCTTCGGCTCAGGTCATGATCTCGGGGTCCTGGGATCGAGTCCCGCATCGGGCTCTCTGCTCAGCAGGGAGCCTGCTTCTCTCTCTCTCTCTCTCTCTCTCTCTGCCTGCCTCTCCATCTACTTGTGATCTCTCTCTGTCAAATAAATAAATAAAATCTTTTTAAAAAAATAAAAATAAATAAAATAAATAAAATGTTTTTTTGTTGTTGTGGTTTTGGTTTTTTTGTTTGTGTGTTTGTTTTTTAAAGACCCCAGTTTTAGCAAGAATCCTGCTAGGTCCATTTAACCCAACTCCCGTACCCTCAGTATCTGATCCCCTCATCTTCCGCCATCCTCCACCATCCCCACAAGAGCTATCTGAGCACCCTGGCCCGCCTTTAGGAACAGTCCTGTCAGGTCACTGCAGCAAAGAATTACCCTACCCGCTTAGTAATGATTCTCCACCCCTTAACAGCCCTGTTCCTTGTCTATAGATGCCCACTCCACCTCACTGTAGTCACAATTGGGTCCAATCTCTCTCCCCTGCTGCAACACCCCATTGATATCATGATAGTCCTCAGGAAAGTTTGATGTCCTATTTTAATAAGTGTAATTTTCACTTCAGTAGCACCCAAGAGAGGAGTCACAGTGCATATTTTTGAGGCATCTGTAACATTTGCATACAGAAAACATAGTTTCTGAGGCTCAATTTCATCCTCAAAAAATTCTGCTGCATCACCTCTGTTCTCCTGTTGGACTATTGGCACTCCGCACTCTGTAGCCATCCTGTAAATGGTGAGGGTCAAAGAAAAATTGCCTGAAGTCTGCGAAATGCCTGGGGGCTAGAGAACACTGAGAAGTATAAATGACTATGGAAGAAGAATCTGTGAGTGTTTCTGCCTCCAGATAATGCAGTCTGTATCAAAATGAGCTTTCCTCATCTAGAAAGAGTGGGTCTGGCACTGGGGCAGACATTTCAGTATATCGTGAAGGCACCACCAACAGGCTCAAGCAAGTTATTTAGAAAAAGGGCTTATTTATCTCCATCAAAGCTACTTGCCTTGTTTTCTTTCCTGACAGTCCAGCATGTTCTCTGACACCACAGGCCATTTCGCAAACCGGAAAAACAATGAAAATGACAAATGGGATGCATCAGAACAGGAGCTGCGGGAGGTAGAAAGCAGGAAGAAACTCGCACAACTGCGTAATCTCATCTTCTCTCACACCTGATTTTTCCTCTATTATGAATTTTTTTTTTAAGATTTTATTTATTTATCTGACAGAGAGAGAGAGAGAGATCACAATTAGGCAGAGCAGCAGACAGAGGGAGAGGGGGAAGCAGACTCCTGGCTGAGCAGAGAGCCTGACACAGGTCTCAATCCCAGGACTCTGGGATCATGACCTGAGCCAAAAGCAGATGCTTAATCAACTGAGCCACCCAGGTGCTCCTGGAGTCAGTATTTAAAAATAAATCTGTGTTGTCCTCATGAAGTAAAAAGAACATTTCAAAAACCCATCAGAGTTCCCAAAAAGTACCAATCTGATGAAGCAAGTATTGCTGGCTATGTCACTGTGTGGATACTTTCTTAACCCTGGGTTTGGCAGTGGAAGGAGGAGCCATCATGAGGGAACCGTGCCCAACAACATGACTCAGCATTTCCAGCCCGAGATCTGTATCCTCTGGGAACACTCATTCAGACAAAAAGAAGACACAGTTGGGAGTCCTGACTGCAGCAGACTCTAATAGAAAAAAAGAAAAAAAAAAATCCTGAAAACAACCGATGTCCACTAATGGAAGAATGAGTAAATAAACTGAGTTGTAGATAAACAACAGAGTATTACCTCGAAGGTAAAATGAAAAAAAACCCACAGGAAAATCAAGTTGCAGGAAGATAGGTAGAGTAAAATACTATTTATAGAGAGTTTATAAATATTCAAGACAATCCTACATTGCTTAAATAAAATTAAATACTAGTTAAAAGCATAAAAACATACATGGAGATTATAACTGCCCAAGTCAGGATGGTTGTTAGTCTTGGGAGGGGAGGAGACTAGCTGGTGAGGGCTGCACAGAGGGGGAGGCGGCAGAGTTCAAGTTTATCTGTAATGTTCTTTTTTTATCAGAAGAAAAATGATCTGGAGCAAACAGCAAAGGGAGATTAAGATTTGATAAAACTTCTGTTGGAGGTGATAGTATTCATGATATTATTCTCTCTTTGGTTTCCTCAAGTTTTCAGACCTGTTCACAGTTTTTTTTAAAAAAGATTTTATTTATTTATTTGACAGAGAGAGATCACAGGTAGGCAGAGAGGCAGGCAAAGAGAGGAAGGGAAGGAGGCTCCCTGCTGAGCAGAGAGCCCAATGCGGGATTCGATCCCAGGACCCTGGGATCATGACCTGAGCCGAAGACAGAGGCTTTAACCAATGGAGCCACCCAGGCACCCCATGTTCACAGTTTTAAAAGGAAATCCGGATTTCTAGGTCCCTATAGGAAAACAGGGGCCACCTAAATCAAAATTTCTTCCCATACTCTCTAAAACCTATGAGAATGCGCCACAAAAAAAAAAAAAAAAAGGGAGATGAAACCACCCATATCTGGCACCTGGGTGGCTCAGTGGGTTAAGCCTCTGCCTTCGGCTCAGGTCATGATCTCAGGGTCCTGGGATTGAGCCCCGCATCAGGCTCTCTGCTCAGCAAGGAGCCTGCTTCTCCTCTCTCTCTGCCTACTTGTGATCTCTCTCTGCGTCTGTCAAATAAATAAATCAAATCTTTTAAAAAAAAACCATATTCATGCCTTTGGCAAAACTAGGAGACAATATTTAAAACCTCATGTATGTGGGAAAATAAATATTTAAAACCAACAGAGACGGGCGCCTGGGTGGCTCAGTGGGTTAAGCCGCTGCCTTCGGCTCAGGTCATGATCTCAGGGTCCTGGGATCGAGTCCCACATCGGGCTCTCTGCTCAGCAGGGGGCCTGCTTCCCTTCCTCTCTCTGCCTGCCTCTTTGCCTACTTGTGATCTCTGTCTGTCAAATAAATAAATAAAATCTTAAAAAAAAAAAAAAACCCAACAGAGACAACTACTGGGCCAAAGAAAAGTGTGAGACGGATACTGCAGGAAGAAGAGGAGATGCAGGTGATCTGATGTCCACTGGGGAAAGCCAAGAAAATCAATGACTCTAGTGTGAACAGTAAGATAACTCAGGTAGCATGACATAAACTAAACATTAGAAAAATCAATGATGGGGCGCCTGGGTGGCTCAGTTGGTTAAGCGTCTGCCTTCGGCTCGGGGTCCTGGAATGGGACCCACTGTCAGGCTCCCTGCTCAGCAGGGCGTCTGCTTTTCCCTCTGCCCCTCCTTCCCTCCTCCTTACCCCCATCATTCTCTCTCTCTCAAATAAATAAATAAATAAAATATTTTTTAAAAAATCAGTGACTTTCAGGGCGCCTGGGTGGCTCAGAGGGTTGGGCCTCTGCCTTCGGCGAGGTCATGGTCTTAGGGTCCTGGGATGGAGCCCGAGTCGGGCTCTCTGCTCGGCAGGGAACCTGTTTCTCCCTCTCTCTCTGTCTACCTCTCTGCCTGCTTGTGATCTCTCTCTATGTGTCAGATAAATAAAATCTTAAAAAAAAAAAAAAAAAAGACAAAAGCAGAAAAAAAATCAATGACTCTCATGTATACAATCTACAACCAATCAGAAGGTGTAATGAAAAAGAAGACATCATTTTAGTAGCAACAAAATAGTAACAAAATTCTTAGGAATAAACTGAACAAAAAATTTGCAAAAGCTGTAGGAGGAAAAAAAAAAAAAAAGCTGTAGGAGGAAAATTTTCAAAACATTCCTAAAAGACCCAAAGATAGACTTGAAGAAATAAAAAGACATTCCATGTTTTTGTTTAGGATGACTATACCAAAAAAATGTCCATTTGGTACCAGTTAATGCATACATTTACAATGATCCCAATAAGATAATATTTTTCCTCTAGAGCTAGACAAATTTATTCTAAAATGCATATGGAAAGATAAACAATCAAGAAAATGAGGAACAGGCTGGAAAAGAAAAGTAGTGTAATGGGAGATAATAAAATACAATGTAAAACACAATACAAAATTAAGACAATGTTATCCTGGGGGCACCTGGGTGGCTCAGTGAGTTAAAGCCTCTGCCTTCAGCTCAGGTCATGATCCCAGGGGATCGAGCCCCGCATCGGGCTCTCTGCTCAGTGGGGAACGTGTTTCTCCCTCTCTCTCTGCCTGCCTCTCTGCCTACTTGTGATCTCTGTCTGTCAAATAAATAAATAAAATCTTTAAAAAAAAAAAAAGACAATGTTATCCTGGTACACAAATAGACGATCCAACGGAATAGGATAGAAAAATCTAGAAACAGTCCCAAGCACAAGTGGAAGTTTAGTATATTATCTATATGAGATATATAGGTATATCTATCTATATATATATATGTAGGTATACATATATCTCATTTAGATAATATACTATATATAAATCTCATATAGATATATACTATATATAAATATACCTCATAGAGATAATATACTAATAAACTAAACTTCCACATGTGCTTGGGACTATGAGATATATTTATATATCTCATAGATAATATATCTATATATTATCTATGTATAATATAATATGTAATATTTAGTATATTATTTATATGAGATATATCTCATATATTATATATGAGATGGTGACATCTCATATCACTAGGGAGAAGATGGACTTTTTACTAAATGATGTTAGGGCAATAGTACAACCATTTAGAAAAGATAGAATTGGACCACACTTTATGCACTGAGCCAGGATAAACTCCAAATGAGTCCGTGCTAAATGTTTTCAAAACAAAAAGTACAGAAACTTTGAGAAATCTGGATGAGTTTCTTTACGAGCGCTGTAGCTTCTCATTGAGACACTCACTGGCCTTCTTACCCAGGACTGCAACCTCTCCTGACACTTCCTGGCTTCCTACATCCTAAATATTTTTCATGAGCATTTATCACTAATATACTCTGTATTTTACCTATTCAATTTTATTTTCTATCTCTTGCATTGGAATGTAAATTCCATAAGTACAGAGGTTTTCATCTGTTTTGTTTACATCCGTTTCCCCGTACTTAAGAGAATGCCCGACGCTCAATAAATATTTATTCAATGAATGGATGAA
The DNA here is from genome assembly GCF_030435805.1 of Mustela lutreola. Classification (NCBI taxonomy): domain Eukaryota; kingdom Metazoa; phylum Chordata; class Mammalia; order Carnivora; family Mustelidae; genus Mustela; species Mustela lutreola. The sequence continues at coordinate 161,629,782 of NC_081290.1, read as the reverse complement.
TCTTTCTGTTCTGTTATTATTTCTTCCCGATGTTTTCTCCAGTTTCTCTTTCTGAAATTTCTATTACTCAGGTAGTAGATCTCCTGGATAGATCCTCTTCGGTTATATTACTCTAATACTTCTTTTTTTTTTTTTAAATGCCCAACATGAGGTTCAAACTCACAACCCCACGATCAAGTGTTGCATGATCTCCTAACTGAGCCAGCCAGGCACCCCCTTGCTAGTACTTTCAATTTCCCTGTCATTGTTCCTTACTATGTACTGATTTTTTTATTGCAGTAGCATATTTTTAATTGTGATAGTGCTTCTTTCTCTTTTTCATAGCATATAGAATTTTTTTTTCCTTAGAGGATATTTGAATCTTTGATGTTTTTTCTAATTCTCTGCATTATCTGTATCTGATCTTTTAGGATCTCGTTCTCTGTTCACTTTGATCTCTACTTTTTCATCTTGGAGGCAGTCCTCAGCTATCCCTTCAGAGTGAGACACTGAAAACAGATTGGAACCTGCCTGGGCAGGCCTTCTGGACTCCCGGGTTCTGTTCTCGTGAGAGGAACCGGCCATTTCATTTCATCTCTATATGTTAATGTCTGCTCTCTGGGGTGGTTCACTTTCTCTGGAGAAGAATCCGTGTGTTCCCATCTTCCTGAATTTCTGAAGTGAAGCAAGGAAAGGAATCTGGGGAGGACATCAAGTCATTTGTTATCAGACTTTTACTTAATCCACCTGTTTTTAACTGCGCTTTCTGCCATCCCCGAGTCTCTGATTCCCAAGTATCTCATCTACAGCCAATTTCTTTAAACCTAAACCTCCCCTTTCTTTCCTGATGGTGTAACCAGATGACTGTGAGCATGGAATAGAAGCCCTGGCTGTCCTACCACTCTGTTCAGACTTTCGGCCAAGTTTTCATCCCTTCCACTCAGCCCTCCCTCCCCTCTTTGGTGAACCTCTTGGGGATTCTCCAGAACAGATGAGCTCTTTAAGCTCGGCTCAGCTGAATCCGTTGCACCCGTTCATCCACTTTCCTTCTTCCCCAAACCTATTGAAATTTTGTTCCTGCCATCTCCTCTCAATACATTCTTTGCTCTTAGTGGTTATTTATTTTTTCATTCTTTAGTTTTCATTTTGCTTTTTTTTAAATATTTTTTTTAATTCCAGTTAGTTGACACAGTGTAATATTAATTTCGGGTGTATAATACAGTGATCAGCGCTTGCATTCAACACTCGGTGCTCAACACATGGGCAGTCCTCAATCCCCGTCACCTGTGTCACCATCCCCCCCACCCACCTCCGCGCTGGTAACCCTCAGTTTGTTCTCCATAGTCAAGAGTCTGTTTCTTGGTTTGCCCTCTCTCTTTCTCTTTTTTTTTTCTTTGCTTGTTTGTTTTGTTTCTTAAATTACACATATGAGTGAAATCATATCGTATTTGTCTTTATCTGACTGACTTACTTCACTTAGCATAATAGTCTTTAGTTCCATCCATATCTTTACAAATGGCAAGATTTCATTGCTTGTTATGGCTATTATTCATATATGTATATATAATGGGTAAAGAAGATGGGATTATACATATGGGATTATATATATAATTATATATGTAACATATATAATATATGGGATCATTTTATATATTTTATATATGGGATTCCATTTTATATATATATGGATATGGGGTATATGTATACATATATATGGGTAATATTATATAATATTCATGCTGGCTAATAATAACACGTGGCTAATATTTCTATATATATATATATAATTGATAAAGAAGATGGGATTATATACATATGGGGTTATATATGTAATATATATAATATATGGAATTATATAATATATATTATATATGGGATTTCATTTTATATACATATATATGGATATGGGGTATGTATATATGGGGGATATATATGGTGTGTTTGTGTGTATGTGTGTGTGTGTGTATATATATATATATATATGCCATCTTCTTTATCCATTCATCAATTGATAGACACTTGGGCTGTTTCCATTATTTGGTTATCATTGATAATGCTGCTATAAACATCAGGGTGCATGTATCCATTTGAATATTTTTGTATTCTTGGGGCAAATACCTAGTAGAGCGATTGCTGGATCATAAGGTAGTTCTATTTTTTATTTTTCGGTTTTTTTTTTTTTAAGTAGGCGCTACACCGGTCATGGAGACCAACTTCGGACCTGAACTCATGACCCTGAGATCAAGACCTGAGCTGGTACCAAGAATCAGATGCTTAAACAACTGAGCTATCCAAGCACCCCTATTTTTAACTTTTTGAGGAACTTCCATACTGTGAACGCATGAACGCATACATGAACACAGACACCAGTTTGCATTCCCACCAACAGTGCAAGAAGGTTCCTTTTTCTTCACATCCTCACCACCTGTTATTTCTTGTGTTGTTGATTTTAGCCATTCTGATAGGTATAAGGTTTTATCTATCATTTTAGATGAGTTTTAGGTGGGGGATCACAAATGTTAGTTGTCAATCTGTCAGTTTAAACTAAATGCTGGGTTTTTTAAAGATTTCATTTATTTATTTGAGAGAAGAAGTGTGTGAGAGTGAGAGGGCAGAAGCAGGGGAAGCAGTAGAGGGAGAGGGAGAAGCTGACTCCCCACTGAGCAGAGAGCCCAATGTGGGGCTCGATCCTAGGACTCTGAGATCATGACCTGACCTGAAGGCAGCCACCCAACTGACTGGGCCACCCAGGTGCCCCCTAAATGCTGTTTAAACAATATTTAAAATCTGGGCACCATGCATACAAATCTCAGGAAAATTAAGTCCTGGCCCTTTATTTAGTTACTCCACATTAGGGGAGGAGACTTACAAATTGCAAGTCAAGGGACCCAGTAACTAGATTCTAGTGTTTTCTTTTACTAGAACATTTACTAGAACATTTCCGTGGCTCAGTTTTTCTGCCTATAGATGGTTGGAATATACATACAGTGAAATTCATTCAACCTTAAAAAAGGATGCAATTCTGACACATGCTACCATATGGATGAATCTTGAAGACAGTAAAATAAGCCAGGCTCAAAAAAACCCAAAAAAAACAAAAATAAATACTCTAGGATTCCTCTTTCCTGAGGTACCTTATAGGAACATAAAGCAGAGTGGTCATCCCCCTCTGGAGAGCTGGAGGGAAGAGGAAATTAGAAGTTACTGTTTAATGGGTACAGGTTACCCAGTTTGGGAAGAAGAACATTTTCTGGTGATGGATGGTCGGTGGCGGTTGCAGAACAATGTGGATGTTCATAATGCCACCAAACTGTACCCTGAAAAATGATTAAAATCATAAATCTTATGTATTATGTGTATTTTACCACAATAAAAAAAATGGGAGATTTTTGGGAGGATACATTAGGCACTTGAAGGGAATACTAAGCATCACTCTTACTAATTATCATTGAAATTTCTCTCCCATTAGGAGACATGGATGAATTGACATGGTTCAATTACTCCTTTCACACACAATTTTCCTCATATAGAAAAATAGAGAGTGCTACAAATCCAAGCGTTTGGGGCTGGGATGACAACCAGGGCATCTCTTCGTAATGAGGAGAAAATGGAGACAGGGTGGCAAGGGGTGGAAAGAGGGGAAATCTAGAGCCTGGTGTACTTTTGTAATCTTCTAGAACATGATGCCAGAGTCTGGAGTAAACACTTAGGGCAAAAAAGCCCAGGCCGGTGAAAAAAAAAAAAACAGTTGGAAAATTCCTTTCAAGTTCATTCACTATCAAATCTTCCTTCTTTTTTTTTTTTTTAAAGATTTTATTTATTTATTTGACAGACGGAGATCACAGAGAAGCAAGCAGAGAGACAGGAGGAGGCAGGCTCCCTGCTGAGCAGAGAGCCCGATGCGGGGCTCGATCCCAGGAAACTGGGATCACAACCTGAGCCAAAGGCAGAGGCTTTAACCCACTGAGCCACCCAGGCGCCCCTTCTTGATACTAAAGTATCAAGTATCCTTCTTGATACTAAAATCATAATATTTCTCTACAAGAATCAGAACTGACCCCATCACAATGGGTTTCCTTAGTTGGAGAGCTACACTGAAGACCGTGTGAGCCATTCATACCGCATGGACTTTTGAACTTGCTTTACAGATGTGGGACACTACACAGGGGTGACAGATCACGGTCCCCTGTGCAAAACCACTTTCCTTGTGCATTACACAGCCCACATTTGTCACAAGACCTTGATGCAAACGACACTTCCTAGAATTGTGCAACATGCAGCTTTGATGGGGATATGCCCAGACTGGCAAAAACCCATCCTGACTGCTTGAAGAAGAACTAGCAATAACATATGCTTCGCTATAACATCATTTTGGATAGGAGAGATACCATTCTGACTTCTGTTCCTCTTGCTCAGTTCTGGAGGTCATCCCTCAAACTCAAGGGTATTTAGTAAACCTTTACTCTTCTGGGCTCTTTGCTTAAGAAACTATTTCGGGGCAAAGAGAAAGTCACATTTCCCCTAATTTAGCCATTCCTGCGTCTATGCTTAGAAGGTGATATTTTTACATTCACTAAAGTGTCATTTAATGAGAATGGCAAGATGGGGCTCCGGAAAATAAATTATTAATGAGAACTCTTTTCTTCTAGAGGGAAATTAAATGAATAGCAAGTAGTCCTGTTATTAGATTTTAAATGACTTTAATTTCTTAACACCAATCGGGAAAAAATAACCAGTGTTATAATGTATAATTTCTGATAATAGTAATAATGAAGATTTTATTTGCAATCTTACTATGCAGTGAGAAGTTTACTAAGCAATTTACTGGAGTGTGGGCTGAGGATGGTAAAATCCCATTTACGTAGAAATGATACGATGAGTTGCCACGGTAAAGGACTGGTCAAAACAGGATAATGTTCTGCCTTATTTGAAATTTATGGAAGCAATGATTATCTGATACAAAGGAAGCAACTTCATTCTCATAGTCCATGAGCTTTCTGGAAAAAATGCAAAGAATATTTGGAAACTAAAAATTCTAACACTCTGTTCCTCGAACTTGGCTCTATGCTGAGATCATCTGGAAAGCTTTAAAATATACTGAAAGCCGAGTTCTATCCCCAGAGATTCTGATTTAATGAGTGTGAGGTGCAGACTGGAACTGGGATTCTTAAAGTTCCCCCAGGTGATTCTAAGGTACAGCCAAGGTGGTGTCACATCCTTCCACCCGAAGAGTAGAGCGAAAGTGAACTTTATTTATCACCTATTTGTGATTCCACAGTAATGAGGGCTTTATGCTAGGGGTAATTACATCTATCTGTGTGTCTAAAGACAAGTGAAGAAATAAAAATATAGCAGTAGAATGTAAATAGAATATATTAAAACAATAGATAATATAACATTGTCTATTAACATAATGGTATTCGATTATATTGTACATATTAGAATCAGGTCACATTTTATATAATATACATCTACTACTATGATCTTGTCATATAATCATAGAAATGTGGAAGGACACATAATCCCAGAGTTTATAAAGATTGACATTCAAATAAACGTAATCAGAACTATACCCGTCTAACTGAAAGGAGTGCAGGGTGAGATGTCCCCAAATGTGCCACTTTGGCATAAAGATTATTTCAAGCTAAAAGCAATCAAAACCCAGCAGACACCGGAGAAGCTCTCTGCCTCCCCCATAAATGCCTAAATTTACATCGGAGAGGCCGCAAGAGGAAGGGTAACGGAGCCTGTGTAATAGGCAACGTGTTTGCCCAAACGTCTCCTTTCACCTTCCAGCTAATGAGCTTTCTCTCCTTTGTGTCTTCAGACCCCTACCACTCTCCTTAGCTCACAGAAGCGTCCTCTTGCCGCTTGTCCTTGGAAGTCCACGTCCGCGTGGATTCCCTGTAGGTAAACCTGGAAAATCTGATTTTCTCCTGTTCATCTGTTTCATACCAATTTGATTCTAAGTCTAGCTCAAAGGACCAGAGGGCAGAGGAAGTTTATCCTCCCCGGCACTACAGTGAAAAGTAAGTTTTGTTTCCAGAGACTGATTGGCACTCCCTCATTTTGAAGAAAACCAAGTGCCCTCACCTATAAAATCAAGCTCTGGCCCGGTAAGGCACAAAGTTATGATACCAGTGGACACAACTGATTTAGTTTCCATTTGAGCCTGAGTTACTTAACTTTCTGCATCCTATGAAGCCAAACGGTGGTATAAATGTTAACGCATGATCCCAGAAAGGCCTAGATTTGGTTACAAAGGACACCAAGTTTAAATCAGATGTCACCGGGGAGAAAACAATTCACTGGTTTCAATCTCATACACTTATCCATGAAGCATTTCTTGAACACCCACTGCTGGCAAAGCAATGAGCTTTTTGAAAATGGAAGAGAACTTTGTATCTGTAATTTTATGACTTCAAAACGATCCAAGGCAAGTGCGGGTGAGTTTTGCTCTGTATGTTTGTTCAGGACGACTGATGAATGCATGTATTCTTTCTTATTCTTTTTACTTTTCATATTCATCTAAAATATTCCACTGAAGAAGCTTGAGTCAACATGGACTCTAATGAAATCTACAATCAAGGAGATGAAATGAGAGAGCTGAATAAGCAATGATAATATACATTGGAAAACAATGGGTAGTATGCAACTATAGTTTAATTCTCAGCCTCTTCACAATCCAAAGCAAGCGTTCGGCAGACAGCTTTCAGTAGAGTGATTTAGGGGCTCAGGTTCTCATGGTCGCACTGTTTCCTAAGGCCTCCTGGCCCCTCACGGGATCCTTGGAATCCAGCTCGCATTCTGGCAAGTAGACTGGAGGACTGGATGGCAGGTTTCTCGGAGTCAGACTTTGGACGGGCACCCATCATTTCTGCTCACATTTTATTCCCTAGAACCCATCACGTGGCCAGCCTATCATGCAGACGGGAAATAGAGTCTGGCTGTCTGTCCAGGAAGAACAGGAAAAGGGTTTGGTGAGCATCTGAGCACAAAAGCAAGAAGGTAGAAAATATGTTCCCATGCAGGGACCAGAGAATGATAATGGAAGGTGGAGCATGTGTAACCTAGCTGATATCCAGCTGGTCCCCACGCAAAGGGGACGCGAGCTGCTGAAACAAGGAAATACTGCTGAGCTAGTTGAAAGATGCCCCGTCCCCGCCCCTGAGTGTGCACACTGCCATCCCGCAAGCCGCCACCTGTGCTTCCGGGACCTCCCTGACCCAGCGAGCCTCCTGCGGGACCCTGCCCTGTTTCTGGGTTCTCATCAACTCCCGCTGACTGCTGCCCGGATTTCAACGGCTGTTACACGTCTTGAACATCATGTCTGAACACGAGACTATGAGAGGGACCAACAGCAGGCTTTGGAGAGGCAGGTTAGAGCCAGTTCAGGGATGTCCTCAAATGTCATCACCATGAAGTCAGGATTTTACTCACTGAGAGGGAGCAGAGTGTTCATCTCAGATGTTTTGAGTGGGCAAGGAATATGATCAGGGCTCCGTTTGGGAAGATTTCTCTGACAGCAGCTAATTTAGGAGACTATGTGGAGAAAAACTAGAAGCAAAGATACAATGATCTTTGTAAATGAGTAACACTGTGTCATTAAAACAGCGGGGAGGCCACATCTAATTCGTTATTATCCTTATTAAGGTAAGGAAAACATTTCTAACAACTTAGATCAAACCTAAGCTTATTAATTTGTTCTAATTGTCAATGTTTATAACTGGAATTGCTCTTGCTGTATGTGGGTGAGTGGCAATGTTACTTTGATATATTGTTGTGAAGGCTCCTGTGCAGGACTCACAGACTATCACAGAGTACACTTCCTCAAGGAGCTCAGGAAGGGCAAGGACCTCACTGTTCTGCCTGTTCTGGGATGAACGTGTCTGGGGTCTCCCCACCCACATATGTTCCCTACATACCCACATCCACACACGTACACACCACAGCAAGGGTGCATATGTACACACACACACACACACACACACACACACACACCAGGACCCTGAGGCATAAGAAGGAATCCTATACCTGCCCTCGCATATTAACTAGAATCTACTGGCTCCTCTATGCCAGCTCTGCATCCCAGACAGTGGACACGATTTCCACTCTTTCCTTCCTAATCTTCAGGCTGTTTGCCTCTGACTTAAGAATCCAAGCCAGATCCTTCTTGCTGTGTACTTCTGAGACCATGGTCTTCCCCAGTTGCCCTAGACCAGACCCTTCTCCTCCCACCCAGGCTCTGGAAATAAACCATGTTCTCCACACCCCTGCCTGGGCTCGACTGAGAGGGCTGGCCTCTCCTGGGGGCTACATGTTTCCCCCAAGTTCCAGCTAACATCTCACTAATGTCCTCTGCCCAAGACTGGAACAGACCCTTTACATGTTTGTGTGATTTGTGCAACATAGAGGGGTTTGGGTCTGTTTTGTTTCCCTTTAGTCTGAGGCTGACAGAAACTATCTGTGGACTGCATTCTCCATAATGCCTCGCTCCATGCTCAGTATCTAGACTTTCACTAAAAGCTCTGGTTGATGAGGGGCACCTGGGTGACTCAGTGGGTTAAAGCCTCTGCCTTCGGCTCAGGTCATGATCTCAGGGTCCTGGGATCAAGCCCCGCATTGGGCTCTCTGCTCAGCCGGGAGCTTGCTTCCTCCTCTGCCTCTCTGTCTACTTGTGATCTCTGTCAAATAAATAAATAAAATCTTAAAAAAAAAAAAAAGCTCTGGTTGATGAGAATAATTCAGGACAGAGCACTAACCAGACACCATAGACTACAGGCCCCTGGTGGTGCCTCTCTCCAGCTCACAGACCTAATTCCTCTGGCCTCAGTTTCCTTCTAATTCCTCAGATGGGGGGATAGAGCTAGGCCAGTGCTTCCTTGAATGCTATCCAGTGGAACATGGTACTATGGGGAAATAACGTGTTATGTGGGGGACAAAAGAGTGTTGGGAATGTGGCGTGTTTTTGTAGATATACCTTTATTTTTTTTTTTAAGATTTTTGTTTATTTGTTAGAGAGAGAGAGAGAGATACAGAGCGCAAGCACAGGCAGACAGAGTGGCAGACTGGAGGCAGAGGGAGAAGCAGGCTCCCTGCTGAGCAAGAAGCCCGATGTGGGACTCTATCCCAGGACGCTGGGATTATGACCTGAGCCGAAGGCAGCTGCTTAACCAACTGAGCCACCCAGGCGTCCCTATAGATATACCTTTAGAAGACAAGTTAAACACAAATAGACTCCGTGAGTGCAGGAATTCTCAGGGCCTTTAATATGTGATGAAGCTTTGAAATAAAATAAAGAAAAAGGGGCTCCTGGGTGGCTCAGAGGGTTAAGCGACTACCTTCAGCTCAGGTCATGATCCCAGAGTCCTGGTATTGAGCCCCATGTCCATCGGGCTCCTTGCTCAGTGGGAGTCTGCTTTACCCTCTCTTTCTGGCCCTCCCCCTCTCATGTGCTAGCTCTCAAAATAAATAAATAAAATCTAAAAAATAAAACAAAAAAGATATGATATACAATGTTAACCTAAATTATTTCACCATGAGTCCCTTTTGTCTCATAACATTTGACATATTAACATTCCAAAGAACCCAGATTTTGCCTAGACTAACCTCAGGTTCCCCTCCGTTCTTAAAGAGCCTCCTCGGATGACATGACCTCCAGAAAGAGAAATTTTTCCTGCACTAATTGATAAGTTAGGAGAGTACGGGGTGAGTAGAGCAAAGTCCACAGACTTTCCACCAATAACTGGAAATTAGGCTTCTGTAATCCTCTGGTTCTATTGGCTGTGAAACCTAGATTTAAAAACTATCTTAGAACCCTATTCAAAGGAACTTATCAAATTTCTTGGAGTTTAAATGATCACACAAGAATATTATAAAGGTAAGAACACAACATGTTTATAGTTCTCTAAGAACCCATGTGCTCATTATGGAAGATGGAGTCCCAGTCATCATGTCTGTGTTCTAGATAGTGGGTTGGAAAAAGGAGGGAAGAAGGACCATGACTGCTCCCTTTAGGGATGGATGCTAGAACTTGCACATGTCATTTCCTTATATCCCATGTGCCAGAATTTAGCCAAGTGGTCATACTCAACTGCAAGGGAAGCCATATGTAGATTTTAATCCAGACAGTCAGGTGTCTGACTAAAAATCTAGGATTCTATAAGAATAATAAAAATAAAAGGTAATGGGGGAGCAATTAGCAATCTGGGCCAGACCATTTTCTGGAGAAGGAAATCATATTATTCAACACTTATTTGCTAAGTCCTGGATACCTTTCTAAGTACTGGGATACAAGAGTGAATAAGACCAAAGCTCTGCCCTCAAGAGTTTATAGTGGGGGTGGGATGCAGACAACTGATAAATAATAACTAACAAACAAATATGATAATGTCTGCTCAGTGACTGAGCTGAGACCTGGGGGGAGCGAATTCCAGGCAGAACGTGCAAAGGTCCCAGCGTGGGGCAAGGTCGGAAGTGCTGGAGGAGTGGCCAAGAGGCCATTGTGGTTGCCCCTGAGCAAGGGGTAGCAGATAAGATTAGAGAGACAATCAACACTGAAGAGGTCAAGGGTTACAAAAGATGTAGGACACCAATTAGTTGTTAGATTCTATCAGCATTGATTCAGACAATTAGCAAATAAAGTGGAAACTATTCTTTCATGAGTTCATTCAAAACTCTAGAGGGCTAAGCCTCTGCCTTCGGCTCAGGTCATGATCTCAGGGTCTTGGGATCGAGCCCCGCATCGGGCTCTCTGCTCAGAGGGGAGCCTGCTTCCTCTCTCTCTCTCTCTGCCTGCTTCTCTGCCTACTTGTGGTCTCTGTCTGTCAAATAAATAAATAAAATCTTTAAAAAAAAATCTTTCTGTGTACCAACCACCATGCTGGTATTTTGGATACAAACACAGGGCCATGAAAGAGCTCAGTAGTGTAGTGGGGGTGAGGGGAGGAGACAGAAATGCAAACCAATAATTGCAATATAATATGGTCATACATTTATCCAGGAGGAAAGGAGAGGTGACATTCCAGGTAAAGGAATGTCCATCTTTGCAGGCAGGAGGTAACACTAGGAGTGTGTGTGTGTGTGTGTGTGTGTGTGTGTGTGTGTGCATGGGTGTGATCTAGTTAAATATTTCTGCAGGATTACACTAGAGGGGCATGTGGGAACCAAAAAATGAAGGTCTCTGTCCCAGACTGGTCTGGACTTTATCCTGTAGAAAGGATTTAAGCTGGGAGTGTCATCACACTTGCAGCATTGTATTTAAAGGGATTACAGCAAGGTGGAGATGGGAGCAGTGGCAGGGCATGCTAGGGAAGGTGAGAGTTGGCAAACACTTAGGAGGCGGGGTCAGAGAGCCAAATGCTGGGATCTAAGATTGATGCGGGGAGATTTGCTCCTGCCTGGGTGAAACACAGGGCTTAGAGCTAGCCATAGGTGCACAGATCTGCAGACCTGGGCACATCCACAGTGAATTCTACTGTAACCTGAGACTCAGATGCATAGGCAAGTTCAAAATAAATGTCGGGAAGTGCCACAGATGTTAGAGATAACAATGATGTGAAAATTCAGAAGAAACAGACAGACATCAGTCTTTCTGGAGGTCATGTCATCCGAGGAGGCTCTTTAAGAACGGAGGGGAACCTGAGGTTAGTCTAGGCAAAATCTGGGTTCTTTGGAATGTTAATATGTCAAATGTTATGAGACAAAAGGGACTCATGTGATTTCATCATAATTGTAATAATTTTTAAAAAACCTATGCTTGGCTATAATAGGACTATATTCATCAGAGTCCAGTCAGAAAACCAGAAACCACACTAGACTTTTCACATCGAGGGGATTTAATACAGGGAACTGGTTACATGGGCATTAAAAGATTGGGCCATTCATAATGATAGGAAACAGCTCCCACCTCTAGCACAAAAGTGAAGAAGAATGATACCAAAGCCGAGGAGCTCCGGGAACAGTTGGCAAGATTTCTTGTTAGATTGGCTGGTGCTCTGATTTCTGGACAGGATACTGCACAGCTGGTACAGATCTCTGAAAGGTTAGTGTGACACAGAAAGTTCTGGAAGTACTGAAAGAAGCTGGCGGTTGACTTGTGCTAACAGGGGCTAGAAACAGGAGGGAAATCCCCACTCCTTCCTCTGTCCCATCTCCCACTGGTGTTCTACTTGGTGACATGTCACCTTGCAACAGGAGGCCAGAACGGTCCAGAGGGCAGGCATCTGGTTTACACAGTCCTAACATCAAAGAGCCAAGCACCATAGGCTTGGAGCCAAAAGATGATCAGTGAATAGTCAGCACAAACGCTTCATGCCACAGGAATACCCATCATGTACATGGAGGCTCAACTCAAGGTGATGGATTTGAAGAGTCAAGTCATTACTGTTGGAGAGAATCCATCGCAATGGAGAATGGCCAACACGCTTGTTAATTTCCACATATAGGTCTCCCAGCCTTTGTTTTCAGTTTTATTATTATGATTTTTCTAGCCTACAGTGGAAGCCAATTTGGATCTAAGTCTATGTTGAACTCACATTTCTTATGCCCTCATTAATGGTGATAATGTAAAATTATTTCAGGCTATGAAAATAAATATGCAGTTTTTGCAACACTGAATATATTCAGGGAAAACATGTAATTTCAGTTATTACATTATGGTATCAGACATTATGCTGTTTCTGGTCCAACCTTTGTTTTGTAAACATGTGACCCTTTCTATAGCAACTCTTTGTTTCAAAGACCACTCTGATGCAAAGATTTCAAGCACATAAAAGCCCATAATAAATCCACATTGATTCTTCCAGAAGAGCTCATTTCTATGACTAAAAAATGAAAATCAGATGGTAAATGTTTGCCAGAGTTGGGGGAAAAAAAAAAAAAAGAGCCTGGGTCCTAGAGCCCTAAGCCCATCTCTTTTTGTTTTGATTCACCAAATGGTGCCTCTCAAAACTGTTATCCATGCCTCAGTTCCATGAGAAAAGAAAAGTAATGCATTCTTAAAATTTCAAATCTTAAGGCTCCAGGATTCCTTGGATTTGATGAGAAATGAGATGTCTCTGGGCCCAAGTTCATCCAGCTGTTCTTTGTACTTTACTTCTACAGTGCTGTGATGGGTTTAAATGCAGTAGTTCAAAAATTCGCAGTTAGTTCCTACGCACTGAGAGGTCATGGTATAAAGAAGCACTCATACATTTTGCTCAGCAGAAAGGCTTTATATAAATCATGGCATCTTTTTTTGGAAACCAGTATTAACAGCCATCCTGACTATGCATGTTAAAAGCCTTCTTGACTGCTGTTACTCACTCAGGGAAAAGAGTATATAAAAGGAAGAAAACTGCAGAATGGCTAGAGACAGCTCAAAAGGAGTGACAGCAAAATGACATTGCAAATGTATGCTGTCCTTCAAAATGCTCACAATGGGAGAGAATGTGCATCTTTCAGTGACACTGTCATTTGCAAGTGTTTGGATGACCATTTTGAATCTTTCTGAGCCATTTTAAGAGACCTATAAGAAGTCAATTTAATCACTTTCTTCCCAGGCCCTGTTTTTTTGTGACCAAAGAGCACTTACATAGCTTGGTGTGTTACCAGATTGGGGTTCTCATTTTTAACAGCTATCTTAAGAGACAGCATTATATATATATTGAGAATGCTCCTAAAAATGGGCTTTTTTCCTAAAACAATTCCAAAACCAAAGTCCCAAAGTATTTTGCATCTTGGCTATTATCTAAGGGTTGGTTTCCAATGTTCCTATCCTGAAAGAAAAAAGTCACTGGAATGCTCAGATTCTGGTATTTTGTTAAAGAATTGGTCACAGTGTTTTATAGACCATGTACTTTAGCTGTGCCTTTAAGGGTGGGAAAAATTTCAACAATGTTCCTCAGCTTTTTGTTTTTATCACATACTTAATAATTCACTTAAATGAGATGTTTCACTCCAAGGTGAGTTTCTCAATGATATCACATCCAGTTACACTCCAGAAGATTCATAAATGAGTAAATGTTTGCAAACTTAGAAAGTGTCTTAATATTATTAAATGAATCCTGGAAAGCAATCAAAGATGGCGGTAGAGTATTTTCTCAACAAGTCAAGTGACCACAAAGAAACCAACCGGCCAGCAGAGGGTAACTTCCTAAAAGTAAATATTTGGTGGTGATGACATATGCTCTTTTCTTCTATATTAGTAGTCTGTTTGGGTGATCATAATAGAAAGCCACCGACTTTGTGACTTAAATACCAGAAATTCACTTTTTCACAGTTCTATAGGCTGTGAAGTCCTAATATTGAGATTCTGGCAGGCTTTGGTTTCTGGTGAGAGCTCTCTTCCTGGCTTGCCCAGCTCCATTTTGTCCTCACATGGCCTTTCTTCGACATGCATGTGGACAGAGTGAGCCCAGGGGTCTCTTTCTCCTCTTACAAGGACGCCAACCCCATCAGGTTAGAACTCCATCTTTACGACCTCATTTAACCTTTATCATCTAACCTCACAAGCCCCATCTCCAAATACAGTCATGGTGGGGTTAAGGCTTCAACATATGAATTGGAGGGTCCTAAACACTTTCCTTCTGAACACTAAAGTCATTTTTGCTGAGGTTCTGGCATACGTTAAATAGTGAGGCCGAAGCGTTAAGCAACAGGATCTTCTAAAAGTGAGGTCCAAGTTAGCAAAGGAAGGTCTGAGCAAAAATTAGAATCTAAAAAACAATTGGAAGAAGCACACAGACGTCGAGCCGAAGAAATTAGGGAGTACGGAAGTTCAAGCCTCTCACCTGTTTGAAAACCGATAATGAGAAAGAAAAAAACCCCTGGCAGTGAGGACTAACGCTGGAATGTCCACTGCCACCGACCACCACTGCTCCCTGGAAGGCCCGGCAGGTCCTGGCCACAACTGTAGAGTCCTGTGCCTCCACCTTTGGCTGCCGTCCCCTTGGCCGCCAGACTGGGCGTCCACACCCCTCACCCCAACCTAGTCCCAACTTCATGGCTCTCTGGTGCTCTTTCTGTTATATCTCAAAACACAAGCCCATTTTGGAAATAATTTAATTATTTGGAAATAATTTAAAATAAAATATTCTGCACCACCCAGCTCCTCCAGGTCCTTAGTCAGAATGAAAGATCTGGATTAAACCTTGTGTCATTCCACCTTCCCCACTGGCCATAAAGACATTTGCTCTGCTTGTTTCTTGCTTTCCTTTTTCCTTTTTTTTTTTTTTTTTTTTTTGCTTCTCATCATCAGAACCCCCTTCCCATGATCCTCTGGTTCAGGAATTGCCATTATGTGACTCTTAGTCATTGGTAAAATTCCATCTCACCGTGGAAGCTTCAGATTCAAATGTGGACCATTGTTTTCCCCAGACCCTGGCAGCTGTAGCTTGGGTATGGGACGAGACCTCAGCTGACTAGATGATCCCCCAGAATTTTACTCTGGAGGAAGTGACACAAGGAATCAGGGGACCCCCAAAGGAGTCTCTCTGATGGTGGTGTCAGCAGTGGCCTGCAAAGGGCGTTCCACTTCCCCTGGCTATAGCAGTGTGGTAGAGGGGCCCTGTCAGCCTCCCCAGGGGGCATGCTCTGGGACTCCGACGCCCCTGTTCTCCTTTTCCTATCGCCGTTTCTACATTTCTCCAGCCTCCCTGTCCCTTCTGTGAGCTCTCTGATATCCATTTAATAAATTTCCATTCTACTTAAACTAACCAGAGGTGGACTCTCTTTGCAACTAAGAAGCTTACATAGTGCACTAAAACGGGTTCTGATCATTGGAATGAAAATGGATTTCTAAGCCAGAAAAATTATTAAAAATCTCACATGAACAGACATTTCTGCAAAGAAGACATCCAGATGGCCAACAGACACATGAAAAAGTGCTCCATATCACTCGGCATCAGGGAAATACAAATCAAAACCACAATGCGATATCACCTCACACCAGGAAATGACAGATGCTGGCGAGGATGCAGAGAAAGGGGAACCCTCCTACACTGTTGGTGGGAATGCAAGCTGGTGCAACCTCTCTGGAAAACAGCATGGAGGTTCCTCAAAATGTTGAAAATAGAACTGCCCTATGACCTAGCAATTGCACTATTGGGCATTTACCCTAAAGATACAAACGTAGTGATCCAAAGGGGCACGTGTACTCGAATGTTTATAGCAGCAATGTCCACAATAGCCAAACTATGGAAAGAACCTAGATGTCCATCAACAGATGAATGGATCAAGAAGATGTGGTATATATACACAATGGAATACTATGCAGCCATCAAAAGAAATGAAATCTTGCCATTTGCGACAACATGGATGGAACTAGAGCGTATCATGCTTAGCGAAATAAGTCAGGCGGAGAAAGACAACTATCATATGATCTCCCTGATATGAGGAAGTGGTGATGCAACATGGGGGCTTAAGTGGGTACGAGAAGAATAAATGAAAGAAGATGGGATTGGGAGGGAGACAAACCATAAGTGACTCTTAATCTCACAAAACAAACTGAGGGTTGTTGGGGGGAGGGGGTTTGGGAGAAGGGGGTGGTATTATGGACATTGGGGAGGGTATGTGTTTTGGTGAGTGCTGTGAAGTGTGTAAACCTGGTGATTCACAGACCTGTACCCCTGGGGATAAAAATATATGTTTATAAAAAATAAAAAATTATATTAAAATTTCAAAAAAAAAAAAAATCTCACATAAAATCGGATAAGAAAGCAGGACATGAACTTGATGGGGGAACCAACTAAAACATAAGTATGGGGTGCCTGAGTGGCTCAGAGGGTTAAGCCTCTGCCTTCAGCTCAGGTCAAGATCTCAGGGTCCTGGGATCAAGTTCCGCATTGGGCTCTCTGCTCAGCGGGGAGCCTGTTTCCCTCCCTCTCTCTGCCTGCTTCTCTGCCTACTTGTGATCTCTCTCTCTCTCTGTCAAATAAATAAATAAAATTTAAAAAAATATAAGTACAAAATAATCCTCAAGCATTTTTTTTTCTTTTGTCCCTGAGGCTTTGTGAAGGTCATGCAGACTTTTCAACAGTTTTGGGGTGGCAGGCTTAAAACACCCTGAGTCTGATTTGTGGTTAGGAAAGGTGTACCTTTTTTATTTGCTTGGATAGTTCCTGAAGCCAGCTCTCTGCAGTGTCTCACGAAGGCCGAGCAACTGTAAAACTATTACAGATTGCTTCTGGAGCACAAAACTTAGCCACATTTGCAGGAGTAATTTATTCATAACCTGATGTTCTCCATCACGTAGAAGCCCAGGGGCCTCTTTCACATCCAGTGTGTCAGGAACAAATGGGCTTCGGTGCATTCCAGAACACAAAGACATTTGGGGAACAATTTTAGGGAACATTCAAAACTTTCCGGCACTTCAGGGTCTAATTTGCTGCAATATTGAATTTCAGCGATCCTAATTTTAGGGTTTTTACAACACCTGCTGGTAAAGCCATCCAACTTTCTCTTACTGAGCTGGTAAGTAGGTATAAGATGATGTTTTACTGAGAGCTGGATGATTTGGAAATACGGAGGAGAAAAGATGGATTGCCCTTTTTCTCAGAGATGAGCCCACACAAAAACAGCATGAAATGTCTATATTCTCACACAAACTAATTAAAACTACTTGAGCCTTGCCTCATTAGGCCGATTTCATTGGAGCTAAACATGCAGAGACTCCTACAGCCAACAGGATTACAATAATACAGGCTGTGAGGCTAGTGTGATTTCCAGCTTCTAGATGGGCCTCCCTGGGTCTAGCAAAGATCTGTGTCTCCTACCTAATTTGACCACTGATTAAATTAAGGACTTAGACCCAAAGATAAATATAAAAAGAATTGCAATGCCGGTAATGAGCTGATCACAGTGGATACATTGAGGCTGACTACTTTGATTACAAGCATAAGTGATTACATCAGAGTTCTGTTTCCAGCTAAGGTTCTCCTTTTCATTTATTTTGTATAATAATTAAAAATTACCAAGCTTTTCACAGGGATTTCTGGAAATATAAAAAGACTTTGTGGGTATTTGATCTTGGTACCTAACATTCAGTATCGGAGCCATCAGATTTTGTTTCATTTGATGTTTTTCTTTTCCCTCTCTCTCTGCCTTAAGGCTCTATTTTGCTCATCCTTTTTTTCTAATGCCTGAAATGAAATTTCTCATTCATGCTCCTTCTAGGAATTCTGAGGAAACTATAGTTGTCAGCCTCTGCTCTGGGTTTTGACCTTGTTCTCTTTTCTGACTCTGAGGTTAGCATATGTCACAAAGGGATTCTGACCAGGACAGGACTATGCCTCAGATGCAAGGTCTCCTTGGTGCCTGTTAAAACACACCCCCCCACCCCTGCTGGAAGTTAGGGCCGACTGGTAGGTATGGCATCACAGGGACTCCAGGGAGGAGAGTTCTTAGGGGACACTAATGAGGGGAGGGGAACAGGGCTGGAAGCAGAAGGGATAGAAATCCAAGGAGCAGGCCCTGGTTCCTGGCCACCCCAGTGGAGTGGGGAGGGTCAGGAGGAAGGTCTCCACTTTGGAAGTCAAAAGCAGAAACTGGGAGAACATCAGGCAGAGTGCAGGTCCTTGTAAGAATTCTTGCAAGTCAGGAATAAAGAAACAAAGCTTAGTCCTGGAAGTGACTCTACAAGAGACCAAGAAGAGTGTTAGCTGCTACCCTTGGGCAGCACAAGGTAGGGTTCCATTCTTTTTTTAAGTTTATTTTAGAGGGAAAGAGAGAGTGGGAGCAGGGGGAGGGGCAGAGGAAGAGGATCTCAAGCAGACTCCATGCTGAGAGCAAAGCCCAACACAGGACTTGATCTCAGGACCTTGAGATTACAACCTGTGCTGAAATTAAGAGTCCGATGTTTAACTGACTGAGCCACCCAGGTGCCTCAGGACTCCACTTTTGAGTCAGAACAGCCCAGGACTTTGGGAAGACTCACCAATTAGGTTACCCCACCCTATGGGGCTTACTGATGGTCTGGTCTCAACAGCATTTGCTCTGGGAGGGAAAGGAGGATCTGAAATATGACAGCCTTACAGAGAAAGTTGCCTTACAGCTTAGAACAGCAGGAAAAAAGACATGTCAGTTTGTAACAGTGGCTCTTGTATATTGAAAATATCTTTTTGTGGGGGGACACAGTCCTACTGCAGGGAATTTATAGTCCTTGCTTCTGGGTCCCTTCAAACCCAAGGGTGGTGCGTGAGGTTGGCAAAAGCCCAGGTCTTGCAGTCATGGCTTCACGGCAAGAAAGGCAAGTTCTGGGCACCTGGGTGGCTCAGTGGGTTAAGCCGCTGCCTTCGGCTCAGGTCATGATCTCAGGATCCTGGGATCGAGTCCCATATCGGGCTCTCTGCTCAGCACAGAGCCTGCTTCCTCCTCTCTCTCTCTGCCTGCCTCTCTGCCTACTTGTGATCTCTCTCTCTGTCAAATAAATAAATAAAATCTTTAAAAAAAAAAAAAAAAGAAAGGCAAGTTCTAGCTTCCATAATGGTGGGTGAGATTTGACTCCCACAGATTCTCTGCTGATTCATACAGCAGAGAAGTCTTCACACTGAAGACATTGGCATGGGACTCAAGAGACGGGCAACCAAAGAGAATGACAGAAGCGATTACAGTCCTCTGGTACTCTAAAACAGTATGCTATGGACTTAATGTTTGTGTCCCCCACACCACCCCAAATTCATGTGTGGAAGCCCTAACCCTGTAATGTAAGGGTATTAGGAGGTGAGACCTTTGGGTGGTGATTAGATCATGAGGGTGGTGCCATTGTGACGGGTTTAGTGTCCTTATAAGAAGAGATACAAGAGGGCGCCTGGGTGGCTCAGTGGTTAAGCCGCTGCTGCCTTCCGCTCAGGTCATGATCTCGGGGTCCTGGGATCGAGTCCCGCATCGGGCTCTCTGCTCGGCAGGGAGCCTGCTTCCCTCTCTCTCTCTCTCTGCCTGCCTCTCCATCTACTTGTGATTTCTCTCTGTCAAATAAATAAATAAAATCTTTAAAAAAAAAAAAAAAGAAGAGATACAAGAGTTGATCTCTCTCTCTCTCTCTCTTTGCCTCTCTGCCTCTCTGCCATGTGAGGACACAGCAAGAAGGAAGCTGTGTATAAGTCAGAAGAGGAGCCCTAACTAGACACCGAAACTGCCAGCACATGATCTTGGGCTTCCCAGGCCTCCAGAACTGCGGGAAATAAATTTCTGTCATTTAAACCACCCAGTCCAAGCTGTTCTGTTACAGCAAGCAGAGCAGACATAAACAAGCTGGAATGAGCTAGACCTGGTTCATGGGTGTCTGTGCTGTGCCTCTCACCTCTCACTCTGCCTCATGTCTATGGTTTCATGGCCACCCCTCCGGGCTGAATGCCTCCTGGGGCTTCTCAGTGTCCATGTCCTCCTTGTTGTCATCTGCCAACAGTCCCTGACCTCTGAAACCTGGCCATGGCTTGCTTTCCTGGTGGTTCAGGATATTTATTCTTCTCCGAGTCTGGCCTTTAGTGTGGTTCCGATGGTCCTGCCACGGTAAATGATTCTGACATCCCTTCTGAATTGTACGTATGTGGTCCTCAGTGATAAACATCCTGCTGTATCTGAGGGTCAGAGGTCTACAAAGTCACATGATGATAAGACCCTCTACATAATTGAATCCCTGTGGATGGAGCTGTGATCTATGTGATTTGTGCTAAACCTTCTAGCGCCATGGACTGTGTTAAGCTAGCTGTACTGTACCACTGAAGTGACATTTTTGCTGACTTTTAATAATAGGTTCCCCAACCAATATCATCCCCTTAGAGCGTGTCTGAATTTTCAATAAGTAAGTTAAAATATTACTTTGAAAAACCTGTCTCTTGAGTGCTCTTTTACAATAATTGCCATAAATCTGACAAGAAGCGGTAGGGAAGAGGAAGTAGCCGCATCAGCAGCTCTTCAGTGAAGCCCTGGTTTCCCTGGTACGGCTCCTTATTTACATGTCTGCGGCCACAGCCTTGGCTGCCCTGTGGCTAAATACCTTCAACTGTGAGGTCCTCTAAAAATCCTAATAACACACTTTATAACACTGTTCAAATCACTCAAGTATGTTTGAGAAACATTTTTTTGTCCAATAAAATGTTGAGAACTCATCTCAAAGCTCAACAACATCCGAAGGCAGATAGATAGAAGAAGAATTGCATTAGGACAAATCATGTTCTTTCCATCAAAAATCAAACAGGGGATCAACCCTAAAATGCAGCAGTGCTCCATTCTGGGAGTCCTCGAGCTGAGCAAGGGGGTTAGATTCCTGAAAAGGAAAAAACATGAAGTGAACCCAATAGGGAGATAGTTGACCAATTAGGTCAACAAAAATCTCTAGCAGACAAAAATCTCTAAAGGAATTTTATGTAGCAGTCTTCTTCATCCACCCTGGCTGCAACGAAACCCTTCACTGTGAATCTGGACTTGGGAGTCTGCCTCCCGTGAGACAGGCTTTAGATGTTGCTGTCTCTGCTGCTCTGGGGCCACTGCCACTCTGGGATTTAAGAAGCCGCCTGGTTCACAACATCCAAAAGTGTCTTGCAGTGTGCAAAACATTCACCCATCCATTCTTTCCTCTGAATCTCAGGGCATCTTGGCAGGTAAGCAGGAGATAGAAAGTGATAGGAGCTGAGAGCACAGGCACAGGCTGTCTCAGAGAGTCTATAATAGGGGCTCTGGACCCACTAAGTCCTACTTTGCTGCTGGTCCCCGCATGCCTCCTTTGTTTCAAGTAAAGCATGCTCTCTCCTCCAAGGGGTCCAGGAAAGGGTTTTCCTTCCTTATTTTTTTGAGGAGCCATGGGCTATTTAAATCCACTTAGCATCTCTTCTTCCCTTAGGGAATTACCCCTTCTCTATTTTTGGTGGTGCTGATATCACAGTGATCAAGAGGTGGGTTCAGAGTCTCCACAACTCCTCCTACATAATATATTCTGAATAGGTGACATCCATATGGAAACTGAGATAACAGGCTTTTCCACTATTCACCCAAAAAGGAGAGTTGGATTCTTTCTGCTACTGAGATCCCCAATAGTCCCTCGTGCTGACCTTTCTGAGGACAGGAAGTCATATTTCTCTTGACTTAGCTGAACTATGCTAACCTATGATTCAACTTCATTAGTGCCATTAATTAACTGCACTGGGGGGGAAAAAACTTGAATTTTAAGTCCTAGAAAAGCAAACAAACAAACTTTATTTTCTGGGAAACATATCAAAAATCAGTTTTCTTATAGGCAGGAAGATACTTTTTAAGATTTGTCTATGTGTGCAGTCTTGGCCTGGCATCAACAATCTAAGTTTATTCAGGTCCTACAGCATCAGCAGAAAAGGCCTCACAAATCTGTCAGGGAATCGTAACACTTTTCAGACAGTCACTTGTGGAAGTGCAAATAGTCATTAAACATCTTCGTTGACTTGACTAGTCAGATCTAAACAGGCTTCTGAGCTGAGAATGCCCAGGGGATCTTAAATAACTACCTTGCCAAGCATTTTCAAAAACACATCATGCTCTCTGAATTCCATTTGGCCTAAAAGATTGGCATGGGCCCAGTTTCTCTTCCTTTGCTCTTGGAAGTCTTCCCCTTCTTCCCAGTGTTAGTGCTAAGCCAAATGAGAACCCAAGAAAATGTATGTTTGTTTCCTCTAAACTCAGTTCCTCACTGGGACTGTCGATTCTTCCTGGTGTCCCTTATATCACAGCATGCTTCTGGCAAAGGAGACAATATCTATTATTTATTCTACAGCACACATTTATATCTGAGTTAGGTAACTACTCGGGGTAGTAGCAGGCTCACTTTCAGCTATTAGCCAACAGATGAAGAAAACAGGAGGGATGGTGTTGGCACAAAGCAGGTCATACTTCTTACTTATAGCCAAGGCTGATGTCACTTTCAGAACTCTGAGAACATGATATGTGAGTGAAGCCATCAAGATCTCTTCACATGCAAAGATCCTCATCCCGACTCCCCACTCCAAAAAGAGAAAGAGCGAGAGCATATTAATTTACTTTTATTGCCAGGTTTTCTCCAGACCTACTCTAACTTCTTTTTTTGCAGAACGACACAGTTGCCCCTGTGACAAGAGCAGAGAATTTCAAATCACCAATGAGAGGAGCAGATAACAGCAGACTTAGGTTCCAGTCTTTCTTTTTCTCCGTACCGCAAACAACTCATGCCAGTGAGCCCCATGCGCCTCACGCTTCAAAGGCATGGCCACACAGGTCATTACCAGTCTAAAGCAGTAAGGTAACCACCAGATGATTCCAGAAGCATTTTCCATTTGGAAACTACAAATTCTGATCACTGCGGGTGAGGAAAAATAATTTTCCCTCTACCCTTCTAGGTTCCTAACAGAAACAACCCTGTTGTAAAAAGACAGATTAACAGGAGAAAACCAAATTTAATTATATATGTATGTACAGGAGCCCCACAAAGATATGAGTCTCAAAGAAGTGACCAGAGGAGGAAGCTTTCATACTTTTTGAACAAATAAATGATGAATTTCTGAAGAATTAACAGGGTAAGGGGGTTTGAGCTAGAGATAGTAAAGTTACAAAGAAGTAATAAGATTTGTTTATAAAGCCTTCCTTGGCCTTAAATTCCCTGTGTCTAGTGATAAGGAGGCCTTCAGCACTACCACTGCAGGGAGATTAACTTTCACATGGGAAATTTATCTCCTGCTTTCAGAGTGTCCTTAGTGTACCAGCTGTTTCTCAAGTACCTTTAATTCAAAATAACCAATAAACTAAAGTGGCATATTTGAAGGGAAGCCATTCTGAACCCCTACATCACCAATTCCAAGGTATAATGGGTTTGTTTGTTTGTTTGTTTTCTTTTTCCACACCAAGCAATTCTCAGACACCAGCCGGGTGTCCTACAATTCAACTGAATTCTGATACTATCTACCTGGAGATAGCATCAGATTCTGTACTGTAAGGGTGAAGTTCTACAAGAGTGCCCCCCATTTCAGAGCTAATCACAAATCTAGGTTATTTTCTATGCTTCTTATTGACTGGCCATAAATCAGAGGTTCCCACAAACACCATTTTGGGTTAATTTTTTAGAGCAGCTCACAAGATTCAGAGGAACATTTTCTTTACTGTATTACCAGTTAATTATAAGAGGTTATAGCTCAGGAACAACCAGATGGAAGAAAGGAATAGGGCAAGGTATGGGGAAGAGGCACAGAGCTTCATGCCCTCCCCAAGAATGCCACTCTTCCCAAATATTAGTAAACAGTAAAAACAGACTCCCATTCATGGGAGCTCTACCTTCATGACCTAATCATCTACTGGCGGCCCCAACATCCTGAAATTATAACACTGGGAGTTAAGATTTCAACATAAGAATTTGAGGGTGGATACAAATATTCAGTTCAGAGTCCTGTGTATGTCTCAAGACTCCCCCTGCTTCTTTCTGATGGGATTAGTAAAAACAGACTCCGGGACGCCTGGGTGGCTCAGTTGGTTAAGCAGCTGCCTTCGGCTCAGGTCATGATCCCAGTGTCCTGGGATCGAGTCCCACGTCAGGCTCCTTGCTCAGCAGGGAGCCTGCTTCTCCCTCTGCCCCTGCCTGCCATTCTGTCTGCCTGTGCTCGCTCTCTTCCCCTCTCTCTCTCTCTGATAAATAAATAAAATCTTAAAAAAAAAAAAAAAAAAAACAGATTCCAAGGAGCTCCCTCTCCCCTTCCACCATGTGAAGACTCAGCAAGAAAAAGATTGCTTATGAACCAGGAAGTGAGTCCTCACTAGACACCAAGGCTGCTTTGAAGAAGAAACAAAGGAAAAGATTCCCTTTAGAGCCTTCAGAGGGAGCACAGCCCTCTCCACACCTCCATTTCAGACTTCTAACCTCTTGAAAACTGAAAGAATAAATATGTTATTTGAAGCCACTTAGTCATGTAATTTGTTACAGCAGCCCTAGGAAACTAACACATGTAGCAAAGGTGCTTTAATAAATAGATACATTTAATAATATATCTAATATATCTAATAATAATATTTAACAAATATCCAATATCTAATATTTAGATATTAATAGATATAGATAATAATATTAGACATTATTAGATTTAGATATTTAATAAATATCCAATATCTAAAATAGATATCTTTAATAATATATAATAATATTTAACAAATATAAAAATAGATAATAATTATTGATAAATATCAGCAAAATAGCCTAAGTAGAATAATATTTGACTTATATTATTGCTTGATCAACTATCTTAGAATTATAACTGTATACAAATTCCAAAATTTTAGTAACACATAGATTAATGGAACAGAATTACAGAGCTGAGGAAAAAAACTCATGCTTATATGGTCAATTAATCTACAACAAAAGAGGCAAGAACATACAATGGCAAAAGGACATTTTTTTGATGCTGAGAAAACCAGACAGCTACATGCAAAAGAATGAAACTAGATCACTTTCTTACACCATACACAAAAATAAACTCAAAATGAGTTAAACACCTATATGTGATGTCTGACTCAATAAAAATTCTAGAAGAAATTATAGGTAGCAATCTCTAATGTCAAACGTAGCAACATTTTTCTAGATATGTCTCTTTGGGCAAGGAAACAAAAGCAAAAATAAACTATTAGGACTATACCAAAACAAAAACCTTTGTACAGTGAAGGAAAACATCAATTAAATGAAAAGGCAACCTACTGAATGGAGAAGAAGATATTTGCAAATGGTGTATCTAATAAGGGGTTATTTTCCAAAATATATAAAGAACATATACAACTCAACACCAGAAAAACAAACGATCAAATTAGAAAATGGGCAGAAGATCAGAATAGACATTTTTCCAAAGAGAACATACAGAAGACCAACAGACACATGAAAAGAGGCTCAACATCACTAATCATCAGGGATATGTAAATCAAAACCCTAATGAGATATCACCTCACACCTGTCAGAATGGTTAGAATCAAAGAGAAATAACAAGTGTTGGCAAGGATATGGAGAAAAAGGAACTCTGGAGCACAGTTGTTGAGAGTGTATATTGGTGTAACCACTGTGGAAAACAACGTGGAGAGTCCTCAAAACATTAAAAATAGCAATACCCATACGATCCAATAATTCCAGCACTGGGTAATTTACCCAAAGAAAACAAAAACATTAATTCAAAAAGACATATGAACCCCTGTTTATTACAGCATTATTTACAATAGCTAAGGTATGGAAGCAACCCAACTGTCTATTGATAGATGAACAGATAAAGAAAATGTGTTAACGATATATATATACAATGGAATATTATTCATGCAACATTAAGTTGCATGAGATCTTGTCATTTACAACAACATGGCTAGACCTAGAGGAAATTATGCTAAGTGAAATTAGTCAGACAGAGAAAGACAAATACTATCATTTCACTTATATGTAGAATCTAAAAAACAAAACAAATGAACAAACACAGAAACAGACCCATAAATACAGGGAACAAACCAGTGGTTGCCAAAGTGGGGAAGAATAGGAAAAATGGGGGAAAAGGAATAGAAGGTACAGGTTTCCAGTTATGAAATGAATGTCCCTAAGCTACAGCATAGTTGTATGATAACACGTGGTAGCTACACTTACGATGAGCATGGTATAATCTATATAGTTCTTGAATTACTGTGTTGTACACCTGAAACTAATGTAACATTGTGTGTCAACTATACTTTAATAAAAATAATAAAATCTCAGATTTTGAGGAGCTGAAGAGGTCACTTAACTTTCTACACACACTCTTTTTTTCCCCAAGATTTATTTATTTTAGAGAGAGAGTATGTATGAGTGTGGGGAGGAGAAGAGAGAGGAAGAGAATCTCAGGCAGATGCATCCTGAGCATGGAGCCTGATGGAGTGGGGGGGTTGATCTCAGGACCCGGAGATCATGACCTGAGCTGAAACCAAGAGTCAGACACCTGACCAACTGAACCACTCAGGCACCCCTCTATACACACTCTTTTAGAGTCTGGAAAATTAGTTCTGTTTCAAACACCATCTTATTAGTATCACCTAATGCAGTATTCATTCTGAAATAACTTGGAAGATACTAGAAACAAAAAATCACCCAAATATAAGGTTAAGAGATAATTGATTGTCAGAATCTGGGATTTCCTTTAACAAATATTTGAAGTATTTATAATTTCAAAGCTAAATGCTTGACTCCATCAGTAAGCATGGGAGAATAAAACAGGCCCAAGAAGTTTAAAATTTCAAATAAAATATTTAAAAAAAAAACAGAAGAAATGTTTGTGAAATGAATATAATGTAAATGTTTCCATCCACACCAGATATACACTATTTATAAGCGACATAATTAATACATAATGGCATGTAATAGTTAAAAGAAAATAGACTGAAAACACACTATGTTTTCACACATATGTTATGCACACATGCACAACACTGCACACAGCAGACAAGTACAACCAAAAGAAAATTGACGTCGCTCTTACAATTACGAATAAAATAGGCTTTGGTGGAAAAAAAATTAATTACTAGTAATAAAGTTAATCACTACTCAGTAATAAAAAGAACAATGAAGATTTATCAATTTTAAACATATATATACTTCAGAATATATGTTCCAAGTATATGAAATAAAACTTTTCAGAATTATAAAAAAATAATAATACACGCACTGCTGTGGTAAGATGTTTCGTACAATGTTCTCAGTAATTGCTGTATCAAGCAGACAAATGATTATTAAAAATGAAGGTTGGACAATACAATAGACACATTTTCTCTAAGTCATATGAATGAATTCTTGAGGCTAAAAAGTCTTTCCAAATATATGTACAGTATTTATAAATTTGATGATGCGTGATGCCAATATTCTATCAACAACATTCTTTGACCACAATACCATGAAGAAGAAACAGATAAAAGATGATCCCAAAATGCTTATATTGGCAAGTCAAAAAAACTTTTCTAAATAATGCATGGGCAATTGAAAAAATAATGGAAATTGGAAAATAACAATACATATAAAACTTGTGGGATGAAACTTACAAAGTATCAGAGGCAAAAACATTTAAATGCATATTTGAGGAAAGAAAAATCATTGAAATTACGAGTGAAGTATCCAATTTTGAAAAGAGTATCAGTGCAAATCCTCAGGAAATAGAAGGAAATATAATCATAAAGGTAAGACAAAAAATAAAGAGGCTACAAAATATATAAAAGAAAACCTGGTTCTTTGGAAGGACTAAGTTGAAAAAAATCATAAAGCCTGACTTAGAAGAAGTTGAGATGGTAAAATAAACAATCAGAAATGAAAGGGCAGGAGTGTAGGTAAAATAGACATTTTTCCAAAATACAAAAAAAAATATGAAATTGTTATGCCAGAAAAATCCTTTCTTCTCCTGAGTATGTGCACATATATGAGAAAGGATTTTATCATTATGATACTAGAAACAAGTTTATAATGAAAGAGATTAACCAAACTGAAAAATATAAACTAAAACTTACCCTGTCAGTTAAAATAATAATTTTTAAATGTTTTAAATTTTTAGAAAACTAGAAAATGTTTGACAAGTATGTCAGATAAATGTTACTATATTAAATGTTCCAATAATTATTTCTAATAGATAATAGGTAAACATCCCAGTGGAAAATGGAAAAGATTTGAATATATAATTCAGAGGAGTAGAAAACAAATGGCCCTTGGATTTTTTTTCTAATTCATCCTTGGCTCACTGGTAACCAAACAACCCCGAACAACAGCAGCAAAAATACCTGAGAAACATTTTGCTCCCTGCACAACCATAAGTTAACAGATAATATAACACATATCTAAGCCTTGGTATAAAGGTACACTCTCATCTAGTGCTGGCAGGAACTTAGTAAGATATATTTCCGAATAGCACTTCAAAAATATATAGGAAACATTTAAAATATGTGCATTCCTCAGAGTCAGCAATTCTAGTCCTGAAATTTATTACCCTATGAGAAAAGTCATGGGTTTGCATAAAGCCTTATTCCTGGTGGTATTCATCCTTATAATATAGAAAGTTTGGTAGCAAACTAAATATCCAACGATGGGAAAAACAAAGCTTTGCAACCATTAAAAATGGTTCTGTAATGTCACAAAGATGTAAACAGTTCAACAGAAGAGAAAATAGTGTCCATAAAAAGACTCATGCATACACAGCCTCCTGAGTAAAACAGCAAAGGTATCAGTAAAATTCAGCGGGAGAAAGGATGAACTTTTCAATGAATGGTATAAGAACAATTGAATATTTGTATGAAAAAATGAACTTTAATCTTTAGCTTATACTGCAGACAAAAATTAGTTTGTAGTGGATCATAGAATAAATATGAATGGTAAAAAAAAAAAAAAAAGGCAAGCTTCTAGGAAAAAATAGACGAATGGCTTCATGACATTGTGGTAGGCAAAAGAGGACACTGTCCTGGTAAGCAGGAGACTAAAAGATTTAATCAAAAAAGAAAAAGAATTGATAAGTTGGATTTTATTAATGTAAAAACTTCTGCTCATTAATAAGAATCACTTCACAAAAATGATGTTTTACAGAAGAGGATGCCACACCCGTGGTAAACTACAAAAGATACTCAACATTACCATTCATCAGATATGTGCACACTAAAACCACAGTGACTGTAGCAAATACCTACCATAATGACTACAATTAATGTCCCAAATGCCAAATGTTAGCAAGGATATGGCAGAACTGGAGCTCTCACATATCCCTGAAGGGAGTATGAATTGCTTTGACCACTCTGAAAAGTCGATCTGGCTACTAAAACTAGACGTATACCTACCATATGATGTGTTCCTAGGCATCCAAGAGAAATGAAACTGTAGTCTTCAAAAAGACTTATATGGGGACGCCTGGGTGGCTCAGTGGGTTAAAGTCTCTGCCTTTGGCTCAGGTCATGATCTCAGGGTCCTGGGATCGAGCCCCGCATCAGGCTCTCTGTTCAGCAGGGAGCTTGCTTCCTCCTTTCTCTCTGCCTGCCTCTCTGCCTACTTGTGATCTGTCTGTCAAATAAATACATAAAATCTTAAAAAATAAAAGAGTTATGTGACAAAATGAACATAAAAAGACTTACATAAGAATGTTCATGGCAACTTTATTCACAATAGTTACAAAATGGAAATAACCCAATGTTTGTCAACAGGAGAATGAATAAACAAATATATATATATATATATATATATATATATATAATTAATTAATCTAATATAATAATTTATTATTATATTATTTATATATAATATAAACATTAATAAATTAAATATATAATATAGTGTGTTTTATTATATTAATTATTAATATATAATTTATATTATATGTAATAGTATTTTATTATATATTGAATATATATAGATTCTACTATATTTATATAGTAGAATACTATATAACAATGATGAAAAAGAAGGAGCTATTAATACATGCAACAAGATGAATGAACCTTTGATAAAATTATGTTGAATGAGAAAAGGCAGATCCAAAGGAGTATTTTTTTAAAACTTACTTCACTTTTTAAAAATTTGTGAATTATTTATTAGAGAGATAGAGAATTTGTGAATTATTTGTGAATTTGTGAATTATTTATTAGAGAGATAGAGAGCATGAGCAGAGGAAGGGTAGAGGGAGAAGGAGACTCCCTGCTGAGCATGATCTCCCAGGGATCATGACCCAAGCTGGAGTCAGGTGCTTAACTGATTGAGCCACCCAGGCACCCCAAACCTATCCCATTTATGCAAAGTTCAAGAATAGGCAAAAATAATCTATGGTATTAGAGGTACCTATGGAAAGATCTTGAATAGGAAGGAGCTCAGGGATGCCTGTGAGTTGATGGAATGTTCTATATACTGATGGGGTGGGGCTAACAGATGATACATAAGTAGACATTTATTGAGATGAACATTTAAAATACATACAATTTATGTATGTAAACTATACCTTAAAATCTTTTTAAGAGACCATTGTAAAAGAATATTTAACAGTATGGGGGAATGTTAACATTATACTAAGTAAAAACAGGTTTTATTCATTAATTTGTCCATTCAACAAATATTTATTGGGCACCTACTAAATGTCAGACATTGTCTTAGGACACAGAGAATGACAGTGAATAAAACGGAAAATGTCTCTATACCCAAGCAGTTTACATTCTAGTGTGAAGTTTGTTAAACAATGAGTACATACATGATTTCACTTATGCGTGGAATCTTAAAAAAAAAAAATGAACTCATAGATACAGAGAACAGATTGGAGGTAGCCAGAGGTGGGGGGTGGGTGAAGTGGGTGAAGGTGTCAAAGGGTACAAACCTCCAGTCATAAGATTAACAAGATCTGGGGATGCAAGGTACATTATGGTGACTAGACTTAACCATGTTGTGTTGCATATTTGAAGGATGCTGAAACAGTAGATCTTAAAAGCTCTCATCGCACACACACAAAATTGTAACTATGTGTGGTGATGGATATTAACTAGACTTACTGTGGTGATCATTTTGCAATTTAGACATGTATCTTACCATTATGTTTTACACCTCAAATTAATATGTCAATTTGATCTGAATTAAAAGTCCCAGCTTGCATAACACATTACTTTAAGTTAAAATGTGTTATTTAAGAAAACCAGAGGGAAAAAGGTCCTTGGTACTGAGTATCAGAGAAGTTACTTGATTGCTAAAGAAAATTTCAGTCTACTCTACCCTGACCTTCTCTTGCACACACCTCATCAGTAAAGATTTTTTGAAGGAGTGAGTGAAGGCGTGACTGTCACTGTATACAGTCTATTCTTTTGCAGATAATAAAAATTATCTGCAAAATAATGTTTCCATCATAACCCAAAAGTTATGCAAAATATTGGCTACATTACCAAGAAATAGTAAACATTTTGGTAAGTTATAATAATCATTCAAGTATTTGGCATGCTCACTGAATATCTATTCAAATTTATTCAATCAGTGAATAAGTCTACAAGCAAACAAAACAAAACAAATGACTACATAGATAGACTATATTATTAAAGTGTGTGTCCATGTATGTGTATACACTTGTGTCGATATATGTTTAAAATAAACATAGGAAAAAAGATTGGAAAATTGTAGAAGTGGTTTCTGTTTGGGGGATTACAAGTAATTTTTATTATCTTCTCTGTGTTTTTATAATTTTCTACAATGAGCATATATTCCTTTTATAATCAGGAAGAAGTGTTATTAACAAAATGCTTAGTGCAGGCATGTTGGTTCTAGCTGTTTCTCAGCCGAGGGACAACCTCAGTACGCAGCTTGAGAATTTGCAGTTTATTAGTTTTGACAGCTGTGTAACACCTGGAGCAGTTGCATAGAACCTGAATGAATCTCTTCAAGGCAGTTGATGTAGAAGTTATATTAAGAGAGGAAGGACAAAGAGTCATCCAGAAAAAACTTTTTAATTGGCATCATGAAATAGTCTCTGCAGGGATTATTTGCCAAGCCAGGATTTTTCATCGAACGTTAGGTCAAAGTCATTAAATCAGAGCCAGGAAAGTATATAAATTATAGTGGAATGTTTGCCCAGCCTGTTAAGTCATATTTGCCTCTGTCATTAACTTGCTGAGCATCCTTAGACAAATTCACATGATTAGATTTCTCTTCTATTAAGTGGGGAAAATAATCTCTAGATGAGAGGTCTGCTGCAGTTTTCCACTTGGCTATCACTGACCTAAACTGTGCTCCTCCTACTTCAAAAGGTCCACAGTGGGGCATGCGCCAAGAGCTCCAAATGACTATCGCTTCTTTCATGCTTAGACTCCTTTACAAGCCACACCACAGAGAAGTCATTATGGGAACACATGTATGGAATTTAGATTATTTAAAAATCCACAATCTGTGATTAACCTCATCAGTCGATTCAGAACAAGCAAGTGAGACGTTAACTCTGGAGGTGAGATCTTGCTGTGTGTTCATCATTGTTTTTCTTTGTCCGAACACATAGAAGCATTCAGCTATGTGAATCTGCTTCAAATTGCAAACCCTTTATTTCAGAGAAAATCCTGTGTTCTATAAATTTATTCCAGATAGCACTTACATTAGTTGTAAAATACACACACACACACACACACACACACACACACACACACACACACTGTGATGCTTAACTTTATGTATCAATTTGACTGGGTCACAGGAGGCCAGATATCTGGTCACACATTATTCGGGGTGTGTCTATAATGGTGTTTCCGGATGAGATTAACTTTAGATCAGTAGATGGAGTAAATTAGATTGCTTTCCCTCATATGTGTGGTCCACATCCAAACAGTTGAAGGCCCAAGTAGAATAAAAACCTCAATAATAGGAAACTCCTTCTACTTGACTGCCTTTTTTTTTTTTTTTTAACGTAGGCTTCCACATTGAGCAAAGAGCCCAATGTGGAGTATGAACTCACAGGACTTGAATTCACAACCCTGAGATCAAGACCTGACTGAGATCAAGAGTCGGAAACGTAACCAACTGAGTCACCCAGGTAATCCTCTATGTCTCCGCCTTTGAACTAGGACATGAATTTTTTTTCTGTCTTCAGACTCAAACTGAAAATTGGCTTATTCCAGGTCTCAAGCCTGCCAGCTTTTGAACTAGAACTATACCATCGACCCTCCTGGTTCTAGGCCTTTGGACTTCAGATTAGGACTATAACTTTATCTCCCTTCGGTCTCCAGCACACCAACCACCGATCTTGGCACTCTGTAATCACGTGATCTGATTCTATATAATAATAAAGGCATCTGAGAGTAAAGATCTTGACCATCTTTCATATGTTTACCGGCTCTTTGGGCATCTCCTTTTGTGAAATGATACTTTCTAATGAACAGAAGTTTTTAACTTTAATAAGGCCAATTTACCAATCCTTTTTCTTTGTGGTTAAAGATTTTAGTGTCCTGCCTACCACAGCCTACCACAAGATCATTTATTATATATTTTTTTAAAGATTTTATTTATTTACTTCTTGGGGGGGGGCGCACAAGTGGGGGGAGGAGCAGAGGGAGAGGGGCAAGCAGACTCTGCACAGAACACAGTGCCTGACATGGGGTTCAGTTTCATGACCCTGAGATCATGACCTGAGCAGAAATCAAGAGTAGGACACTTAAATGACTGAACCACCCAGGTGCCCAAATATATATATTGTAAAAATATATATATATATGTATATCCATATATATAATGTCAATTACAATTGATATATATGTTGAATTTATATCAATATAAAATTTCAAATCATTATGATGATTTAAATACTGGTTTCTGCATCTTTCCAGGAAAGAGGTGGTTTTATAATTTATTCATTTGACATGTTTTAACCCTATAACTGCTAAAATTATGTAAATTAGCTATGCAAATATACTAAAAAGTTACAATTTTGTCTATAATTATTGGACCTATTGTAGGTTAGTTTTCTCAAAGAAATCAGTTATATAAATAAGATTTTTGTGAATGTCTTCAATGTGATTATCTTTATTCATATCCTTTGCTTGTTCTTCTTCATCTCTCTGAATTCTAAATGTTAGAGTCTCCCATGCTCTGTCCTTGGACCAATTATTTTTTCTTTATTTTTTCTATCTATTCTCAATCCCTGGGTGATTATATCCAATATAAATTACCACATTTTGCTCTTCAGAATGTATTTCATGAACCCAGACATTTCCTTGGACTTTAAGCACATATCCATTCCCAATTATAAGTCTCATGGACATCTCAAAATTATAAAGATTGAGTCAGCACTGAGCTTCTGTTATTTGCACACTGTCTTTCCACTTTCTCAGTCACTGGCAATTCCAGTCTCCCAGTTACTTCTTTTTCCTTGGTATCCTACCTATAAATAAACACCATCAACTCTACCCACAAAACATATTCAGAAGCTTAGAACATCTGCAGTTGTGACCCTAGTCCGAACTATCGTAATCTTTTGTTTAGACTATTGCAACAGCTTCCTACCTAGTCTACTTATTTTTTCCCCTTTCACCGTTCAGACCACTCTCAAGAGAATAGTTAGGAAAATACTGTCTAAATGTAAATCAGATCATGTCATTCCTCTGCTTCAGACTCTTAGTGCCTTTAATCACATTCAGGGAAAGAGTAAAATTCTTTCCAATACTTACAAATCTATATTAGTCTGTGGTCACTGAGAAGCAGATCTCAAGATGGAATTAAAAGTGCAAGGATAACCCTGAGTGATATCAACAAGATGGCAGATGAGGAAGTCCCAGACCATTATTCCCTCATGGAAACATTAAATAAACAACTAGAAACTGAGTGAAATAGCTTTATCAGAATAACAGAAATCAGCCAAACAATTCACAGGAACCAAGCAAATGCCAAATCAAGAAAAAGCCAAATTCAAAATGTCAGGAAATCTCATGATGTATGTACCTTCCTCTTCCTTGTGTAGTGCAGCTTTGGGGGAAGCAGTGGCTTAGTCCCCAGCCCCTATCCATGTAATGAATGTACAACATTTTAACCTGTATGAGGGCTGCCTGTAGGATTGATCTCAGTATTGTCTAACTCATGGTCCACACAGTAAAAAGTGGCTTAGACCTTAGGCTAGAAAAACCTTCAGGAAACAGCAGACATAGTTTGTGAAAATTACAAGAGTGCAGCACCTACAAGTACCCTCGAACAGGGTACTTGTAGATACCTCGAACAGGGTACTTGTAGATACCTACACAGATCACTGATTAAGGAATACAATAGAACAGCTAAAACCCTGAGACCCTGAGAAGAAGCAAATGTTTAAGTGCAAGTGTATATACAGAAGAATGGAAGTGAGGGGAGGCCCACCTCAAGGAAAACGCATGACCAGTTTATGCTTCTGACAACCATAAACCTTCACACTGGGCTAATGAGTGAAGGTCCTCCCCTAATAGCCAGTCTGGGAGAGGTAGCTGTTCCTTCTTCAAAATCCCAACCTTCCTTCCTTCTTATTCTTCCTTTTTATTTATTTATTTATAACAGAGAGCATGCCAGTGGGCAGGGAGAGATGGGAGAAAAGATGAGAGAGATGGTAGGGAGAAAAAGAGAATCACGCAGAGCCTGATGTGGGGCTCTATCTCACAATCCTGAGATCATGTTCTGAGCTGAAATCAACAGTCAGAAGCTTAACCAACTGAGCTACCCTGGTGCCCCTGAACCCAATTTTCAACAATAGATCACAAGGCATATAAAGAAACAAGAAAATATTGCCCATGAAAAAGAACAAAACAAATCTCCAGAATCTGTCACTGAAGAAACAGGCATAGACTTACTTAGAAAAGACTTTTAAAAAACTATCTCAAATATGCTCAAAGGACTCAAGGAAAGCACAAACAAAACCTACAGGAAATCAGAAAACAAAATATGAATGAGAAAAGAACTAAACAGACATTCTGTAGCTGAAAAATACAATAGCTGAATTGAAAAACTTGCTAGAGGAGTTCAATAACAGACTCAAACAGGCAGGAGAAAGAATCCATGAATTTGAACATAAGTCATTTGAAATTACTGAGTCTGAGAAACTAAAAGAAAAAAGAAAGAGGGGTGCCTGGGTGGCTCAGTGGGTTAAAGCCTCTGCCTTCAGCTCAGGACATGATCCCAGGGTCCTGGGATTGAGCCCCGCATCAGGCTCTCTGCTCAGCAGGGAACCTGCTTCCCCCCACCCTGCCTGCCTCTCAGTCTACTTGTGATCTCTGTCTGTCAATTAAATAAAATCTTAAAAAAATAATTAAAGATGGGGTGCCTGGGTGGCTCAGTGGGTTAAAGCCTCTGCTTTCAGCTCAGGTCATGATCCCAGCGTCCTGGGATTGAGCCCCGCATCGGGCTCTCTGCTCAGTGGGGAGCCTGCTTCCTCCTCTCTCTCTCTGCCTACCTCTCTGCCTGCTTGTGATCTCTGTCTATCAAATGGATAAATAAGGGGCGGCTGGGTGGCTCAGGGGGTTAAGCCTCTGCCTTCAACTCAGGCCATGGTCCCAGGGTCCTGGGATCGAGCCCCGCATCGGGCTTTCTGCTCGGCAGGGAGCCTGCTCCCTCCTCTCTCTCTGCCTGCCTCTCTGCCTACTTGTGATCTCTGTCTGTCAAATAAATAAAATCTTTAAAAAAAAATGGATAAATAAAATCTTTAAAAAAAAAAAAAGATTTAAAAAAATAATTAAAGAAAATAAATAAAAGAAAAAAGAAAGAAAAGTGAAAATCACCCAAGGGCTTAATGTGATCAAGTGAGATCTATTCCTGGAATGCAAGGATGGTTCAACATACAGAAATCAATATAACATACCACA
Organism: Mustela lutreola; assembly: GCF_030435805.1. Taxonomy (NCBI): domain Eukaryota; kingdom Metazoa; phylum Chordata; class Mammalia; order Carnivora; family Mustelidae; genus Mustela; species Mustela lutreola. Next base: position 161,592,558 of record NC_081290.1, on the reverse strand, counting down.
TCAATAGAATGAAGGGGAAAATCACTTGATTATCTCAACTGATACCAAAAATTTAACATCTTTCCATTATAAAAACATTTTTCCAAACTAAAAATAAAAGGAATCTATCTCAACATAACAAAGGCTATATATGGAAAAACCCACAGAACTCATATGCAATGGTGAAAGACTAAAAGTTTTTCCTCCTAAGATCATGAACAAGTCAAGGATGCCCACTCTCACCATTTCTTTTCAACATATTGAAAGATGGGAAAGGACTTAAATAAGCATTTCTCAAAAAAAAAAAAAAATGCAAATTACCAAAAAGCACCAAATGAGTTTCTCAACACCTCTAATCATTAGGGAAATAGAAATCAAAATCAAAATCAAAATCAAAATGACTTTAATTACAGCAATTAAGAAGACTATTATCAAAAAATTAAATAGGGGGTGCTTGGCTGGCTCAGTTGGTAGAGTATGTGACTTTTGATGTTCAAACCCCACATTGAGTGTTGAGATTGCTTAAAAATAAGATCTTTAATTAATTAACTAATTAGAAAATAGCACGTGTTGGTGAGTATGTTGAGAAATTAGAACTCTTATGGATTGCTGTTGGTTCAGTCCCTGTGGAAAACAGCTTGGTTGTTTCTCAAAATATAAAATAGATTTACTTTGTGATCCAACAATTCTATTTATGGGTATATACTCAAAAGAACTGACAGCAAAAATCTGCACAGAGATTCACTCATACAGATTTTTCACCCATTCATAGCAACAGTTTTCACAATAGCCAAAAAATGGAAGCAATCCGGGTATCTATCAATGGTTAAGTGGATAAATGAAATGTGGCCTTTAGATACAATGGAGTATTATTCAACCCTTAAAAAATAACGGAATTCTGGGGCGCCTGGGTGGCTCAGTGGGTTAAGCCGCTGCCTTCGGCTCAGGTCATGATCTCAGGGTCCTGGGATCGAGTCCCGCATCGGGCTCTCTGCTCGGCAGGGAGCCTGCTTCCCTCTCTCTCTCTCTCTGCCTGCCTCTCCATCTACTTGTGATTTCTCTCTGTCAAAAAAATAAATAAAATCTTTAAAAAAAAAAAAAAAAACGGAATTCTTACACATGCCACAACATGGATGAACCTTGAAGACATTACATTAAGTGAAATCAGCCAGTCACAAAAGGACAAATACTTTATAATTCCACGTATATGAGGTACCTAGAGTAGTCAAATGTATGGAGACAGCAGATAGAATGGTGATTGCCCATGGCTGGGGTGGTGAGGGAAGAATAGGCATTATTATTTAACATGTATAAAATTTCATTTTGGGAAGATGAAAAAAGTTCTCATGATAGGTAGTGGTGATAGTTGCACAACTATGTGAATATACTTAGTACCACTGGACTGTATTCTTAAAACTGGCTAAAATGGTAAATTTTATGATTTGTATCCTTTTTCACAATAAAAAATTATCTTGGAAAAACAAAATGCAAAGTTTTTTTAGGAAAAATGTCTTTGAGGGGAAAGAGGAGGGAACTGGAAGACATTGAGATAACTATTAGATCATGAAGCAAGTCTGACTCCCAGGAAAGGAAGACTGAGTGGAAGCATCCTAGACCTCCATTCAATCTAAGAAAGTTCTGGCAAGTCCATGAGCCACAGTCACCCATCAGAGGAGTCTCCATTTTCTCCCAGAAATTGGTCTGTTTAATGTCATTGAACTATAGATTCAATGACAGGGAGCTGCCCTAGAAAGTGTCAATGGGTTTCAGAATGCAGCAGCTGGGGCGCTTGGTCAGTGACACTCTTTGTAACTGGAGGTCAGTGAGACATATTCTCACTGACATCTCAAAGACCTCAATCTGCTCCCACAATGGCCTCTTGACTCACCGCTTGACCCCTTGCATCATGTGTCCCAGCCACACTGGCCTTGCTATTCCCTGAGAGCTCTAAGCGTATTCCCACTGTGGAGCCTTTTCCCATGTTACCATTCCTAAATGCTCTTCTCTCAGATATCCACATGGTTTTTTCCTTCGCTCACTTCAGATTATCAAATATCACTTTCCCATTGAAGCCTGCTCTGGTCACCCTCTGTAGAATTTTAACACCCCTCCACTAACCCCCATACACATACACATACTTACTATATCCCTCCTCCACTTTATTTTTTTTCCTTAGCACTTGTCACTATAAAACCTGTAATACTCATTTATTTATTTATCTCATTTATTTCCTGGCTCCCCTACTATAATGTAAATTTTATTTTAGCAGGAACATTGATTTTCTCAGTTATTATTGTTTATTCAGCAAGTAGAATAACACATAGAAAATATTAAGCATTCAATAAATATTTGCTGAATGAAACATTTAACACAAAGAAGAAAAAAGTTTGAGAAATATTAATCAATTTACTGATAATGTGCAAATGAGTCATTACAAGAAATACAGAAGGACATCTTCTTGGCAACATTTAATTCACAGTTAGTCCAAATTTCCATGTGTACTTGGAAGGAAGAAACCTCATGACAAATCTACAATCCAAACGTTTCTCAAATTTAGAATGATTTTCATGAGAAAAAAACAAGGAAGCTTTCAAAAATAAAAATTATGAGACTAACTAGTCATCATCAAAGGACACTATAACTAGCTTTGTTACTTCTTTGGGTCAAGAATGAGATGATTTGTGCCTCAAAAAGGCTAGTGAAAGCAATCAATTTAAACACATCTAACTTTTTAAAATACTCACAGTTCTGGGATGCCTAGGTGGCTCAGTCGTTTAAGTGTCTGATTTCAACTCAAGTCATGATCTTGGGGTCCTGGGATGGAGCCCTGCACCAGGCTCTGTGCTCAGCAGGAAGTCTGCTTCTCCCTCTGCCTGTCTCCCTTTCTGTGCTTTCTCTCTCTCAAATAAATAAATAAAAATCTTTAAAAAAAATATAAAATACCCACAGTTCTTAATGATAAAAAGAAAAAAATCAAACAAGGGTAACATCAAAAACAAAAACGTTCCCTTTGGGACACAAGCAGGAAAACCAGGGCACCAACTTTTTATTGTGGCAATTGGCAATTAAAATAGAAAGATTTGTCACTTATCCTAATTTGGGGACAACCAAGTTGCTTTAGTTGTTAAGGAAACATCTCCCTTTTCAGAAAACATTCAGCTAATGAATGAAGAAACACAATAATTTATACAATGCATCATAGTGAAATATCTGATTCAATCAAGGAATGTCAGTGAGAGTAACAGAAGAAATTGATGGGAACCTTAAAGCACACATCATGCTATCACCCATCTAAATGAAGAGTCAATCATAGCATCACTAAAGATAGAAGAGACGTTTTTGTGCTTCCTATTGTAATGCAATACAAAACACACAGCACCACCTATGAAGTATTCTGGCCAAGAAAGCAGAACCTGAATCTAATCAAGCTCTAGGGCTAACTTCCAGTTACAGGGAAGATGAGAAATAGAGAAACAGGGACATGTAAGATGATACCACCAGGAAAATCAGACAAACCCAGAAGGTGAAACATTCTACAGACAACTGACTTGGCTTCTGAAACAAGTAAATAGCATGCAAAAATATGATGGGAGATTGTTCTGGCTTTTTTTTAACTTAATAACATTAATCAAAAAAATATAATGTGTAGACTACTTTCAGGATCCTAATTCAGATGAGCCAAATACAAAAATACTTTTCGATAGGCACCTGGCTGGCTCAATCAGATAGGTGTCCAACTCTTGATTTTGGCTCCAGTGGTGATCTCAGGCCCGTGGGATCAAGCCCTTCGTTGGGTTCCCCATTCAGCCTGCTGGAGGCTCTCTCTCTCTCTCTCTTTGTCCCTCTGCGCCTCTCCCCTGCTCTCTCTCTCTCCCTCTCAAATAAATAAGTAAATCTTAAAATAAAATATTTTTGAGACAATTGAAAAAATCTGACTATTGCTTGGTTATCAGAAGTCACCAAAGAATAATAATTATCATTATTAATCAACATTAATTATTAATATCAATAATAATTAATTAATGTCGATATTATTACTAATGTTGCTGGATGTGAACATAGAATTGTATTTAGGTAAGAATATATCCATATTTTTAGACTCATATTAAAATATGGGAGAATGACACATATTTAATTACATTTAAATGACTTCAGGAAAAGAGGAAAATAGATTAATCCAATAGGGCAAAATCACTATAATGATTGAATATACATAATGAATGTATGTGGTTTATTTTATTATTCTCTCCATTTTGCATATGTTTGGAAAACTTAATAAAAAATAAAAAGAATGAGTTATCTTATTTAATTCTAATGAATGAGTGTTTATAGTGAATCACAATAGTCACAATTAAATCTTCCACTTAACTGAATTATGCTACAATAATATCCTAAAATATTTATTCATATAGTTAAAGGGAAAATTTAACAGGAAGCGACCTAATCTTAAATCAAATATTTGGAAAATCTGATATCCATTAATTCAATGTATGTTTATTGAACCCTTATTATGAATCAACCATAGTTCTAGATGCTAGGAATATAGTGATAAACAAAATAAAGTCCCTTTCCTCTTAGATCTATATACTAGTAAGAGATAGATAGACAGATAGGTGATCATAGTGATCACAAAGTAGTAAGTACCGTGAAGAAGATAAAACCAGAAAAGAGGATAGAGGGACAGAACAGCAGGAGGGGAAGACTGCTGAGATAAGAAGTTTAGATTTTATTCAAAATGTAATGACAAATCATTTAAGAATCTGAAGCAGGAAAATGAAATGATTTAATATTTTTAAAATATACACCTTCTTAGATTTAGAATTTGTGCCTCTGAGTTCATAACAATAACAAGATTGGCCTAAAACTTTCTTTTCTCATTTTGTCTTTGAATGGTTTTGATGTAAGTTATATTAGCATAATTTAATGAGGTAGAGAACATTCCTTCATTTTTTATCCTCTGGAACATTTTGTATAAGACTAGAATTATCTGCTCCTTGAATAATTTATAAACATTGCCTATAAAGCTATCTGATCCTGATGTTACTTTATGCACAGATTTATGTTTTAATTTATTTAGCAGCTATATATTTTTTCATGTTTTCTAGTTGCTAAGTTGAATTTGGTAAGTTATATTTTTCTGAGAAAATACATATTTTTTTCAGAGGTTTTTTTTTTAAGGTTTTGTTTTTATTTATTGGACAGAGAGAGCACACAAGCACAAGCAGGGAGAGGGGCAGAACGAGAAGCAGACTCTCTGCTGAGCAGGGACCCCACTGCGGGGCTCCATCCCGGGACCCTGAGATCATGCCCTGAGCCACATGCAGACACTTAACTGACTGAGCCACCCAGGCGCCCCACTTTCAGAGTTTTAAAACATATCTACATAGCTTTCAGATTTACCTCTTAACCAAAACAATTGTTAATTGTTGGGAAAATATAAACAAAGCTTTGAACACTTTGGACAACAGACAACAAAAAAAGTACCCCTGAGAGACAGAAAAGAAAATGGACACAACAATGGACTAGTTTATGCCCCTAGAAGAATTTCCAGGCTGCAGCCCAGGGTGGGAAATCTGAATTGAGGCATGGAAGACTCCCAGAGTTGGAATATAGAGCGGAGGGCACAGTTGCTTAATTCACAGACAGAGTACGAGAAATGAGGGAGCAGTCACTGAGGACCCCTAGCAGAGTGAAAATCAGTATAAACATGGGAGAAAACTACCCCAGGCTGAGGAAAAAATGTCCTGAAATTATTATTATTTTTTTTATTTGACAGAGAGAGATCACAAGTAGGCAGAGACGCAGGCAGAGAGAGAGAGAGGAAGAAGCAGGCTCCCTGCTGAGAAGAGAGCCCGATGCGGGACTCGATCCCAGGACCCTGAGATCATGATCAGATCCCAGGACCTGAGCCGAAGGCAGTGGCTTAACCCACTGAGCCACCCAGGCGCCCAATGTCCTGAAATTATTAAAAAGAACAGTTCCCCAGGGCTCAGAATAGTGCCCAGTCCTAACAGCCAGTCAGGAACATCTCATTATTCATGGGGCTTTAGGCAGGACATTCATAAGAATCTTGCTTCCACAGTGGAAAATAGCTAGATCCAGATTAAACACTGCTCTGGTTCTGCCTCGTGAGCGAGAACCAGAAGAATCAAACAGTGTCCGTGGAACCTAACTATACACCAAATTAAAGCTCAATAATTTTTATGGGAATGAAATATATTCAAGCATAAAAGAAGCTAAAATTCACAATGTTTGGTATTCAATCAAAATTTACTATGTAGGCAAAGAAACAGGAAAATACGACCCATGGTGAGGAGGGAAATCAATCAACAAAAGTCAACACAGAATCTATACAGATGTTAGGGTCAGCAGATAAGGGTACGAGAATAGTTACTGTAACCATATTCTGTATGTTCAGGAAGAGAAGAGAATGAGCATCCTAAGTAGAGATGCAGAAGATAAAAAATGATATGAATCAATGAAGTAAAAAACGATAACCCTCTAACCTGGTGATTCTCATTTGAGGTAATTTTGCCTGCCAGGGACATGTGGTAATGTCTGAAGACATTACTGAGTGCCACAATTCAGAATTGCTGGTATCTAGCAGGTGAAGAAAGGCCAGGAATGCGTCTAAACATCCTATAGGAAAGCCCCCACAACAAAATTATCCAGCTCAAAATGTCAATAATGCTCAGGTTGAGGCAGAGCAGAAAAACAGAGAGAGAGAGAGAAAACCAACAAATGATCAGTATCAGATATGAGAGAGATGACCCCATTATAAGTTTTACATATATTAAAAGTACAATAAGGGGCTTCTGAGTGGCTCAGTCAGATTAAGCCTCTGACTCTTGATTTTGGCTCAAGTCACAATCTCAGGGTCATGAGATTGAGCCCCATATTGGGCTTCATCCTGGGCATGGAGCCTTCTCAAGATTCTTTCTTACCCTCTCCTACTGCCTCTCCCCCAACTAAAAAAAAAAATTAAATTAAATTAAAAAAAAAAAACAAAAATACAATAAGCTAAAGTTACAGATAACTTAGGCAAATAAGTATGAAAATTCAGGGGCGGCTGGATGGCTCAGTTAGTTGAGCATCTGCCTTCGACTTGGGTCATAATCTCCGGGTCCTGGGATTGGGCCCCACATAGGGCTCTCTGCTCAGCAAAGAGACTGCTTCTCCTTCTCCTCCCCATTCATGTTCTCTCTTGCTATCTCTGTGTCTTTCAAATAAATAAAATCTTACCCAAAAAAAAGAGAAAAAAAAGAAAATTCATGCAAACTTGATAGATTTATTGAAAAACATAAATTACCAAAGCTCACTCAGGTAGAAATAGATTACTGAGCACCTGGGTGGCCTCCGCCTTTGGCTCAGATGATGATTTCAGGGTCCTGGGATTGAGCCCCACATCCAGCTCTCTGCTCAGCAGGGAGTCTGCTTCGCTCTCCCTCTGCCTGCCTCTCTGCTTACTTGTGATTTCTCTCTCTGTCAAATAAATAAATAAAATCTTTTTTTTTTTAAAGAAGAAATAGATTACTAAATCACCATATATTTATTAGAGGAAATGAATTTGTACACTAAAAAATGTAAGTACAAGGAAAACTTCAAAATCAGATGGCTTTCTGGATAAATTCTACCAAACACTTGAAGAATAAATAATATTAATTCTACAAAAATATTTCTCAAAAATTGAAGTAGAGCAACTACATCCCAAATTACCCTATAAGACCACCAAATCAATGAATTATTTTAAAACAACAACAACATGTATTGGTCCTTGAGAAAAGACTCATATAAAAGATATCTATGGAAACCTATAGCTAACATTTACTTAATGATAATAAATCCTTTCCTGCTAAGATGAGGAACAAGGCAAGGATGTCCACTATTCAATGTCTGAAAGATATAGTCAGTGCAATAAGGGAAGAGAAAGAGCCAGACTGCCATTCCCACCCAGCAGAAATTAGGAGCCTCCCACTATGTGCCTACAGTGCCTCCCACTATGAGTAAGGAATCTCGGCTTCTATCATCTGGTAGTAACAAGTTGACTTCTCCTTCCTTCTCTAGTCAGACCAGTGCCAGAAGAAGCCAGTTAGAGCAGAAGGTCTCTATGTCTCATAACATAATACCTAAAATATCTTTGTTTTAACTGAAAAACCATTTTCATATCTAGGGCCAGAAAGATCTCAAACTAAATGAAAAAACACAATCAACAGATGCCAATACTGATATGACAAAAGTAATAGAATTATCTGGTGAAGATTTTAAAGTACGTACAATTAAAAACTTTAATGAGCAATTATGAACAGACTCAAAACAACTGAAGAAAATGGAAAGTCATGGTAAAGAAATAAAGAATTAAATGGAAAATTCAGAACAACCAAAACAAAGAATTCACTGGAAGGACTCAATAGCAGAATGGAAGAGACAGAGGAAATAGTGCACTAGAGCTTAGAGCAATAGAAATTAACCAGTCTATAACAGCAGAGAGAAACAGAATGGAAAAGAAGAACAGAGCTTAAGGGACCTGTGGACATAAAACAAAAATTGAATGTTTATGTCCTGAATGAGAGGAGAAAGAAGACAAACGTAGAAAGGCATTCAGAGAAATGAGACGAAAATTACCAGATTTGGGGAAAAAAATTAACCTACAGACTCAAGATATTGAAATGTCGGGACGCCTGGGTGGCTCAGTTGGTTAAGCAGCTGCCTTCGGCTCAGGTCATGATCCCAGCGTCCTGGGATCAAGTCCCACATCAGGCTCCTTGCTTGGCAGGGAGCCTGCTTCTTCCTCTGCCTCTGCCTGCCACTCTGTCTGCCTGTGCTTGCTCTCGCTTCTCTCTCTATGACAAATAAATAAATAAAATCTTTAAAAAAAGAAATTGAAATGTCAACCTAGAAAAACAAATTAGCCAGTTATTTTATTAGCAAAATGAGTTTATTTGGAAATAGATGAGGAACTGCCATTTGAGACCAGCACATTATGGAAAAAACATAGTCTGAAGAGACAAAGGGAAAGTCAACTTACATGGGCTTTTAGGAGGAAATTGAGGAGAGTTGTTTTGAACGAAAGTTCATTGAGAAGAACCTGAGTTTGAGGTCCTGGCGACTTCCCATTGACTGTGAGGGGAGTTAGTGCGTTGTTGCTGAGTCAAGGAGGGATCTTCCTTCTTCCTGCTGGTTATGTAAGCTGCAGAAAGTGTGTATGTGTGAGAGCTGCCCCTTTGGGGTTTCCCAGTTTCATAATAGATGAAATTTCCTTTACTTATTTTCACATTTCCCCCTTTTGACCACAATCTGTTCTTAAAAGTTTCACTGATCAAGAGTTGGTTTTTTCACATTAGGGATTTTTGTCCCTCGGTGCCAGAAAGGACATGTCCTGTTTGTCATGTCCCATGTTGCAGAGAAAGTGCACAAAATGGAAACTGTTGAGGCTACATTTGAGTAACAGGAAAGGGTAGCAAGGGGGCTTCTCAGGCATTGTCCCCTAAGTTCTCTATCTTTTGAGCTTCTAAGCATTGGAGATCACCTCAAAGCACTGAGTTGCCTTTCCACTCTGTTGGTAGTGTCCTGTGAAGCACAAAATTTTAAATTTTGAAAAAGTCCAATTTATCTAATTTTGATGCTATCACTTGTGGTTTTGGAGTCATTTCTAAGAAAACATTGTTTAACATGAAGTCACGAATATTTACTCCTATGTTTTCTCTTAAGAGTTTTATATTTTAGCGTTCACATTTGGGTTTATGATCCGTTTTGAATTAATTTTATGTATGGCATGTGGTAGGAGTCTAACATCATTCTTTTTCATGTGACTTTCTTTTTTTTTTTTTTTAAAGATTTTATTTATTTATTTGACAGAGAGAAATCACAAGTAGATGGAGAGGCAGGCAGAGAGAGAGAGAGGGAAGCAGGCTCTCTGCTGAGCAGAGAGCCCGATGCGGGACTCGATCCCAGGACTCCGAGATCATGACCTGAGCCTAAGGCAGCGGCCTAACCCACTGAGCCACCCAGGCGCCCTTCATGTGACTTTCTGACTGCCCCAGTGCCATTTGTTGTAAAGACTATTCTTTCCCCCATTGTAGTGCCCTGGCACTTTTTTTTTTTTTTTTTTTTTTTTGATGCAGATTCCATGCCCAGGGCAGAGCCCAATGCGGGGATTGAAGTCATGATCTTGAGATCAAGACCTGAGCTGAGACGGAGTCAGACACTTCACCAGCTGAGCCACCCAACTGCCCCATGTCTTGACACTCTTACTGAAAATCCATGGACCATAAATGTTAGGGTTTATTTCTGGATTCTTAATTCTGTCCCACTGAACTATCCTAAGTCTGTCCTTATGCCAGGATCCCACTGTCTTGTTTACTGTAGCTTTGTAATAAGTTTTCAAACCAGGAAATAGAAGTCTTCCAACTTTTTCTTCTTTTTCAAGATTGTTTTGACTATGCTGGGTCTGTTGTAATTCTATAAGAATTTTAGGATCAATTTTTTAATTTCTGCATGCATAGCAATTGGCATTTGAATAGTCACTGCATTGAATCTGCAGATAAGTTTGAGCAGTATTGCCATCCTAAAAATTTTTCAAAGATGATATTTATTTATTTAGAGAGCGAAAATGAGCGGGAAGGGCAGAGGGAGAAGGAGAAGTAGGCTCCCAGCTGAGCAGGGAGCCCAACACTGGGCCCCATCTCAGGACCCTGTGGAGTTTTCTTATAATGTCTTTCGGCATCAAGTCATTCAGAAGTCACAGAATGAGTTGAGAGTCTCCTCTTCTTTTCTGGGAGAAAATTTGTGAAAACATTGGTGTTAGTTATTCTATGTCTGTTAGGTTTTATTAGTGAAACCATCTTGACCTGGCTTTTACTAATTCAATCGATTTATTTGATCTGTTCAGATTTTGTATTGTCTCTTAGGTCAGTTTTAGTAGTATATGTCTTTGTAAGAATTCTCCCTTCATTTAGGTGATCTAATTAATGTCATACTGTTCATAGAATTCCCTATACTCCTTTTTATCCCTATAAAATCAATAGTAATAATGTTTCTTTGATTTCTGAGATTAATATTTGAGTCTTTACTCTTTTTTCTTATTCAGTACCTAAAAGATTTTTAATTTTATCGTTCTTTTAAAAAGCAAAAACAGCTTTTCTTTCACTGACTTTCTTCATTGTGTTTCTATTCTCTATTTCATTTATTTCTACTCATTTTTATTATTTCCTTCTGTGTGCCTACTTTGAATTTAGTTTGCTCTTATTTTCATGTTTCTTAAAATAGAACATTAGCTTATTGATTTAAAATCTTTTAAAAAAAACTTTTAAGAGGGTCCCTTTGACCCTCCTCCCATAACTCGCTCTCTCTCTCTCTCATTCTTTCTTTCTCTCTCAAATAAATAAATAAATCTTTTTTCAAAAAATGCGGTGCCTGGGTGGCTCAGTTGATTAAGCAACTGCCTTCAGGTCAGGCCATGATCCTGGAGTACTGGGATGGAGCTGGCATCGAGATCCTTGCTCAGTGGAGAGTCTGCTTCTCCCTTTGACCCTTACCCCTTTCATACTCTGTCTCATTCTCTCTCTCTCTCTCAAATAAATAATTAATCTTTAAAAAAAATTTTTACTGTGATTAAAAAAACACCTTAAATTTACCCTTTTAACCATCTTTAAGTCTACAGTTCAGTAATGTTAAGTGTATTTAAAATGTTGTGCGACAGATCTCTGGAACTTTCACATCTTGCAGTATTAAAAACATGTACCCACTAAACACTAATAAATACCATTCCCCAGGCCTTGGTAATCACCTTTATACTTTCTATTTCTGTGATTTTGACTATTTTAGATACTTCAGATGAGTGGAATCACACAGTATCTGTCCTTTTGCAACTGGTTCATTTCACTTAGCTTAATATTCTCAAGGTTCATGTGTATTATAGTATACGACAGGATTTCCATCTTTTTTAAAGCTGCCTAATATTCCATTGTTTAGGCCACATTTTCTTTTTTTTTTTTTAAGATTTTATTTATTTATCAGAGAGAGAGGGGGAGAGAGCAAGCACAGGCAGACAGAGAGGCAGGCAGAGGCAGAGGGAGAAGCAGGTTCCCTGCCAAGCAAGGAGCCCGATGTGGGACTTGATCCCAGGACGCTGGGATCATGACCTGAGCCGAAGGCAGCTGCTTAACCAACTGAGCCACCCAGGCATCCCTAGGCCACATTTTCTTTACCCATTCATCCACTGATGGTTGTTTCTACCTCTTGACTATTGTGAATAATGCTGCAATGAGCATTAGTATGCAAATAGCTTGCTGAAAGTCTACTTTAAATTCTTTTGCCTATATATTCAAAAGTTGGATGACTAAATGTTACGGTAATTCTATTTTTAATTTTCTGAGGATTTCCCATACTGTGGCAACACTATATTCCTATCAACAGTGCACAGGTTTCTAATTTCTTCACATCCTTACCAACATTTTTTGTTTCCATTATTGTAATAGTGGCCAACCTGACACATATGAGGTGATATCGCAATGTGATCTTGAGTTGCATTTTTCTAACGATTAATGACATTGAGCATCTTTTCATGTGATTATTGACCATTTGTATGTCTTCTTTGGAGAAATGTCTATTCAAGTTCTTTGTCCATTTTTAATGTGGTTATTTGTTTTTGTTGTTGTATTTTTTTTTAAGATTTTATTTATTTATTCTTCTCCTACCCCCTTAACCCCCCATGTTACAAGATGGGATTGGGAAGGAGACAAACCATAATTGACTCTTAATCTCACAAAACAAACTGAGGGTTGCTGGGGGAAGGGGGTTTGGGGGAAGGGGGTGGGGTTATGGACATTGGGGAGGGTATGTGCTATGGTGAGTGCTGTGAAGTGTGTAAACCTGGTGATTCACAGACCTGTACCCCTGGGGATAAAAATACATTATATGTTTATAAAAAATAAAAAAAATTTTTTAAAAAGATTTTATTTATTTGACAGAGATCACAAGTAGGCAGAGAGGCAAGAAGAGAGAGAGAGGGAGGGAGGAGGCAGCAGGCTCCCTGCCTAGCAGAGAGCCCCATGCAGGACTCGATCCCAGGACCCTGAGATCATGACCTGAGCTGAAGACAGAGGCTTAACACACTGAGCCACCCAGGCAGCCCTGTTGTTGTATTTTAATTGTAGAGTTTGTTCTATATTTTGGATTTTAATCCCTTATCTAATATGTGTAATTGGCAATGATTTCTCCTTTATTTTATATTTTTTCTACCCGGTGATCTACCCAGTAGCAATGAGCACTAATATTTAAGATCAACATGTGATCTTAAAATACCATGTTCTCTTAAAAGAAGTCAAAACTTCTTGAAGAAATTATTAAAATTCCAGGACTTGGGCAAGAAATATACAAAACAAGCCTAGTGTATCTTGTCATAGCAAGTAAGCTATCAAAGAGTATAGGAGTATTATCAAAAAGACACAAGAGCAACTTGAAGAAACTTCCACCAAACACAAGTGGACAGGATGAACATTAGTAAGGATAAAAAGAGTAAAATATTTTAATGGTCCAAGAGTAAGAAAATTTATCTCTCCAGAAAAAATACACTAATTTAGGAAGAATGATGAAAACCATATTTTATATTCTTAAATAGGTTGACCTGGTTTCGGGGATTCTAAAGTAATTACTTTAACCTAATCTAAAGTGAAAGTTAAGGGGTGCTTGGGTGACTCAGCCAGTTAAGTGTCTGACTCTTGGTCTCAGCTCAGGTCTTGATCTCAGGGTCGTGAACTCAAGCCCTGACTTCACACTCAGTGTGAAGCCCTACTTAAAAAAAAACAAAAACAAGGGCGCCTGGGTGGCTCAGTGGGTTAAGCCACTGCCTTCGGCTCAGGTCATGATCTCAGGGTCCTGGGATCGAGTCCCGAATCGGGCTCTCTTCTCAGCAGGGAGCCTGCTTCCCCCTCTCTCTCTCTCTGCCTGTCTCTCTGCCTACTTGTGATCTCTCTCTGTCAAATAAATAAATAAAATCTTTAAAAAAAAAAAAAACGAACAAATAAATAAAAAATAAAGTGCAAGTTAAATATGTGAGTTCCTAATAATGTTTTAAGAATTTGGTTACCTTTGGGACGCCTGGGTGGCTCAGTTGGTTAAGCAGCTGCCTTCGGCTCAGGTTATGATCCCAGCGTCCTGGGATCTAGTCCCACATCGGGCTCCTTGCTCAGAGGGGAGCCTGCTTCTCTCCCTCTGTCTCTGCCTGTGCTCTCTCGCTCTCCCTCTCTCTCTCTGACAAATAAATAAAATCTTAAAAAAAAAAAAAAAAAGAATTTGGTTACCTTTGAAGGATGATAGGGAATTAACTCATTATTTTTTAAACTGTTTTTTTTTTCCTTAAAGAAAAAAATCAAGCATTTCTCCTGACTTTCCTATAATAGATGATATACTGGTTATTGCCGAGTGCATCTACATAAGTATTTTAAGAATTCACTCTGTCCTTTGTGTTGCCTATGAATTGAGATTAAGATCTATGAGCTTGGTCATATTTGAAATGGTCAGGTTTGAAATTTGGGGTCATATTATCTGATATTGGGGAACACTATCAGAACAAAGATCCAATTTCTTCAACAAATACAATGCACAAGTAAAAGATGATGATAGAGGGGGATCTTTAGATTAAAAGAGGCTTCAATAACATTTTTTTAAATGATTTTACTTTTAAGTAATCTCTACACCTAATGTGAAGCTTGAATTTACAACCCCAAGATCAAGATTCATATGCTCTACCATCAGGCTCAGTAACATATTAAAAAAAAAAAAAAAAGACAGAACTAAATTTTTTTTGTTTAAGGATACACATGGGGTGGGAAAACTGTAAAGTGAAGCAAGGACCTCATTTTTATATTACTTGACTAAATCTCTGTCATCCTGCCAGAGGGACGGGGCATGTGGTAGGGTGGTGGGTGGCTGGTCAACTTTTATCCCTTGACCTGTGTGGTAGTTACAAGTGTTTGCTTTATAATTATTTTTTAATTTTATATATATTTTATGAGGCTTATGTACCTGTGCCATATTTTGAAATGAAAATTTAAAAAAACAAGTCAGGACAGTGATTAATTTTGAAGGCAGGGTTTAGAGAGGGCATGAAGATTCCGAGAACATGGTGGCACTCTCTTTTGGATCCAAGCAGTAGTTACATGGGTGAGTGTAAAAATATGCCAAAATAAACATCCATGATTTGTTCACTCTTCTAGATGTATGTTTTACTTCAATAATAGAAGTTATTTTAAAAAATAAAAGGAAGAAAGCACAAGAGTCTTCCTTAGCCACTACTTAATTTACCCTTCATTTTTTATTTTAGGAAATGTTGCCTTTTGGTCTCATCTGTGTCATGGGAGAAATACATAATTTCATACTCGATTTAGAAGGCGTCCAGATGCTGTTACATTATTTAGTTGGCGCTGTGTGGAAGTGTTGCTTAAAGAGAGACTTGTAGTGCCAGAAATTTCTCTGCAATATATCATGTTAAACACCAATGATTTGTGTTTTAAATTTTGCCTAATGCTTTTTGTAGTATTTGAATTCTTATTGTAAACCATGAGAGCTATCTGCAGGGAATCGAGACCTTTCCTGTTTCCCATTTCCTTCATTTGGGGAGATAACATCACGGTATATATAGAGAGGACCCAGTTATTTCCAAATCCATAGATTCATCGGGGCTGGGAAATGTCAAATCGGCACCTGAATAAATAAAACACGAGCCCATTAGTGCAAGCTTATGTGACCTGTCAGCATCATTAAGCTTTCCCGTGCACGGGAAGCCAGCTGGTATAAGGCCTTTAATAATGATGGCATCTCTCAAGAGAGCCTAACAAATCCAGGCTTTGCTTTTTGAATAAGCATTCCGATGTTTACTTTCCAGGCAAGGGTCTCACTTCGTCTTCAGGTTGCTGTAATTCAAACCTTGCCCTCCTAGGAGTCTTCCCTCCCTGCTGTGAATGGATGCACCCAACTAGATTCCATCATGGAACTCAATTGCATAGACCTCACTAACACACACAACGACCCGGCAGTCAGACTCTTCACCAGGCTTTATGTCCCTGATGTTGGTATTCAAAAGCAATCTCTACAAGGACCCCTTTGTTTGAGAGAGTAAACTCGTTTGTTTCACAGTATAAGTTCATGGAGTGAATATTAATGTTTAAGAGTGCAAAGTTTAGGAGCGTGCACCTGGACCCAGATTGTCCAGATTCAAACCCCTTGCCACATACTAACTGCGTAAACTTGGGCAAGTTACTAAAACTTTCTGGCCCTCTGTTTACTCATTTATGAATGTGCAGCATGATATCTGTCGCATAGCATTCAGATGAGAATTAAATAGTATTAGTATGCATCTCTCTTGGGGTGTCTGGTTGGCTCTGTTGTTAGGTGTCTGCCTTCAGCTCAGGTTGTGGTCCCAGGGTCCTGGAATGGAGCTTCACATCGGGCTCTCCACTCAGTGGGAAACCTGTTTCTCCCTCTCGTACTCCCCCTGCTTGTGTCTCTCTCCCTGTCAAAGAAATTTTAAAAAAAAATTTTTTTAAATATGCATATATCTCATAAAACAAAGCATTTAATAAGCACTCCAAATGCTTTGATTATTATTATTAGCTGTGTGAGCTTGAACAAGAAACTTGCCTCTCTTGTGACCTCTCTTCCTTATCTATAAAATGAAAATAATAAAAATAATACTCAATTTTAGGGTTGTAGAAAGTATTCAGTTTGTTAATTCATCTACAATATGTAGTAAATTGTCTACAACATAGTAAATCTTTAATGAATGTTAGTTATGATTATGTGATATTTTCTCTTCTCTTACTTATAGGAATGCAGCAAGGCAGCTGGGCTGAATATAGTTTATGCCAAAATTTTCAGGAGAAAATTATAATTGATTCTTTAATACAATCTATTTAACATAAACTATGTTTCAAATTATAAAAGAAATCCATTTCTGTAATAATACATTTGCAAAATAATTGAAAAAAAGAAATTTCCATAATCTCACTATGCAATTATAGGTATTGTACATATATTATATACATATATATTTTTTTCATTCTACTCCCTTCTCTACCATATAAAACTTGAGCAGGGTACAAGAAAATCATAATTTTTTTAAAGATTTTTTTTTTAATTTCTTTTCAGTGTACCAGAATTCATTGTTTATGTACCACACCCGGTGTTCCATGCAATACGAAAATCATAATCTTAACACTGGACCCTTAAATTCCTTTTAAAGGAAAACTATATTCCATTAGCAAAATCCCTTAGTAGTATCACTTGGGTAGAAAGTGAGACAGTCAGGGTTTTAGAATTGTCAAGGACACAGAAAGGAAGCTAAAGCAGTCAGCAATAGGACTGAATAGTAAATTTGAAATACAGAGCAGAGAAAGAAAAGGGAAAAGCAGAAGCAAGGCTGAGAAACATAGTGAAAGGGATGAGGGACTTTAAAGAACAAGAAAGTGTGGTAGTGGAATTTCCATCATTTATGATATAAATAGCATCTGTGTTTCCCAAACTGAATAACTAATCTATTATCACCTACAAAAGATTTGGGTAAATATGCATGTGTTTATGTGTGTCTATGAGTCACGAGAATGAAGTTCCATGACTGGACCAGTGTGGTGTAGAAGAGAGACATCATGCTTGAGTGTGGCCAGGACTGACTAATTGCTCACAAGTATCCTTCATCTGCATCTTTAATAACAGGACTCCTAAGTTTCAGATCAGGACAGAGCTACTCAGCTCAGGTCTACATTTCCTATTCTCTTGCAGCCAGTTGTGACCATGTGAAAAGTTCTAACCTGTGAGATGAGAGAGGAATGGTGGGCGCTACATCCTAGCCAGATGATAAAGCCTCCAACACACCATGGGAAAGCCTGTGTATTCACCCAAGACCCTGGGCTTTGACCCACTTGGAACAGATCAGTTAGACTTTGGGCTGTTTCCCTTGAGGAGGGGCCCAGTAAGTCCTGCACCAGCAAAAACAAGTTGTCCAAGTGACACAGACTTTAAGTGGGCCAGACTCTTTAGGTGTCTGCTTCATCACAGAACGAGGGGGAGAGAGAGAACAATAGATCAGAGTTCTGCCCAGAGAACAGAACCGGAGTCTGCCCTAAAAGTCACTCTACTGCTAAAGCAAGGAAACTTCCAACTGGTTCTGCGAGAATTAATTAGTGCTATGGAGCGTCGTCGGCTAATGTTCACAATTCTTTTCCTTTTCCAAATAAGGACTTTATTGCAGTTGTCCTTGACCTAGTCTATCATTTTAATGTGCATCTTTAGGAGGGATACACACCTGTGTTCTTTGTTTTGTGAGTGTTGGAGAAGGCCGCCTCACGCATTCAGTCTTTTCACCATCCCCGACCTCCCCTCCCCTACCCTCCATTCTGTTGCATAGGAATTGGCCTTGGGCCAGGAACACTTCCTAACAAGAGATAAAGAGCCCACATGATCTGTGCAGGCTTATCGCCCTGTGTGAGAGTATCTTTTCTTGTCTCAGATTAAAGCAGGTGTGTCAAATGGCACCTGGCCAAGCCCGTTGTAATATCCGTCCTCCATGAGAAGCGAACAGAGTTCTGCTGATGAGAGGGTCAGCAGAGGCCAACTGGCCTGTGTCCCTGCTGGGAGAGACCCTCTGGTACACTACTGAAGCTAATTTGCTCTGCCCCCTTCTATGTAAGTAAAACATTGTCTCATCTAGTACTGTCTTCTTTGGCCATTTGGATACCAAGATGCAATGGGCAGAAGTGTTTGGATCTTCTATTTCTGGTGTTTGACATGGTGATGATCTTTGCTATCCTCCACATACTCAGAGTCCTTTGGGGACTGGTAACCGGTACATGGTACTCTGCTCCACAGGAGGTCATCAGATCATGAGAAGCCACATCCAAACTTGATGGACGAGAATGCATAGCAGCTTGAGATCCTAGCCATTCACTCAGAAAAGCCTTTTGAGATGTCTCATCCGGGGAGGTGTGAGAATGTCCACAACATTGAAAGACAGGAGTGCATTAAGGTATCCAGAAGCATCAATAGTGACAGAATGCCAATTGTTCCCCCACTATATCCATAGCCATGTTCCCCTTATTCTGTAGTAGTAGCTATAACTAGCTCATGTAAGCCAGCTAAAGCTGCATTGTGCAGCCTCCCTTGCAGCAAGGAGGGTTATGGGGTAGGAGCAGGTTGATACGTGTCACTTCTGCAGCATTTCTCCAAAACAGCTGGGCATGCACTGCCCTGGTTCTTTATGCCCCCCTTTCCAGAAATGCTTAGAAGATGATAAAAGTGAAAGCACTAACCAAATCTCAGCTTTTTATCTCTAGACAAGTACTCTTCTCACTATCTGTGGTGAAGGACAATCTCTCATAGACTGGTTCTTTGGAAAATTTTTCTAATATTAAATCTCTAGGAAACATGAAATGAATAAAAAAAAAAGTCCTCAAATATTTTTTTTCAAAGATTTTATTTATTTATTTGACAGATCTCTGTCAAATAGTCAGAGAGGCAGGCAGAGAGAGAGAAAAGGAAGCAGGCTACCTGCTTAACAGAGAGCCCAATGCGGGGCTCAATCTTAGGACCCCGGGATCATGACCCAAGCTGAAGGCAGAGGCCTCAACCCACTGAGCCACCCAGGCACCCCGACAGGCCTCAAATATTTTATTGTTAGATTCCATGATAATGAAATATTATTTCCAAAACTATAGTAATAACGACATAGAAAAATTATAAAAATTTGGCACATTAAAGTTGATAAAAGACATGCAAGACTTTTTGGGAAAAATCGAAAGGAAAACTCAGTATTCTTAATTCTCCCCAGACTGATTTATACAGTCAGTGTAATCCTGATCTCTATTCCTGCAGGCAATTTGGTTGCTATTAACAGGTTAATTCTAAAATGTATAATGAAAATTTCTACAGACCTAGAAGAGCAAAAGCCATTTTTAAAAAGAAGAAAGTTGGATAAAGCCATCTGATTTCATGGTTTACTACAACAGAGCTATAATAATTAGGACAAACATTCAAAAATTAAGCTTTTGGTAAAAGAATAGACGTAAAGATCACTGAAATAGTATGGTGACTCCAAATTTAAATCCACTAATATTTGGTAAATTCATTTCCCCCAAACATGTCAAAGCAATTCAATGGGTAAAAGGAAAGTCTTTTCTATAAATGCTGCTAGAACTACTGGATATCTGTATTTTTAAAAGCTGACCATTAATCACACTTCACACTATTATAAAAATTAGAAGTGTATCATAAACATAAATAAAAAAGCAAAAATTACCATGCTTGTAGAAGAGGGGCAGAGGTGAAAATCTTAGATAGGACATAAAAACATAGACCAAAAAAATTAAATAAAAAATGGTTTTCTTTACAACAGGCATCATTAAGACAATAGGAAAACGAGCTGCAGAATGGGAGAAAACATTTACAATACATACCTGACAAAAAACTTGTATCAGAATATATAAAGGACTCTTAAATGTACAAAATTCCAGTTACAAAATAAATAAATCATGGGGATGAAAAATATTGCATAGGAGAGTCAATAATATTGTAATATTTTATATGGTGATAGATGGTAATTACACTTATTTTAATGAGCATTGCACAATATATAGAATTGTCGAATCACTGTTGTACACCTAAAACTAATACTAATATAACATTCAATTTCAAATACAATAAAAAGAAAGAATTCCTACAACGCAGTAATAGAAAGATGAGGGGCACCTGGGTGGCTCAGTGGGTTAAGCCTCTGCCTTCAGCTCAGGTCATGATCTTAGGGTCCTGGGATGAAGTCCTGCATCGGGCTCCCTGCTCAGTGAGAAGTGTTCTTCTCTCTCTTCCACTCCCCCTACTTGTGCTTTCTCTCTCTCTCAAATAAATAAATACAATCTTTAATTTAAAAAAGACAAATAGGGGTGCCTGGGTGGCTCAGTGGGTTAAAGCCTCTGCTTTTGGCTTGGGTCATGATCCCAGGGTCCTGGGATCAAGCCCCACATCGGGCTCTCTGCTCAGCAGGGACCCTGCTTCCTTCTCTCTCTCTGTCTGCCTCTCTGCCTACTTGTGATCTCTGTCTGTCATATAAATAAATAAATCTTAAAAAAAAAAAAAGGACAAATAAACTTATTTTTCAAAAAAAGGCTGGAGTAGATATCCAAATGGCTAATAAATACATGAAACACACTCAACGTAACCAGTCATCAGAGAAATGCAAACTGAAACCACAATGAATACATCTATTGGCTCATTAGAATGGTTAAAATTTAGAATAATGAACAGTGCCAAGTGATGGCAATGATGTGTAGCAACTGGAACTCTAGCACACTGCTGGTGAGAATGTGAAATGGTACAACAACTTTGGCAAATACACACCTCCCACACAACTCAGTTGCAAAAGTGTGAAGGTAGCTGTAGACAATGCTCATACTGTGTTTACAGGGGAGCCTGGGTGGCTCAGTGGGTTAAAGCCTCTGCCTTCGGCTCAGGTCATGATCCCAGGGTCTGGGGATCGAGCCCGGAGTCGGGCTCTCTGCTCAGCGGGGAGCCTGCTTCCCTCTCTCTCTCTGCCTGCCTCTCTGCCTACTTGTGATCTCTGTCCGTCAAATAAATACATAAAATCCTAAAAAAAAAAAAAAAAAAAAAAAAAAAACCTGTGTTTACAAAAGCAGCTGGTAAGCTGGAATTGGCCCCTGGGCTCTGGTTTTCTGCCATGGTCTACAACATTTTCTTGTGCCAGAGAGAAAGGGAGTGCCTAATGAATGAAGAAGGCATATCTCGATGACCCAACCTGGGATAATCTGAGCATAAAATAATGATTAACAGATTAGCACTTTGAATAAAGTAAGAATCATGTGTAAGAATCATATGTAGATCCACAAGAAAGGAAAACTCTCATTTTAATAGAAAGTCAGTTAATACATGTAGAAGAAATAATGTAATTAGGAAATCAACATTTAGCAGCCATGATAGTAGTAACTAAAGCAAAGAATCACTAACAGACATCAAAACTAGGGGAGTAAATTTTGCTGAAGAACGAGAAATTTACACAAAATACTGAGTACAAAATATTTATTTACTCTACAATAGAGGAATATGGCAGACAAAATTTTAACCAAGTGAAAAATGTTAAAAAGTTGTGTGTCTCCTAATATAATGCACTAAGAACACAGAATCACTTCTGTGACATTCTTGAAAATATTATACAGCCTGAACATAATCATGAGGAAATATCAGACAAACCCAAACTAAGGAACATTCTACAAAGTAAGTTGCCTGGGGCGCCTGGGTGGCTCAGTGGGTTAAGCCGCTGCCTTCGGCTCAGGTCATGATCTCAGGGTCCTGGGATCGAGTCCTGCATCGGGCTCTCTGCTCAGCAGGGAGCCTGCTTCCCTTCCTCTCTCTCTGCCTGCCTCTCTGCCTACTTGTGATCTCTCTCTGTCAAATAAATAAATAAAATCTTAAAAAAAAAAATAGTAAGTTGCCTGCACTTTTTCAAAATTGCCAAGGTCAGAAAAGCCAAACGAAGATTGAAGAATAGTTCCAGATTAAGTAAAACAACCAAATGCAACATGTGATTGTGGATTAGATCCTAAATCTGTATGAGACATTTTGGGGACAGCCAGTGAAATGCGAATGGGATCTGGGGGTTAGAAGGGACTAGTGTCTCAGCACTAATTTCCTGACTTTGATGGCTGCTCTGTGGTTATACAGAAGGCTGTCCTTGCTTTTAGGAAACATTAACAAGTAATGGCTTCATACCTGTAATTTGTTCCCTAATGACTCAGAAAAAAAAGATTGTTAATGTATTGTTCTACTTATGATAGCTGAGTAATTATCCCAAAACTTAATGGCATAGAACAACCAGTTATTATGCTCATGGATTCTGTGAGTCAGGAATTCAGACAGCACAGAGCATTAGGAGGCTTGTCTCTGCCCCATGATGTCTGTGACCTCAGCTGGAAGATTTGAGGCCTGGGGGCTAAATCATCACTCCCTCGTCTGGTGGTTGATGTTGGCTGACAGCCAAGCTGATGCTGATGCTGTTGACTGGAAAATCTCTATGTGGTCTAACCATATGTTCTGGGCTTTCTCAAAAAATGACAGTAGGTCCTAGGGTAGATATAACCAGGCCAAAGGTAGAGATAACCAGGCCGGAGGTGTATCTTTTCTATGATGTAATCAGAGAAGTCACATAACCTCACTTATGCTGAACTCCATTCTCTACAGCAGTTACATACCCATGCAGGGCAAGAACAGAGGACACAGATCACACTTCTTGCTGAGAAGTAGCAAGGTTCTAGAAGAGTGTATGGAACAGTGACATACACTGTTCCATAGCTCAGTGTATATGAGCTATGTGATACTCAGCTATGTAATACTCAGATGGAGCTATTTCAGAAAGTATTACCTGCCATGTCTCTATAGTGAGAGAGGGAAAGAGAGAATGGTAAGACAAATGTGGTAGAATGTTAACCACTGGGAAATCTATGTGAATACGGGAGTACTTTGCATTAGTCTTCTAACTTTTCTGAAGTTACTGTTGTTTTAAAACTAGAAAATAAATAATAAAAATGTATTCCATTAAGCTAATCATGTTCAACAGTGAATTTAAGAAGGCTTGGTTAAGAAACAAAACAATTATTAATAAGTATTAATTATTAATTACTAAAATTTAAAAAGTGTTTTAAATCATCACATTTTCTCATACTGAACTTTAAATATCACGTTATAATAAAGTCCTACCGCTCATGACGTCCACCACCCACCATGCGTTCTCAGCCTCCAGAATGCGATATACCATTTCTGGACAGAAAATCATGCACTTGAAGGTCACGGCAAGGTCAAATGGCCATAAGAGTTTCTAAACGCTCACACTCAGTTTTAGGACCTACGTCTTCATAGAGCACAAACACATAGTATGTGGACCACACATGGAGCAGCAACACCCTGAGTTGTATTTCTGGTGTTTTCTTAAAGTGGCTTATCTATATCCCATTATTACCATTTTTGGAACACACTATATTTCCTCATCCAATTTGAAGTGTCATTTCACCAAAAACCAAGTTCTCATACAATTAGCCCTTTTCTAGGTCCTATATTTTATTCCATCAATCTTCACTACTACCACTTTTTTAAAATTACTATAACTTTAAAAAATATTTTACTCGGTACTCTTCATTACAAATTTTTATAAAGCTTTCTCTCCCATTATTCTCTCAAAGAATAATGGAGAGAACTTTAAAGTACCATCTCAAGTTAGAAAAGAATCATACTTGTAGGGGCACCTGGGTGGCTCAGTGGGTTAAGGCCTCTGCCTTCGGTTCAGGTCATGGTCTAGAAGTCCTGGGATCAAGCCCCATATCAGACTCTCTGCTCAGCGGGGAGCCTGCTTCTCCTCTCTCTCTCTCCCTACTTGTGATCTCTGTCTATCAAATAAATAATAAAAATCTTTAAAAAAAAAAAAAAAAGAATCACACTTGTATATTTATTAGGATGCATCAAATAATTAATTGATTTAGAGAAAAATATAATTAAATGGTCCCTTCCAGGAACAGAATGTGTCTTTTTATTTATATGTCTTTGTATATTTGTATATTTCCTTCAGAAAAGTTTCATAATTTTCAAAGTGTCTGGGTGGCTCATGGGGCGCCTGGATGGCTCTGTCAATTAAGCATCCAACTTATAGTTTTGGTTCAGGTCATGATCTTGGGGTCCTGGGATACAGTCCCACCTGGGGGCTCCCCACTCAGTAGGAAATCTGTTTGAAGACTCTTTCCCTTTCCCTCGGCCCCTCCGGCTACTCACACTCTCTTTCTCTCTCAAATAAACCTTAAAAAAAAAAATAAAAAATTCAGAATTTTCTTCTCATAGGGCTATTCATTTCTTATTAGATTTGTGTTATTCCTGGGTATTTAAGAAGGTGCTAATAGATACCGGCAGCATGAATGAGTGTCTTTATCAAGGTCCTGCTCCAGCCCAAACACTGACCGTGGTAGGATTCAGAATGTTGGATGCAGGGTCCTGGCAGAAGTAGGGCACATTATAGTCCAAGAGGCTGTCAGGATGTACTCATTGTAGGGAAGAATGAGAAGCCTGTTAAGTTGGGGTTTGTGATGATACAAACCCAAACATTGGAGGGAAAGAGCACATGAAACTGTGTAAACCCTAAAGAAAGAGAATGTAGTGAGTGAAAATGGAAACTCTGTTTATATAGTAGACTACTGGGAGAAGCTGATTCTACAGCTTATATACGTAAATAAGAAAGCAAGAGCCAGAACACTTTTGGGGGGAAAAAAACCAACAAAGTAGTGAATGAAGAATTGCCCTACTAAATATTATATGTTTTAAAATACAAAATTTTAAATATTTTGGTATTAAGACATGAATAAACAGATAAATAGAACAGAATAAAAAGTCCAGACATTAGGGGCGCCTCAGTGACTCAGTGGGTTAAGCCTCTGCCTTTGGCTCAGGTCACGATCCCAGGGTTCTGCAATCGAACCCCACATCAGGCTCTCTGCTCAGTGGAGAGCCTGCTTCCCCCTCTCTCTCTACCTGCCTCTTTGCCTATTTGTGATTTCTTTCTCTCCCTCTTTGTCAAATAAATAAAATCTTTTTTTTTTTTAAAGATTTTATTTATTTACTTGAGAGAGAGACAGTGAGAGAGAGCATGAATGAGGAGAAGGTCAGAGAAAGAAGCAGACTCCCCATGGAGCTGGGAGCCCGATGCGGGACTCGATCCCGGGACTCCAGGATCATGACCTGAGCCGAAGGCAGTCGTCCAACCAACTGAGCCACCCAGGCGTCCCAAATAAAATCTTTTTTTAAAAAAAGTCCAGACATTAATCAAAATATATGTGGGAATTTATTCTCCCTCTGCGCTTCCCCATCCACACTCTCACCCCACCCTGCCACCCCCACCCCACTCACACATGAGCACACACTCTCTTTCTCTCTCTCTTAAAAAAAAAAAAAAAAAGTGTTCATTGCAAGATGGTTTGTAGCAGTAAAAACCCAAAAATAATTCATCAGTAGAGCAAGGTAAATAAATTATGGTAATCCAAACAGAATATTGCGTTGCATTTTTCAGCACAGGAAAGCTTTTTTGTACTTACAGAAAATCTCTGCTATGTTAAGTGAAAGAAAAGCAAAGTGCAAGTTCTAGTTCAGTAGGTCTATGCTTTCAAGTTGCCACAAATGAGATGGTTTAGAACAACAGAAATGTATTGTCTTATGTTTCTGAAGGCTGGAAGTCCAAAATCAAGGGGTTGGCAGGGTCACCCTCTCTCTAAAGCCTCAAAAAAGGGTCCTTTCTTGCCTCTTTCAGCTTCTATTCTTGGCTGGCCGTCCCTGGCCTTCCTTGGCTGGCAGGTGCACTACCCCAGTCTCTGCCTCTGTCACCAGCAGAATTCTCCCTCTCTGTGGCCCAATTTCCCCCTTCATAGAAGGTCACCAATCATATTAGATTAGGGTCCACCCTAAAGACCTCATCTTAACTTGATTACATCCACAGACACCTTATTTCCAAATAAGGCTATATTCATGGGCACTGGAGCTAAGGATTTTAAAAATACGTTTTGGAGGGACCTAGTTTTACCTATAATTGTCCAGAATAATACACAGTATGCTGCCTTTTGCATAAGAAAAGGAGATAAAAATACATTGCTAGTATTTATTCAGAAATTCTAGAAGAATTTAAATTATATATAATATAATAATAATAATATCAGAAACTAATATAAATCTGTATCCTCTAAGGGGAGACTAGTGCACATGCAGGTGAGAATGGAAGCCAGATTGTATGTTTTCTTATATCGTTATTATATGTTATTTGTTTTAACATGAACATTTTATCTCTCCAAAAAATAAAAACGTAATTCAAAAAAATCACTGTGGGAGTGCCTGGGTGTCTTAGTTGGTTGAATGTCCAGCTCTTGATTTCAGTTCGGGTTGTAAGCTTGGGATCATGAGATCGAGCCCTGAATCGGGTTCTGCTCACAGCAGGGAGTCCGCTTGAGATTCTCTCTCCCTCTGCTCCCCGCCATCCACATCCCCCTGAAGACATGCTCTCTCCCTCTCTCTCTAAAATAAACCGATAGATCTTTAAAAAAAAAAAAAAAAATCGCTATGATATACTGAGAGCCAAAGCCAACGGTACTTTGGGTCCAGAGTCAAAGAGGATGGCAGAGCATGACTTCAGGGATGTCAACTGTCCTGCCCAAGCACACACCTCAGAGGCATGGGGCCAAAGCAGGCCCTCAGAATAGACACCAGCAGCCATACCCTGAACCCCACACTGAAAGCCCCCCAGTGCTGATGGGCCCCAGCAGCTTTGGTACCGGTGAATCTGTAACAAGAGAGTCTGAAGTAGGTAGCGATTCAATATCAAGAAGAGACGACCCCTGGGAGGTACGTTTATGTGGCTCTTTACATGGCAGAGACCTCCCCAGCTGGTCAGGCTGAGAGGATCTGTTTGTGAACACACACGAGATACTCCCTAAAAAAACTTCTGGAAATAGTGTAAAAGGATTTTGAAGGGAAAACAGGGTCTACAAGAGAGAAATAATGTTTGTTTGTACTGTTTATGAGATCCCTGGGCTTCAGTCGTGCTACTCACAAGCTGTGTCACCTTGGGCAAGTTGCTTGCCATCTCTGTGTCTCAGTGTCCTCAACTACAAAGCAAAGATCCCCTCCAATCCCCTTTTTTGTCCTCTTCCTATAGGTGAGCACACCTGCTCACTTCACATCAGGTGTGGCCATGCCAGCTGGCCAATAGAATGAAAGAGGAAGTGATGGGCAACGGGTCTGAGCAGAAGTTTTCAGAACTATTACCAAGTTCAGCCACCTCTTTTCCCTCTGCCATGAGACCAAAATAGGGGCTGACCTTGACCTTGACACCAAAGTGAGGGAGAGCTGCTGAGCTACAGCTGACCCACAGCCACCCTGAAATACAAGTAAGAAATGAAACTTTGTTGCTGAAACCACTGAAACTTGGGTTTGCTTGCTACCACAACCCTACCAAGCCATACTGTTTGATAGTGAGCACTTTCTCCCTCCTAGGATTGTCGTGAGAATTAAATGCGTGAATAGATCGAGCATTTATAATCATTGCTGGCGCAGTTATCACTACTTAATGCTTGTAACCGTTGTTTTGTTTTGTTTTTAAGATTGTCTTTGCCTGCTTGTCCCTCTCCCTCTGCTGCTCCCCCAGCTTGTGTTCTCTTGTTCTCTCTGTCAAATAAATAAATAAAATCTTAAACAAAAAAACTTACAGCAATTAAAGCAAAAGTTCTAAGAAAGATAAGAGACATATAAGATGAATCCAGATGGTCCTATTACCACATGGTAGATATTCCAGAACAGAGAACAGAAAATGAATGGAGGACATCATCAAGGAAGTAAGAGAAGAAAAATGCCCTGAGTTGGGAAAAAGTGAAGAGATGTGGGTCTTCCAGTTTAAAAGGAGCATGAGCATGATCTCAGGTCGTGAGATGGAGCCCTGCCTAAGCCTGGAACCTGCTTAAGATTCTCTCTGTTCCGGGGCACCTGGGTGGTTCAGTGGGTTTGGCTCAGGTCATGATCCCAGAGTCCTGGGATCCGGGCCCCGCATCGGGCCCTCTGCTCAGCAGGGAGCCTGTTTCCTCCTCTTTCTCTGCCCACCTCTCTGCCTACTTCTGATCTTTGTCTGCCAAATAAATAAATAAATAAATAAAATCTTAAAAAAAAAAAAAGTAGTTCAAATTAAATCAGGAAGTTAGAAAGCTCTTTGAAACAAGCAAAAAAACCTTTGAGTTCATTCAATATATATGTTGAATATGAAAGTAAAATTTTGCTCTTCTTTCCTATGAACACGAAAATAATAAAAACAATACGGTCCCCAGTAAAACAAAAGCTGTCCAAGAAGATCACAGGTCTGCACAGGACAAATTAAAATGTGAACCAATTTTTAGTAGTTGCTGGGCAGGGAAATTCCATTGACCTTGATACTTGGTATTTTTTTCTTCCAAGAGGAACAGTTTTAGAGATGTAGGATTGCATTTTCTTTTCTATAGGTCTGCTCATCCTGTTTTTCCTTCAGTGATTAATACCTTCAGAATCATCATATCAGAATCACTATGTTTAATTTGAGAACTAATCTATAGACATACAGACAAAGCACATGGAAAGCTTAATTATAAAAAATTAATCCTTGACAATAAGAAGCTAATGATATCACTGACAAGTCAAACATAGAGGAGTAGGAGGAAACCTGGGGAAAAAGTATAAATACAGCAACTCTTGCATCCTACTTATAGGCCATCAATAAACAGTGTCAAAAGTCAATGTCAAGTCAGTTAATGAGAGAAGTAAGGGAATGTTGAGGGGCAATAGAAGGGAGGGTGTGTGTGTTAAATCATTCTTATCAACAAGTAAAAATATCAACAGATACTTTTAAAGTTTATCAATCAACAACTAGAAATATATAAGCATGCTATTTAGAGTTTGGTAGCAAACTAGCAGAACATATGATTGACACAATTAAAAATTATTTGGGGGGTGATTTGATTTTTTATTTTATGCCCTCTATGCTATTTATTATCCTTTTATTAAGTGTGGTAGACAGAACAGTGATCCCCAAGGATGTCTATTTCCTCATCCTTGGAACCTGGGGCTATGATACCATACATGGCAAAAGGGACTTTGAAGATGTGATTAAGCGACAGATCTTGAGATGGGGAGATCATACTTGATAATTTGGGTAAGCTCCATGCAACCTCAAAGGTCCTTATAAGAGGAGGCCGAGGGCAAGACTCAAAGAGGAGATGTGACAGAGGCAGCAGACACTAGAGTGACGCACTCTGAAGGTGGCGGAAGGGGCCGGGAGCCAAGGAGGCTTCTAGAAGCTGGAAAATGTAGCAAAAAAGATTCTCCCAAAAGAAATACAGGTTTGCTGACACCTTGATTTAGCCCCTAAGATTCATTTTGCACTTCTGACCTGTAGAACTGGAAGAGAGTAAGTTTGTGTTGTCTTAAGCCGCTCAGTTTATGGTCATTTGCACAGCAGTAACAGGAAACTAACACACTCTGTGTGTATTACTTATGCTACTTGTTAAAAAAAATTAAAAGAAATAAACAGATGTAAGCCTGTTGGTGGAGGAAAGGTGGGAAATGGGACGACGCCCCACCCTCTTTCCTTGGTGAAGTAAGGGAAGGCCACGGTCTGATGTTTCAGGTACTCGTTTTAAGAGTTTCAGTCAGGCTGGAAAAACTGCAGGAAGATCCACATCATGAAAACACAAACACTGGATTATCAGACATGGTTCTGTTTTGAATGGCTTCCAACCCAAAGAACTTTCTGCCACCCTGCCCACCATGGCTGCCCAGGGAGGGTGGCCCAGGGACCAAGCTGATGTCTACGCCTAGGAATATCTCTGAGGAATCTTGGCCCTATGAGAGTGGGATGGCCCCACTCATGGCCTTTTATTTAGAAATGAGTGCGGCCATCAGAAGGATTGGTGAGAGATCCCACCGACTAGTGCCTACGAGAGATGGGCATAGCTCGGTTTCAGCCAGGTAGGCAAGAGACCTCCCTTCTTCATCCAATCTCCCCTCGACCGTTCCTCAGGGTGACTTTTATCCCCAGTGCTGGGACCTTACACTTCAGAAGCACCTAGCAGGATGACGGACCACAACTCTCAGGCTAACTGGTGACAAACTAAGAAGACACACTTCACCCCATCCCCTCATTTTTAGCACAACTGTGTGCAGAATTTAAAACTACCAGAGAGTCCTTGGTAGTCAGTCCAAGAAGTCTGGTTGGTATAACTCAAGTGAAATACAATCTTTCTCCCACTGAAAAGAAGGAAAAGTAGGTGGTGACAGCGCAGGTGACAAGCGCAGTTGGGAGTTTGGAAGTGTAGTTGGGGGGAGGAGGGGGACTAAAAGATTGCATTACAGCTCCTTTTTGAAAATTTCTTTATCACAGCACTCAACGCCACTTGAAAGGGTCTTCATTTATCTGAGGCTCTGGAGTGTTGATGTTTCTCCTGCACCTGCCAAGTCATTCCTGAAACTTACACTCTTTCTCCCAGCCAATGGAATCAATCTGTTAAAAACGGGAATGAGTCGACTTTGCAGTGCTTTGGTTCATGGAAGAAATAGTCATTCTTGGCAGAAAAGAAAAGAAAAAAAAAAACCCACTTGGTGAATAAGTACCAGGACAAAGACAATGTTTAGTCAAAGAACAGGGGAAATAAAGTACTCAATCTAGGGATAAGAATTTCTCCTTTCAGGGACAGCTGTTGTATGGTTGAACCAACATACATGGTAGCAGGATAAAAGGACACTGACAGATCAGTGTAAATCCATCATGGAGCCCATTCCCCCAGTGAAGAAATTGCCTTCAGGTGAAGCTCGGTGATTGGTCCAAGATCTATTAGGTGGTAAGTGGCCGAGCCAGGAATTGAAAGCAGATGTCCTGACTCCAAGCCCAGGGCTGCCTACTTAGCAAGCTACACGGCTGTCAGAAAGACTTTGTGATGCTAGCTGTTTGTATGCCTCTATCACTTCTGCTCATTCTTTCTTAGCCAAGCAAGCCACATATCCACGAGGCAGGGTGTATAAACCTGGAAGCGTAGTGAATAAACGGGAAGGATGATATGATCGATACCATTTCCTTCTGTCCTTTCGGACCAGCAGTGGTAGCAGCTGTTGCTAATCCCTAGATTACCTTACTGTCCTGCGTTGGTCTCTTCCACCCCTTGGGTCGCCAATCCCCTCCACTGGCACCTCTCTGTGTAAATATTCAAGAAGTTTCCCGCTTCTTAGTTAGGCCAACAGTGTCTGCCACATCCACATTTGAAAGCTTTCTGCATTTGAGGATGTCCTGGGCACAGAGAACAATGTGTGGTGGGGATTTTTTTTTAAGTAGTATATCTAAAAATACCATGTGCGTAATAATCATGATTGTGATCAAACTCATATCGGGTATAGTTTGGTTCCATTCTGAGTGACAGAAAATCCCAGCTGACAGTGGCGTAAACAAGAAAAAACTTTTTCTTGCACATAGACTATGCCTAGAAAGAAGAGACCCAAGGTTCTGATTTGGTAACTCTGGATTTATTGGGGACCCAGGATGATCCTACTTCATGCTCCAAAATAGAATGCAGCAATGATGGAATGTTCTGGAACTTAGTAGTTCAGATGGCAGCCTCCTGCCACCCCATCTTCCAATTATTTTGAAAGGGGCTAACTGCCTATATTAACTTCTTTTTTTTCTTTTTGGCTTAAAAAACATATAGACAGACCCAATTTCAATTGGCCAAAACTCCATACCTAACCACAGCTAGCCACAAAAGAAGCAAAGAAACACTAATCTTTATTCTGAGCAGCTATGTGTCCAGCTAAAAACAAAAAACAAAACAGGAGTTCAGTTATGAAAGAAGGAATAGAGGGACTAGACATCCAGGAAAAATCAGCAATTTCTGGCACTCCCCACAAACATTTTCATGAATTGGTAAATTTTGAGTAACTATTTCTGTATTCATAGGAGCTATAAACCCCAAAGAAGACAGCTATTTTTCCATTTGAATTTGAGAGGAAGAAGACAGCTATTTTTCCATTTGAATTTGAGAGGAAAGAACTTACTTTTCAGAACCCTGAAAGACATGTGATTAAAAAAGCTTGCTATCCTCTGAGTTATAAAAAGAAAGAAAGCAGCTAAATGACAAGTTGAAACAGAAATTTGCTACAAATGCTATTATACTGATATTCACTAAAACTCATGTAGTCAATGTTTATATCACACTTTTTTTTTAGAATTTACAATTACTCTCATTAAATCCTCACCCAAAATTTGTAGTCTGCTTTATCATCCTCATTTGATAAATGAGAAGGTTGAAATTTAAAGAATTTAAATGATTTTCCTGGGTTTAAAAACAATGGACTAAAATTAATGTCCTCCCAGTCCAGAGTTGAGGATCTGTCTTCTTCCGTCCCTCCAGCATGCTTCCTTTTGTGGAATTTCACAGAGCACACGTCTCCATGTTGGAAGCCGATGACAATGACTCCCATAAAATCTCTGGATGACATACAAGGACACTAGAGATCTGAGCTATGTGACCTGCATGAGTCACTGAAGAAAAGTTCCAGCCCTTTGTTGCAAAGTACTCCTTCTGTAAACGCAAGGGGATCATGCCAAAAGCTACATTTTGTTCTAAGTGAAATGTACAGGCAGTGAAGCATGGCGGCCAAGAATTCCGTCCATATGCTCTGCTTCCTGAAATACTTAGCCGCTACTGCTCATCATTCTGCCTCAGTTTCCAATACACTCCTAAGACTGCTAGACTTGTAGGTTGGGTACATTGGGTTTTTTAAAAACCCAAATTTAAAAAAAAAAAAAAGAAAAGAAAAACCACACCCATGTTTACTGGAGCATTCACAACAGCCAAGAGGTGTGATTGATGTATGAACGGATAAAGAAAATGTGGCACATACATACAATAATATATTATTCAGGCTTTAAAAAAGAAAATAAAAGGGGAGTCGGGGTGACTTAGTGGGTTATAGCCTCTACCTACAGCTTAGGTCATGATCTCAGGACCCTGGGATGGAGCCCTGAATAGGGGTCTCTGCTCAGCAGGGAGCCTGCTTCCTCTTCTCTCTCTCTCTCTGCCTGCCTCTCTGCCTACTGGTGATCTCTGTCTGTCAAATAAATAAATAAATAAATCTTTTAAAAAAATCTGTCACATGCTAAGACATGGCGGAACCTCAAGAACCCTATGCTAAGCCAGTCACAAATGGAAATAATACTGTGTGATCCAACTCATAGGAAGTAGCTCAAGTAATCAAAATCATTGAAACAGGAAATAGAAAGGCAGTGACCAAGCACTGGAGAGAGGTGGGAGGAGGAATTAGTTTTAATGGGTATAGAGTTTCAGTTTTGCAAGATGAGAAAGTTCTAGAGATCTGTTGCACAACAAGGTAAAATATACTTAACGCAACTGAGCTGTACACTTAAAAATGATTCAGATAATACATTTAATGTCATATGGGTTTGTTTGTTTGTTTTAACCACAATTTTTAAAAAAGAGAAAACAATTTACAACTAGTACACACGCATGTAAGAGGTAGGGTTGCGCAGGCCAGAAGCAGGATCCTGGCCTGGCAATCATTACACTGCTTAGAGATGCCAATCGAGTCTGTAACTGGGTAACTAAACCTTATCTTTTGGGCACACCATGCTTAATCAGATTGGAACTCAGCCACTGAGCTTTTCCAGCCTTTACAGCTAGATGGCATTAAATACTGCCAATGCAAATGTGCAGCGAGGACAGGGAAAGGAGGTCTGTTGAGACAGATTTTTGACTACTCACAGTGTACAACTACCACAGTGCTCTTTATACCAAAGGCACTGGATAAATATTTATATAGTTGAATTGATTGGACTCTAATAGTATCTGGTGTTGACTCTCTTTATTTGAAAGGTGTCCTCTTAAGAAACAACACACGCTGGCATGGAGTTCCCAGCTGTGGGCTTCCCGCTGGTCTCAACTCCACACCACTCCCCATGGGTGCATGCTGAGACTGCATCTCCAACTTCTGCTTTTCCTAGGAAGTGCCTCCTGGGTACATATTCCTGATTTTGTTTCTCTCCTCCAACTGGATTTGCAACCCTGCCGGTGTCTCCCTCTCCCTTTCCCCTCTGCCCTCCTAAACTCCATCTATTCTATACTTTTCCATTTGCTTTATCCCCTCTTTGTTTGGTGTTTTCAAACCTTGGACACAAAAACCCATTATATTCAGCACAAATCCAGGGATTCACGGGAACATAGTACTACCAGTTTTTAGCATCTCCATACAATGGCCAGTAAAAAGTTTGGATGACTAGGGGCGCCTGGGTGGCTCAGTGGGTTAAAGCCTCTGCCTTAGGCTCAGGTCATGATCCCAGGGTCCTGGGATTGAGCCCCACATGGGGCTCTCTGCTCAGCGGGGAGTCTGCTTCCTCCTCTCTCTCTGCCTGCGTGTGATCTCTGTCTGTCAAAAAAAAAAAAAAAAAAAAAAAAAGAGTTTTGATAACTAGGCTTCTATCCTAAATAAGGACCAATAAGTCATTCTTACCCTCCGATAGAAAAACAATGGTGATGGAAGCCTTAGTCTCAGAGGGGTTGCTTTTCAGGGAAAATCTGGCCCATCTTCCTATCACTAACAGTAATCTGAAAATATCCAAAAACAAGTTATCACTGTCAGACACACAAATTAGCACAAAGGCATATGAAGGCTTGAAACTTGATACCCGGGTTTTTTTTTTTTCTTGATTAAAATAGGAAGGACCACCCAAAATAACCTGCAGAACCTCTTTTTTTGCCCTAATAGTGCTTTATAATAATTCACTCCCCTGTGCAAGTTCTTCTGAAGGTGATAACTGAGGCTGAAGGGAAGGAAACCTATATTCTGGAAGATCTCCCCCAAGGGGGATCCCAAGACATAGCCAGAAACCAGACAAAGGCAGAAGAGCAACCTGGAGGCTGATTTCTGATTAGAAAGTTCTACCCCTGGCTCTATCCGCCCCCGCCTATAGGACCTGGGCTAAGCAGTTTAGTGACTCGCAAGCTCCGATCTATGTAAAGCTCTTAGCACAGTAATTCTTCATAAGATTTAAGGAAGTGGAAATAGTGAAAGCAACACAAAACACCTGCTCCTGCCTTGAAAGGGCAGGGGTTTGTTGTTGTTGTTGTTGTTGTTGTTGTTTTGAGAGGGCAGGTTTTAAAAGAATTTTGAAAAATCAGAACGAGCTATTGCGTAGCTGCAATTTACATTTACAACAGTGGGTGGCAGTAGTATCATATCTATGGAGCATGACATTGTCCCTAATTTTTTTTTTTGTTTGTTTTTTGTTTTTTGTTTTTTAAACTGCATTCCTTCTTAGCTTTCTTTTCCAGGAATAGCAGCATTCCCCCACCACACACACACACACACACACACACACACACACACCATCACCACCATCACCACCCCACCGTGATCTTTTAATTTTTGTTAGCCCCTTAGAGTTTCATAGGCTATTTGCCGTAGCACAGTAAATTATTTCTATTTTAAAACACAGACGAAAATTACCATGGGCTGACTTCATGAAATTTTAAAATTTATTTTGAAGTCTTGCGCTCTTTCTAATTCATTCCCTAAACTTGACTGTATTGTTCTACTACGGGCATTGAAACAAACATTTCGCCTCTGTGGACATCATTAATCCCAAGAAAGTTTCAAGCCCCTTTTCCTAGGATACCATATGATGTGTTTATGTAGAAGGAGTGTTTGAAGAAAAGATTTTGAGCATGGCAAGAAAACTACCAATGGTTCTGAAATCATCCCTCAATTGTTTGTTAGTTAATTCAGCGGTGATTATAATTGTGTGTGTTTTTTTCTGTTTAATTTTTAAATTTTTTGAATTGTTGTAAAGATTTATTTACTTATTTTAGTGGTGGGGCGGTGCAGAGGAAAAGAATCTCCCAAACAGACTCCCCACTGAGCATGAGCTGACTCAGGGTTGCATCCCACAGGATCATGACCTGAGCCCATACCAAGGGTGGGACACTTAACTGACTGAGCCACCCAGGCTCCCCTACAATTATATTTCCCAGTTCAGTTTGTGTTGCTCTCACAAACACCTTCGTGAATTTTATTTCTTATGCTGTTGCCACTCCAACTAAGTTCAGCCCAGCCTATAGCTACAATTGGGCCTTATTTGGATGCATCAGGCTTGAACTGTAACATGTGGCCCAGGGCTCCTTTGCATCACAGAGTTAGAGATTTTAGAGTTAACTCAGTCCCTAAGGGTAGGAGGCTCCCTCTGAGCCAACTGTAGGCAAACACAGGCTCAGTGCAAAATGTATTTGTGCAACCACACCCCAAAGTCTTGTTTGCAGCTGTAGTTCTGTGGTCTGAGCACAAAGGGTGGTGTTAGCAGAGATCGACAACAGGGGCAGGGCTGTCAGTTCACCCTGGGGTGGCAGGTGAACTCTGAGGGTCCTGCCAATGCTTCTTAGGGGAACAGGAGCACCAGCCTTGCAGAATTCAGAATGACATCCTACCAGTCACTGAAAGGCCCATTCTACCCTAAAAGAGCACACTACTGACAAAATAATAGCAATCGGGCTGACCCAGTTAAACTCTGTGACAAGTGAAACAATTTTGAAGCTAAATTCTCTTCTGTGTTTAAAGATGGGTTAAGTTTAAAGGGGGACTCTGAACTTTGTAGAAACTGAAATATCACACATTATATACAGTAGTAAATTTGGGGAAAGAATCCCATTGTTTGGTTTTTTTTTTGTTTTTATTGGGTCTTTTTTTTTTGCTTTGGTTTTTGTTTTTTGGGGTTTTTTGTTTATTTGTTTTTTGCTTTTGTTTTTGTTTTTGTTTTTTGGTCTGTTGAAGTCCCCTTACATGTACAGCAAAACAGGAGAAAAGACTTTAATATAGTATATGATAAAATTCTGATTTATTTGAAAATATTCATTGCTGATTCTGTTAGCCAGTTATATAATTGTCAGAAAATAACAATTTGGTCTCCATATTTCACATTTCCTTGCATTCGATACAGAGAGCAATCCTGAATTCTGCTCTAACCACTGTGTTGCAGGACCTCACTTCTAATTTCTGGTGAATGGGAATGCATGACAGTCAGCACTTAAGTGTTGTTTCTTAAGTACTTGTTTCCAACATACGTTCTTCATAAAATTGAGGATGCATGTCTTATTCTTAGTTTGCTAAGAGTTTGGATTGCAAGCAAATGTTAGTTTTTTTTATTTTGTTTTAATATTTTATTTATTTATTTGACAGACAGAGATCACAAGTAGGCAGAGAGGCAGGCAGAGAGAGAGGGAGGAAGCAGGCTCCCTGCTGAGCAGAGAGCCCCATGTGGGGCTCTATCCCAGGACCCTGAGATCATGACTTGGGCCAAAAGCAGAGGCTTTAACCCGCTGAGCCACCCAGGTGCCCCGCAAATGTTAGTTATAATCAAATGCCTTTTGTATATCTACCCACATGATTGCTATCCACACTGAATGCTTGATGCGATGCACTAATATTTCATTCTGAATCTCTATTAATCTCTGTATTTGTATTATATTTGCACAAATATCAATCTGTATTTTTTTTTCCCTCCCACATTTTAACAGGTTTTTCTGCCAGGGGGATGTTGTTTCATATGGTAAATCAGGAAGCATTCATTCCATCTTTTCCTATGGAAAAGTTCATACTACATCCTCAACTGATCTTTTCTTGGAATATACAAAAGTATTTGTCTTTATGGCTAGGCCTGCTACATTTTTTAGATATAATATTTTGACCACATTTTCTATGTCTTCTATGCTCTTTGGCTGCCTGAGGTTGTGTGTTTCTTGGCTCAATTTTGTTCATTTACATTCTCCCAGTGAATTCTGTTTGTGATTTTTTACTATTTACTAAGTAAGAACTATACGCATAATCTTACATAAATTTGCTTCTCTAACTCTGTAGTCCTATGTTCTTTTGTATTCCTAGTTTGCATATTTATGTTTTGTTTTGTTTTGATTTTTTAAGTAGGCGCCAGGCCAAGCGTGGAGCCCAACACAGGACTTGATCTCAGGACCCTGAGATCAAAACCTGATCTGAAATCAAGAATCACACACTTAACTGGACTGAGCCACCCAGGCACTCCTGTTTTTCTCTTATACTTGGCTGGACTCACTACAGGTCTATTTATTTTATTGGTACGCTTCTACTTAAAATGGCTCACAGAACATTAAGTAAAATACATGGCCGCTGGAATTTTCCTGTTGTTCACATTTTAGATGAATAGTAGTTTCCTGTCTTCAAAGAACTACTTAATCTGAAGAATTCTAACATTTGAACCCAGGCAATGAATTACAACAACAGATTCACAAATAGGAAGACTGAAGTCAGGAGAGGCCCTTTTGGCAAATTACAGGAGAAATCAAAACAGAAGTCCCAGAGCCAGGGCCGGCTTAGCACTTGAAGCGTGGGCCAAGCCCGGTTAACAAGGACGGACATTAGCAGTCTGATCATCTCTAAGTGGAGTTTGCCTCCACAAAGAACATAAGTGAGTTTACTTCTCCTAGAAGACCTTTTGCCTCTGTGGTATGAGTAGTTCCGAGAAATGAAGCCTGAGGCATGATTTTATGGAAGGGAAGGGCTTGTTTAAATAAGAGCATTATGCCACTGTAACGTGACTAAGAAACTAGGTAAGTAGAAAGCCCCAGGGCGCCCTACCCTGAAGTGGTTGAGCCAGGTGATCTCGGCAAAGTATGTAGACATACCTTGTTATCTTGAAAGAAGTGAGCTCGGGAATATTGCCCAAATAGGAGGCGAAATAATCTTGGGGGGAAGCCAGACCCTGTAGACTTTAGAATGCCATGCCCGAGATTGTAGACTTTAGAATGTTGTCTATAGGGGCGCCTGGATGGCTCAGTGGGTTAAAGCCTCTGCCTCCGGCTCAGGTCATGATCCCAGGGTCCTGGGATCAAGCCCCATGTGGGGCTCTCAGCTCAGCAGGGAGCCTGCTTCCTCCTCTCTCTCTGCCTGCCTCTCTGCCTACATGTGATCTCTGTCTGCCAAATAAATAAATAAAATCTTAAAAAAAATAAATAAATAAAGGGCTTGGCAATCACAGATTCACTTGATTCAAAGAACCGCTTTCAAAGGATCCCAATTTAAGATCTTGCCATCCCAATGAACAGTCCCTAAAACTTGGAGTTACTTGTCCTGGGACACTAAGTGTAGGTTCTCTCAAGAGAATAAAAAGACTGATATTCAAAAACATGAATTCTGAGGCCAAGAACAGTTAAAGACAGCGAATGGTGGTCTCAATCTTAGTGCGCTAATGAGTGTGAAAGCATTTCAGAATATTACTCATCTATATATCCAACGGTGATGAGAACAGGATATTGGAAAGGTATCCGCACCCCCATGTTCACTGCAGCATTATTCACAATAGCCGAGATACGGAAATAACCTATCAATGGATGAATGGGAAAAGAAAATGTGCTGGATTTATTTATGCACAGTGGAATATTATTCATCATGGAAATAGAAAGGGATCCTGCCATTTGCAAGAACATGGATGGATCCTGAGGGCATTATGCTAAGTGAAATAAGTCAGAGAAAGACCAGTACTGTATGGTCTCATGTATATGTGGAATCTAAAAAAAAAGTCAAACTTATTAAAATAGAGAGGAGATTGGTGGTTACCAGGGCCTAAGGGGAGGGGAATATGTTGGTCAAAGGGCACAAACTTCCAGTTATAAGGTGGATAGGTTCTGGAAGTCTAACACACATGTGATTATAGTTAACAATACTGTATTATGTATTTGAAAACTTCCTAAGAGTAAATCTTAAATGTTTTTACCACACACACAAGGTGGTATAAGTGACAGAGGTGGTCCTTATTGTGGTCCTTACCTCACAGTATAGAAGTGTATCAAATCATCATCACACTGCACACTTTAAACGCATGCAATTTGGGGCACCTGGGTGGCCCAGTGGGCAAAGCCTTTGCCTTTGGCTCAGGTCATGATCTCGGGGTCCTGAGATTGAGCCCCGCATCAGGCTCTCTGCTTAGTGGGGGCCTGCTTTCCGCACCCCCCCACCCCGCCGCCCGCCTCTCTGCCTACATGTGATCTCTGTCTGTCAAATAAATAAATAAAATCTTTTTTAAAAAACGCATGCAATTTGATATGTCATTATATTTCAGCAAAAAAATTTTTTTTAAAGTTCCTATCAGTCACTGGTTCTACAGCTTCAACACCCTTATTTATTTCCCTGCCAAGTCCCCCTTCCACTATTTCTGGAAAAGCCCAAAGGGTGTAACTCAGAATTCACAGCAATCTGCCGACTTTTTCTTTTCTTCTGCTCTGACCTTTGCCAGATGGTCTCATCAGTATCTACCTGGCTGTGCAAACTTTTTCATGGAGGATGTCACCTCTCTTGGCACCATGAACTGAGAAAACCCATCGTCGTTTCCACTAGGATACTCATGAGAGTGCCTCCCTCCATTCTTTTCCTGCTCAGCTTTACTGAGATATAATTAACATATAACACTGTGTAAGTCTAAGGTGTACAACATGTTGATTTGATACATTCATCTATTGCAAAATAATTAATCCCACAGCTATAGCTAACACCTTGATCACATCACATAATTACCATATGCTTTCCTATATAGTTCAGGTGAGAAAATTGAAGATCTACTCCCTTAGCAGCTTTCAAGGATATAATATAGTATTGTCAGCTATAATCACCATGCAAGATCCTCACAACTGGGGCACCTGGGTGGCTCAGTGGATTGAACCTCTGCCTTCGGCTCAGGTCATGATCTTAGGGTCCTGGGATCGAGCCCCACATCAGGCTCTCTGCTTGGCATGGGGTCTGCTTCCCCCCCTCTCTCTGCCTGCTTCTGTGTCTACTTGTGATTTCTCTCTCTGTCAAATAAATAAATAAAATCTTAAAAAAAAAAAAAAAAAAGATCCTCACAACTTATTCGTCTTCTAACTAGGGGAGTTTGCACCCTTTGACCAACTTCTCCTCACTTCTCCCAACCCCCAGACCCTGCCAACCACGAAACTTTCTATGAATCTGGCCTTTTTTAAGATTCCACCTTCAAGTGAGATTATACAGTATTTTTCTCGGACTTACTTCACTTAGCATAATGCCCTCAAGGTCATCCATATGCTATCACAAAAGTCTGTCTTTCTCATGGTGGAACAATGGTCTATTGTATGGACACACCACATCTTCTTTATCCATTCATCTTGGA
Organism: Mustela lutreola; assembly: GCF_030435805.1. Lineage (NCBI taxonomy): Eukaryota > Metazoa > Chordata > Mammalia > Carnivora > Mustelidae > Mustela > Mustela lutreola. The sequence continues at coordinate 161,550,782 of NC_081290.1, read as the reverse complement.
TGGACACTTTGTTGTTTCCATATCTTGGCTGTTACGAATAACAGTCTGAAAAATGTGCCTCCCCCGTCCACCTGAGGAAGTCTACTTGTTCCACTTGCTCGTCTGCTGTCTTACAAAGGCTTAGCTATGTTTTTTATTTATAGCTCCTATCATTCAGAATAGAGTTCAGAGGATCTAGGCCAAGAGACAATTCCCCCAAACAGATACTGTTTTCAGGAGTGCCCAAATCTCTAAAGCAACTTTTATTACCTGGAGTCATTCTCTTCCAACAACTTGTTTTCCAGGAGCTTCTCTCAAAGTCTTAATGTAGCAGACTTCTGGTGGAAAGGTCCTACACTGATGTCTCCCTTGTCACCCTGACTCTTCTCCTGGCGGCACCCCCAGCCTTTCCACTCACTTCAAAAGGTGGCGGTCATAGTTTTGAGCAGGGATTGGCCAACTATGGCCCTCGGGCCAACAACAACCCACAACCTGTTTTTGTACAGGCTTCACGTTGAGAATATTTTCTACATTTTTAAATGATTGAAAAAGTCAAAAATAGAATATTTCATAACATATGAAAATTATGAGATTCAAATTTTGCATCTACAAATAAAGTTTTATTGGAACACAGTCACACTTATTTGTTCACATATTGTCTATAGCTATTTTCCTGCTATAGTTACAGAGTGGAGCGGATGCAACAGAGACCAGATGGCCTGCAAAATTTAAAATATATGTATGGGCCCCTACAGCAACAGTTCACTGACTCCTGGTTTAGAACATGGACCCTGGAGCCAGTCTGCTCAGGGTTTGAATTTAGTTCCGCCGCTAACTCATCATGTGGGCAATAACTTAGATTGTTCTGGGCCATGCTTTCCACATTTGTAAGGGTGGGGGGCAATAGTTTGATTTACCTCATTAGGTTGTGTGGGGATTAAACAAGTTGATTTAGAATAGTGCCAGGCACAGGCCATGAATATTATTATTGCTACACTACAGCTGGCGACCACGGAAAATCTATCTGGTGTTAAATAAAAATTCTGGATCCAATATGTGTTTCTTAACTGACCATGAAGTAATGGGAAGATAAATGTGCTGACTATGACAGTCACCTAAACAATATAGTCACAGTGTCACTGTTACCAAAGATTGCAGAATGAAGCTTCACTCTTGTCACAAGGTTAAATTTGTGCATTTAACTTCTTGTTTACCTCTATCATCCAGGAATCTCAGCGACCAAGAAGTTTTCTTTTTTTTATTTTATTTTGAAGAAGGTTGAATAAAACTTTTCATTTAAAAAAATTTATTTTTTAAATTTGTCAGAGAGAGACACAGAGACAGCACAAGCAGGGGGAGTGGCAGGCGCAAGGCACCTAGTGTGGGATTCCTATCCAGGACCCTGGGATCAAGACCTGAGCCAAAGGCATATACTTAACCTACTGAGTCACCCAGGTATCCCAAAACTTTCCCTTTTTCAATGTTTGATGTCATTTTTCCATGTAAAATATAATTTTATATATTGGCATGTACAAATTAATTATTTTGACATATACAAATTAATTATTTTGACTTATGCTTACACCATAATTTTTCCACATTGCTTCTTAGTTTCTACCTCCTCTTGTTTTAAAGAATTTAAGGAAGACAAATTTTCAACACATATAGGAACTTTTCAAGATACACGTATGAGTAAAGTTTTGAAAACTCCAATGGTTTTCATTGTTTCTCACATGAATATCCAATTTTCATCAAACTAATGACTTTGAATTGCTCATGTCATCAGCTTCTCCCAAAGGTGATCTTGAAGCACATTTCGGTCTTTACAGCAACGAGCATTCTAGAAACAAAACTACAAGCTTTCTGCTGTGTGAATAGGATGAAAGTGCTTCCCAAGCTTAAATCACACAACAATGGGGATGATGCTATGACTTGCTTTAGAGCGCCGACCATCATCTCCCACTCATCAGAGAAGCAGAACCTACAATATCACATGGCAGAAGCACAAACAGACCCCAAAATGCTCACCAGACAAATCATTTGGGGGGTGGGGCAGAGAGTGGATAGTGATGTGAGTTTGTAGGGTACATTAAAAAAAAGTGCTTCTAGGGGTGTGGAGGTCAGTTTCTTTGTCCCCTTTAGCTCACAGGTCCCAAATGACAATGCATCACCCTGTGCTCCACCTACATACAACCACCTTGTCCTAAAGCATTTGCCCTTAGAAGACCGTAAAGTGGTGGTTAGAGCCGATTATGCTTTTCCCTTTTTTTTGGCGGGGTGGGAATTCTAGCAAATACACTCATTCATACATAGGCTCAAAGAATGAGCCTCTTCTATCTAGGAAGACAAAAAAGAGACACTTTTTTAAGCAGAATCCATAGCTTCTTTCAGAGAAGCAATCTAGTCAGCCAGATGTGGCAAAATAAACCTGGTAATCAATGGAGGAAGTGAAGGCTCTTGCCAGTTATCCCCACATTTGTCTTTCTCTTAGTCATTGTAAAGGATAGTCACAATTTTCATGTCAAACTGGCCTCCAAATTAATTTATCCTCATTTCTTTCTCCAAAGCACACTTTCTCCAAGGCATACTCTCAAGCAGAGTATGCTAATGCCGGCGGGTGCATAAATGTGTTTGTATTTGTGTAGGTTTTGAAGTCTGAATATCTCTGGTTGTGGAATATGCTTACTGTTTCTTCTGAAAAGAAATCAGCCGGAAGTGAAATGATATTTCTGGGAATCACACTCTTATTACACCTACCCATCTGGTTGACTCTCTAATTTTAAAGCCTAATTTTAATAAAAGACATTGAATAGCTCTGCTTTTATGATTTAAATGGACTTTCAAATTTGGATTTAACCATCTGATATAACAAAGTGGGTGGGCTTCAGGCTTCAGAGGAAAAAGAATAAACATACTGAAAGTCGTAATTAAAATTTTCCGTTTGCCTCCAACCCTCTTAATGCAACCATTGTCAAACCTGAGATATCCAATGCCCAAATTCAAACCTCAAGTGTTGCAAAATGTGGTAGGGGGTGGCAGCTGAAAACATTCCAGAAAAGGCAGCCGAAATGATTTTGGTAGAAATCCAGATCCACTTAATGAGCACGAACACTCTGATGTATTAAATTCAGAATATAACAGTGGTTAGAGAACATCGGTGAAACAATTTCCTTGAACAGAGGTGATTAAAATAACTTTGTGAAGGTCCCATTCTATAATGCAAATGCTTCAGCTCCTAATGGTCCACCTGTAGGCATCACTGACTGAGAAAGGTATGACAAGGTAAGCCATAAAGAAGTAAGAGGGCAAAACTTCAGTATGGGACAATTTGGATGTATTTACCAGTTGCTCAAGCCCTCAGCCTTAGAGTCATCCTTGACCCATCTATCACACCCAGGGACAAGATCCAAGCTCTCTGGGGCCTGAAGCATATAGGGTAAAGATCTTAAGAAAACACACACACAAACACAACAAACTTTTTTTCTTTGCAAATTTTCCAGAAACATAAGCTAATGAAAATGTCCAGAAGCCTCACAGTAAATTCCCCTCAGTGCACACAGCACTCCTGTTGGTTCTGCCTTCAGTGTATGCTAAGAATCCAACCTCTTTTCAATCTCTCCCCTACCATCCTGGACCCAACTATTTTCATTTCTTGCTTGAACTACTAAAATATTCCTGTGTCTTCCCTTGGGCCTCTATAATCTGTTCTTCCCACAGGCAAGCAAATTAGATTGTGTCCTAGGTTGGCTCAAAACCCTTCAACCTTTTGTTGTAACATATAAGTCCTTATTACTCCTTTCAGGGTCCTGCTCTATCCGGCCACCCTATGCCTCTTGGACCAAACTTGGTCCTTACTGACCTCTTACCAACCAGGATTTCTTATTGTTTTAAGAACATGTTAAACATGCCTCCAGGCCTCTGCATTTGTCGTTCCTGAAGTTCAGAATACTTTCCCCTGGAATCCATACTTCCTTCTAGTCTATCTTCAATGTCACCTTCGCTCAATATAAAACAGCAGATTCTACCCCTCACCCCCAATCCTATCCTCCCTGCTTGGGATTTTTCTCTACATGCTTAGCCTCATGTGGCAGTATCTTTGTTTTGTTTTACTCTCCTCTTCCGGACTGTAGGCTCTATGAGGGTAGGGGTTTTACTGTATTCATTGCTGTGAACCATTCTTAGGATAGTGCCTGAAACCCAACAGGCACATACCTAATGTTTGTGGGAAGAAGAAGAGATTATCTAGCCTGGAAACTAGGTTAATCATGATATCATTGGCAGAGAAAGAAAAATTATTTTCAGGGAGATGGTGGAATGCCTTCATGCCTTCCTGATGTTGAGTCTAAAGTGACAGATTCTTAAATGATCACTACACTCTGTGAATAAATGCCTATTTTTGATGGAGAAGAAAGTAAGGAGTTAACTCACCTAGAACAGGACTTTTTTGTTTTGTTTTAAATTTCAGATCTGGTTTTGCAAAAGTTACCAAACTTACAATGCACTAATTCTCCAATCAAGTTTCATTCTCTTCTACTACGTGTAAATTTTATCTTTCTTTCATGTTCCAAACAGGCAAGGAAAATGTCATAGGCTGCAAGGATAAAACAAGTTGTTTCAAGAGGTGTTTTCTCAAACCCTCAACATAAATGGGCTGGTCATTTACTCTGAGATTTTACTTCTGTGGGTCGTTAGGTAGCAAAACGTCCCTCCCCCTTTCTCTACCCCCCAACTCAGGTGTCTCTAATCCCACCGTCATTCCCGAGGTCTCTCCTGGAGGAAGTGAGATCCGGAAGGGTTTCCAGAGGGCTCCAGGAGAAGCCTTCTTCAGTTCAAAGGAGCGAGTCCCTGCGTTTGGCTGTTGGTCAAAACTACACAGGCAGCGAAGGAGAGAGAGGACTCGGGTGTGCCCCGTCCCCCATTCAGGCTGCAGGTCTCTTGGAAATGGGGGGGTCCTAGGGGAGAACTTTTCCCTCGAGCATAAGGGTCCGCATTTCTCCAGCTGGGGAGGAGTGCCGGTGTTTGGGAGGGGGGTACAGAATTTCCAAGTTAAGGCTCTCTGAAGAATTTTTCCCAACTGAGCTCCCCTAGGAAACTGACGCTTCTGCAGAGCACGTCTCCCTCGCATCGGGTCTCTATTTACCCGGAGACGGATGAGCCCGCTTTGAAAGCTATACACGGTGGCCCGGGGAGATCATGTCAGCCCCGGAGTCTGGCTTCCGGCTCTCTCGGTGTCAGTTAAAGCTCTAGGGGGTGAACGCCGTAGTCAACTGCTCATTCATTCAACAAATATTTATTGAGCGCCGCTGAGTGCCAGACACTGGGGGTGTCCCGGGCCGAGAAGCAACTTATGAATTTATGCTCGTTCCCCCAGAGGCGCGGCGCGCAGTGGGCGCGACCCCGCAGTCCTTGCCCACCCGCGGCCCGCAGCCCGCCTGGGTGTGCCCCGCGCCTCCAGCGCGGCCCTCCCGACGCCCCCCGGGATCCAACCTCGAGGGTTTAATCCGGGTGAGGAAGACAGTGCGGGGGAGGGGGGAACGCCAAACACTAAATGGAAAAAACCTGAGCCGAAGCGGCTCCCGGGAAGTGCGCGAGGCGGAGCCGGCAGAGCGCAGAGCCCCAGGGCGGGCGGGAGAGGCCGGGCGCCCGCGGGTCGGGGCGCGGAGGCGGCCCCGGCGGGCGGAGGGCGCGGCCGGCGGGAGGGGCCGGGGCGGCGCCGGGAGGGGCGCGCACGGCGGCGCGGCCGCCCGGCCCAGCAGGTGACCGCGGGCCGGGGCCGAGCCGGAGCGAATCCCGTGCGGGCGGCGCGACTGGGAGACGGCTCTCGGGGTCCGCGAAGTTTGCCGGAACATGGCGGAGGAGCCCGGGGCGCGCGGGAGCGCGGCGCGGCGGCGGCCGGGGCCCCAGGAGCTGTAGCCGCCGCAGCCGCAGCCGCTGCCGCCGCGGGGCGAGGTCGCCGCCATGGCCCGCTGGATCCCGACCAAGAGGCAGAAGTACGGGGTTGGTGAGTGCTCGCCCCACCCCGCCCGCGCCCGGCTGCCGCGAAGTTCGCGGGAGCGGCCCTGGCTTGCGCAAAGTTGGGCGGCGGACGCCGGGCCACTGGGTACCCGCGCTGCCCGGTACCGGGTTCGGCTCCCGCTGCCCTCGCAGGCGCAGTCGGGGCTCAGCTACCCCGGCGACAGTTCCCGGTTGGGGACGTCCCTCCCGGTTTGGGGAATCCGAGGGGCTGAAAGTGCACTCGGGCTCCGGGACTGGTCACCCGGCTCCCGAACCGGCGCTCTGCACGATGGAAACGTCAAAAGACGAGCGCTTGCCTGCTATTCATTTGGGGGCACCGCGCCCGGGTGCTCGCCTTTCTCCTCCGCATCTTTGTGGTTTCATTGAGTGGTTTGTAATTCGGCCGCCGTCGGCCGAATGCGGGTGCCGCCCGGGGACCCAGGGCTTTCTGCCTTCCTTCTTCCTGGGTTCTCTCTGAGGTCCCAAAGTGAGGGTTTGGGGGTGGAATGCCGCCCGCCCCCCTTTCCTCCCAGGGACTGGGACTCTGCTAACAGTTGTAAACTGAATGGGAAACTGAAATCGTGGGGTGGGGGTGATGGAAGAGACAGGAAGTGTGTGACCAGGCAGCGGGGGGTGAGTACTGGTTGTGCAGACACGCTCGTCCCTAAGGGACCGTGCATGAAGACAGACGGTGTTAAGACTGCCTTCCGAGCCCCTAGTTTCATCGTGGGATAACATGAGGATGTTTTGTTAAGAAAGCTGTGACAGGTCCTGCCCAGGCACTTGGCATTCCTAACAGCGGTCCTGGAGGAGCCCCCACCACCCGCGGAGGGATTGCTTTTGTGTTGTTTTGGACCCAAAACACTGGCTGTGCCTGCTTTTGACCCAGGGGAAAAACCGTGGTCCTTGCACCTTGTATCCAGGAGTGAGGTTGCTGAGGTCTCGTGGGAAGACTGCCATTAGTCGGTAGATTACAGGGCAAGTAGATTTCCGAGCACTTCCCTAGAATAAACACAGTTGTGTGTGTTGAGAATTTTATCACTTCCTGTCAGGTTCATTCATTTGGGCTATTTGTAATTTAATCTTTTACTTTCGTCCCTTCCCCGCCCCCATTTCCCCCTCACTGCTTCAGTTAGTAGGGAGTGGTCCCTGGACCTCTTATGTGCTTCTGCGTTTTCTGACCATGAAGTCCTTTGCAGAGATACTCTTAAACGTCCTCTAGTGCTTTTCAACTCTGTAACCAGGAGTCAGTTTAAAAAAACCAACAACCAAACCCTTTCATATTTACTATAGTATTCTTAATTGTTACCCTTTATATATGTATATAAGTGTATATAATACTATATATTGTATATACATAATTCTTGTTTTCCCTCTATTTTAAAAAAAACACACAACTTGTTTCCTCTTACATTTTACTTAGAATCTTTGCACTTTCCTGTGGTTCCAACTCAGAAATGAGTAGGTCATTCTTCTGCTCCAGACCACCTTGTCATAATTTGGTCATGAGGCTTTAGCATGGCAGGTTCCAGTAAGTAGCCAGTAGTTATGGAGGGGAAATGGTCTCATAAGATAGAGGGAATTCGTTTCTTTATATTTGAGTGTTATAGAGTACTACTAAATTAAGGCATATTTAGGGACGCCTGGGTGGCTCAGTTGGTTGGACGACTGCCTTCGGCTCAGGTCATGATCCTGGAGTCCCGGGATCGAATCCCGCATTGGGCTTCCAGCTCCATGGGGAGTCTGCTTCTCTCTCTGACCTTCTCCTCGTTCATGCTCTCTCTCACTGTCTCTCTCTCAAGTAAATTAAAAAAAAAAAAATCTTAAAAAAAAATTAAGGTATATTTAGCGATGCCTAATCATTAATTACTACTTACAAAGTTATCAATTTTAATTTTAACAGGATCCAAAACAATTTATGACTTTCATGTAGGCCCCCCCATATGGGGTTTTTTGTTTGCTTTAAATATTTTATTTATTTATTTGACAGAGATCACAAGTAGGCAAAGAGGCAAAGATTGAGGAAGAAGCAGACTCCCTGCTGGACAGAGAGCCTGATGCGGGGCTCTATCCCAGGATTCTGGGATCATGACCTGAGCCGAAGGCAGAGGCTTTAACCCACTGAGCCACCCAGCCGCCCCCGCCCCATGGTTTTAATGCCATTGTCACAGGAGCAAGTATGACATGTTTTCTTTCTAATACACTTTCCCCCCCTGTTCTGGGATCAGATTACCTGGTTATTTATCATCAGCCAAGAAAGTATTTGAGTTGCATTTCCAGGGCATAGGTGGTAGCAAAATTACCCAAGGATATAATTTGGCACACTTATTTTACTAGACACAATGGATTCTGATTAATCTTGGCTTGACAAAAGGACCCACTGTTAGGACAGATTAGCCTCAGAGATAAATCACCATTGTTTATTCCTAAAACTCACTGTTGTTCATAACACCTCCCTCCTTGGAAGCCTTCCGTGGCCTACAGGGTAAAGTCTAAATTGAGCCCAGCTTTCAAGGTTATGATAATCTGGTTCAACCTGTCTCCACCAGCCTTATCTCTCCTGGCGTCTTTCGTGAACTCACTAGTGCAGACACTGCCCTTCTTTGCTCTTGTGCAATATTCAATGGAGAGGCTCTCCTTTGGGACTTTGCTCCCTTGTGCCTGTCCCCTGCCCGGAGTACCCTCCCACGCCTGCATCTTCCCGAATCCGGCCTTTTCCTCAGGGCTCAAATCCATTTCCATTGCTTCCCCAGATCGGGTATGAACCAGACCTTCCCAAACACTACAATCACTACATTGTGCCATCCTTTGTTACTTATCCTTTTATCCTTGGGTTCACTGAATCAGAAGGTTATGGTTCTGTATCCCTGTCACAATACCAGGTATAGAGCATATATTCAGTAACTGCTTATTCGTGGCGTTGAGGTGACATTGTAACTCCCTAACCTAATTTATATGATGATTTAATGCAGTTCCTCTCCCCACCCACCCCCCCATTCACCACAATATGAGTTTTATTTTGTTTGGTTAAATGTGTGAAATGAGGCCCTTCAGTCTGTCTTTACCTTTGCAAGTAAAAAAAAAAAAAAAAAAAGAGATGTGCTGTTGAGAAAATAAGCATAGAGTAGACAGACTCATTTAAATATGATTAGGAAAATTGGCTTGTTGGATGTTTGGGGGGGAAAGTTATCACTTGTGAGCGCCTGGTGGTCGGATTGCGTTTCTGGGTGAAGGAAACCATATGATAGCCATTTGGAAGCATTTTAATGACTCACAGCTACTCTGTGTGAGGGTGGCACTTTGATCTCCATTTGAATTTTGCTAAGGGAAGCTAGCAGTCTCTATTCTTATATTATCTTGGTGCCACTCACTATTGGCTGCTCCTGACATAGCCTAGATTTTTCTATGGGGACTGAAATGCAATCTGTCTGGGCTTTCTTAGTTCTTAAACATAGCTCTGTTGGCTCAGTCTCTAGCATTTAGAAGGGCCTGAATGACCCACACGTGTTATCTGTGTTATCAAGGGAGAGGACCAATAGATTCACTTCTTGAAAGTTCTAGTCCATTAGTATCCCGGTGTGAAGTTCTGCGTGCCAGTTCTTGGATACAAGGGCACTTCCCATTGCCATGGAAAGCTGTCTTATTTTTCTTTATTTTCTCTCTCTTTCTTGAAATTTTTGTTTAAGAATATGAGGGTGTAATCACTTTTAATCTAAATAAAGATTTAAAGAATGTTAGTGATATATATCCAGGTTACTCTTCTGATGCTTTGAAACATTTGTGTATAAGTCTGCATCCAAACAAGCAGTTCCTATCAATAATAGCCCCAGATTATGTGGATGGTTGATTTTTTTTTTTTTTTGCAGAATAATTAATTATTGCTTATTTGTGATCTGTATTGTTATAATGCGATAAAAGGTAGTGTGGGAAGACCTTTGCTTTCACCATTAGCTCTTCATCTGTTTGGTTCTGCTAAACCACATTAATCTGAAAGCACTTAGCTCAGTAGACTCTCAATTGCTGTGTAAAAATTGAGAGCAGACCCTTGTAGCTTTTTGGTAATGCAGTCAGGTGTGCTGTGGGTTCCCGTTCAGCTCTTGAGGGGAGGGTCTCAGAGGATAACTGGTCTGGGTTCCCTTTAAAGAGGGGAACTTAGAGACTAAAGTCGTAAAGTGAATTGCTTAACGCAAGGTAACCTTTTGACTGCATGAACTCCCTTAGTCATCTGGTTAAGCCTGTGGATCATTTCCTTCGAATAATGATTTTAAGTGCACAAAGTCAACTATGAAGGGTTGGAAATGAAACCCAGTTGTTTTGAAATACAGCTGTCAAGATATTTTTCAGAATTTGTGGTATGGTAATATATGTGCTTATTGAGGCGCTAGATAACAAGATTTAGTGGCAGATCTAATAACTACCCTACTTTTGAATTAGTGATGAGCGTATGTGATTTTCGTAAGATATCTGCAGTAACTGTGATATGATACGAAAATACCTATGATTTGGGTTTGCTGCAAGTGGGGTATATTGCCTCCAGTCATAATTAAAGTAAATGCTGAGTGTTAGAAAATAGAGATGCATTTTCTTCCCCTTTTCACATCCATGGGTCTCTGAATTTGAACACAGAATAAAAATCCTTAGCTGAAAATCACACAGCTAATTAGTTATGGAACCAGAATAAGGAACAACAGTAACACTTGTTGGTCATCTGTCTACAGGAGGCATGATGCTGCTGTAGATACTCTACATCTGGAGAAGTCTTTGCCCCAACGTATTCATGTTCTAATAACATGGAGGCTAAGGATAAGGGGAATAGAGAATTAATATTTACTATTAATTTACTTTGTGACTGTTTTAAACCCTGTAATTCAGTATGTTCCAGGTACATGTGGGGGTTATGGAGATGTTTTTCAGGGGAATTAGAAACTTCCTTGGCAGTAATACTAAGATATTATTGGCCTGTTTCACTTTACCCTCCCATAAGTATACAGTACAGTTTCCCAGAGACTGCCTGAAGTGTAATACTGCAGCAGTCTGAACACCGAAGTCGACGGAGGAATCCAGTTGCCTTTCATGAAGGCAAAGGTTAAAGAGCTTTACACAGATGCAAAGCTGTGCATCTCCTAAGTGTTTTTGTTTGGAAAAGTGTTTTTATTTGGAGAAATACATATTCACAAAAAAAATGCATTGGGTTTATTATGATTATTTTATTATTTATTTAATTAAACACAAAGATCTTGTTATTTGAGAGAGTGTGTGCATGCAGGGGGAGGAGAAGGGAGAGGAATGGACAGACTCCATATTGTGTGCGGAGCCCGAGGTTGGGCTTGATCCAGGCTCCCTGAGATCATAACCTGAGCTGAAATCAAGAGTCGATTGCTCGACCCACTGAGCCTCCCAGGTGCCCCATAATCATTTTATTTTTACGATTTTATTTATTAGAGAACGAGCGGAGGGGAAGGGTGGGAAAGGGCAGAGGGAGAGAGATAAGCAGATTCCCCGCTGAGCTTGGAGCCCACTATGAGGCTCCATCACAGGACCCCAGGATCATGACCTGAGCCGAAGGCAGCTGCTGAACTGACTGAGCCACCTAGGTGCTTCTATTATGATTATTTTAAATTAGTTAAAATCAAAAAGTGTAAAATATCTCGGTTTTGCTTTCTAATATGATAAATAGTGATAGACGTAACCCACATAAACAAAAGCTCTTTGAGATCTTGAGTAACTTTGAAGAGTAAAAAGGGGTTCTAAGACCAAAAAGTTTCAACCTGCTTCTTTTTTTTTTTTTTTTTTTTTAAAGATTTTATTTTATTTATTTGACAGGCAGAGAGGCAGGCAGAGGGGAGGAAGCAGACTCCCTGCTGAGCAGAGAGCCTGATGCGGGGCTCGATCCCAGGACACTGGGATCATGACCTGAACCGAAGGCAGAGGCTTTAACCCACTGAGCCACCCAGGCGCCCCTCAACCTGCTTCTTTACCTGTTATTTCATTAAACTGAGATAATGCTGTAATTCTCCTATATTGCCCCCTTTTCCAGATAAGAAAACTGAGGCTCATGGAGGATACATTTTTCATCTGTGGCTGTATAATCTCGCTCAAGCCAAAACTCTACTCCATATGTTTTCCCAAACTTCACTTGTTCATTGTCACCTTGATCTCTGACGTGTCCAGGTGCCCTTGTGAAACAGCTTCATGTCTGAGTCCATACCTAGTTGCCTGGTCTGTTTCCCACTTTATCTTCTGTGTTGCCACCTTTTTTTTTTTTTTCTTTCCATTTTTACTGAAAACAACTATTGCAAAAGAAAATCCTACGTTCCTACCATTAAAGGAGAGCCAGTATCACATGCCATAGGAAAAAGCAACTATAAAAATAACATCAACAAAAATAAAACAGCAGTGTCCTGGAGTCTGGCTAGAATCCGGTCCCTGTCAAGCCATTTCTCTATTAAAGAGCAAACATGATGCCAGATTGAGGCATTCTTTTTGTTGTAATGTAGATCCCTGTGATTGGTGGTAGTTAATATTCTGTGAAGTAGCTGGGAACCCTGACTTGGGGAATACTGACTGAGCCATGGCTCCTAGGGGAAATTCAGGGTCAGGTTCTTAGGAGCCTCTGGTTGTGTTTTCATCAACTGGTCAGCCTTACTTTATGTGTGTTTCTGTGTCAGGTTTAAAGACCTGCTTTGATATATAATTTTAATATATATTATAAAACACATATGTTATATGTGTTAATATGTTATATAACATATATGTTATATGTGTTATATATATGTTTATAGACATGTTATATGTGTTATATAATTTAATATCTGTTATATAACATGTGTTATATAACATATTACATATTATATTTTATAATATGTATTTATATTTTATAAATATAAGTTAATATAATATCATTGATTCACCAGCAGTGAACTCCCAGCCTGAGCAAAGCACGATGACTCAAGCCTGAACCAAGCTCATCTCACACATGTATTTTCTCCATGAGACAAATGCCAGCCTTTTGGGCCCAGGGTACTACCCAGCACTTCAGCGCGATGCTTGGGGCCGTTTCCAAAGGTGAAATCATTAACAGAAAGCGTAATATGAGAAGAACATGGCACTGCCTTTAAAACCACAGAGAGGATACTTGTTTGCCGTATGAGAACCGAAAGAAAAAGAGGGCATGTGGCCTGGTTGGATCTCAGGTGGGAACTTGCACATCACATTCTGCCTCTCTACACACATTTGAGAGAGGCTGTGGAAGGACCAGGAATATTCATTTGAGGCTGCCGGTAGATTTTAGCAGGTAGGAGAATTCACAAATACAGAATCTACAAATGATAAGCACCAGGTGTAGTTGGTGAGATAAAAAGAATTAAAAATGGAATCATCGTTAGAATAATCCCTCCTTAGCTTCTCCTCAGAACCCTAGCTAAGGGTACTACTGTCTTTGTCCATACCTTGCCCGCCCACACCTCTCAGTGTCTCTCTTTCCCCCCTTTCTTCTCTTTACGTGGTCTGGGACTGTCCTGCTTATTTGATTGTGTTTACTGCTTGTCTCCTGTGCTACAATTTAAAGTTATGAGGACAGGAACTTCATTTTTTTCATTAGGGAACTCCAGCCCTGCGAAAAGCACCTGACAGGTGGTCAGCACTCATCTACCCATCATCTACCTAAATTTGTCTTGGCTATCGTAAGAGGCCATTTTCTCTAGGCTATGGAGTATACTGCCCTGTGTGTCCTTCCAGTGGGGCAATCAAAAGTAGTGGGAAAAGGAACATTTAAATAATAGATAAAGTAGATTTAATACATTGCTTGAGCAGAGGATTGTATGAACATTTTGGGGTGGGAGAGGAACTGAGATCCTACATGGTGCCCTATTAGATAGGAAGGGAAAGTGGGAATAGTCCTCCTCTTCCCCTTCCCCCTCCTCCCTCCCCCTCCTCCAGCATTATTTGTGGAGGCTTCATGGAGGAAGGTGCTTGACCACAGTGGTAAATAGGGTTTAGGAGGTTCTGAGTCATTGCATTAGTGCTGTGTTGAGCACATGGCTTGGAGAGAAAAGAAGATGAAATCTAATGAAAGAAATCGGATTTTATTTTTAAAATTTTATTTATTTATTTGAGAGAGAAAGAGAGGGAGGGATTGTGGGCAGGAATAAGGGGAGGGTCAGAGGGAGAAGCAGACTCCCTGCTGAGCAGGGAGCCTGACCTGGGGCTCGATTCCAGGACTCAGGGATCATGACCTGAGCTGCAGCAGACACCCAGGGTGCCCCAAAACAAGGCTTTTAAGTGCATTTCTTCCTTCGTATTACAAAAAAAAAGAGTGGAGATCCCTTAGAATAAGCACAGCATATACTGTGCACAGGGTAATTTAAAAAATAGGAGATTACAAGTCACGTGGAGAAGAAAAGTAATTTAGAGTATTGGCAAGGGGCTTTGCAGCAAAAGGGAGTACTTATTCAAGCTTCAGTGTGTCCACATTCTCTGAAGACTTTTTGTGGTGGTCCTACCTTTCAATGTGTTAGCTTTCAACATAACTTGTAGTATCTCCTCATCTAAGTATTAAGAGACGAACCAGTGGAGTTCGGGGGATGAGGAATCAAATCTCACTGTAATGAATTGTTCCATAAATGGAAACTTTCCAACTTCTAGTTTCTTCCCAGCAATATTCAGTGTGACAACAATTACAACTCTATACGTAGGAAATATTTTAATACTGTCAGAAGAATCAAGAAAGGAACCTGGGTCAGTATATTACCACTCATTTAAATTGAGAATTATAATAGAATTGTACTAGAATTTGACCTGTATCTTTGGCCCCAAAGATTGATTAAGGTCACATAGTTTGTCCTTCACAAAATGTTTGAAAGGAGGGAAAAATAGTTTTCTCCCTCATCAAAGATAAAATCCTCTGGGAGAGGTCTACTGTTTGTGGGTGTTAAAGGCGTTAACAAATCCTTTGGGAGACCTTTGACATTGGTTTGTAAGTAGCCTCTGGCATTCCTTAGGAATCACAGGCTTTTATTTTTAAGTTTAAGAAAGAGCTTTTGAGATGGGGCTAAGAAATGACTTTGAGGGAGAGGTTTGGGTGAGCAAGGGAAAGCGGAGGATGGTTGTGTTAATTTTATTTTTGCAAGTGATGCTCAGGCCGTGTCCTCTGGGAGCCTGGCCTGGCAGTCGGGAACTCAAAGGATTGTTTGAATCGCTGGTAACCAGTTCCCAAGCAAGAGACAAAAGTGGTCTTTGTCTTTCACAAAGCTCTGTGCCATCGCAAAGCTGCTATTGTTCCAGTGGCTTTAGATTCCTGGATCCACGTTTCCAGATTGTGCCATTTTCTCTACTTTTCCACACCCCATTAAACCCTGGCACTGTCCATGTCAGACGCCGTAGGTGGACCCCATGGATGCCCTCGCTCAGAATCCTAGGCACCCGTTCTTTATCTTGTCAAATAACTTAGCTTGGGGAAAAGAAATCACAGCAGAGATTAATTCTCTCTTGAAAATAGCTCTTTGCTGACTCAGCTGAGGTGAGTAAGACTACGTCCTGCTGACTTGTTCGTTACACGTGTACCTGGACAGGATGCGCTGTACTTGGTTTGTACTTTCTGCGAGCCTGGAATGATAGCGCTCTCCCTCCCCAGCCTGTCCTTCTGGAGACCAGTTATAAGTCATAAACCTCTGTTATAAAAATCTGACAGCTTTGCCCTTTTGTGTATAGAATCATAAAATATTAAGGTCTAGTTGCATCTGTACACCTCCCCTCATAGCTAACATATTGGGAAATATATTGGGAAAACATGCCCTAGAGGCAGGAAGTAATCACCCAGAGTCACAGGGCTGCTCACACATTTGTGTTTCAGCCTGTCCTCTTCTAGGTGCTGCTTCTCCCTTTACAACCAGCGGAGCAAGTTTCTTTAGATGTCTGCTTAGGGGGTCTGACAAGTGATTGCCCCCCATGAAGTCCTAAAGGGAAAATGCCCATCTTCCCTGTTTTTTCCTAGGTGGAGTTTTTGGTATATATATATATATTCAATCATCTCCCCCCTGGGCGCCTGGGTGGCTCAGTGGGTTAAGCCGCTGCCTTCGGCTCAGGTTATGATCTCAGGGTCCTGGGATCGAGTCCCGCATCGGGCTCTCTGCTCAGCAGGGAGCCTGCTTCCTCCTCTCTCTCTCTCTGCCTGCCTCTCTGCCTACTTGTGATCTCTCTCTGTCAAATATATTAAAAAAAAAAAAAAAAAATCAACTCCTCCCCACCTTTTATTGAAATACCACTGACCTATAACATGATGGTAGTTTCACTTGTACAGTGTAAAGTGTCTGGCATGTGAAATGATCAGCATGGTGAGTCTAGTTAATATTACAAAGGTTTCCTAATGATGAAGACTTCTTTTCTTTTTTTTTTTTTTTAAAGACTGATTTATTTGCTTTAGAGAGAGGGGGAGCATGAGTAGGAGGGATAGAGAGAGAGAATCTCAAGCAGACTCCACCACGCCAAACATGGAGCCAGTTGGGGCTCAATCCCATGACCCTCACATCACGACCTGAGCTGAAACTAAGAGTTGGACGGGTGCTGATTAGCTGCACCACCCTGGCACCCCGTGATGAGGACTTTTAAAAGGTACCCTCAACTTTCAAATATACAGTACAGTGTTACAAACTGTAGTCATTATGCTGTACATTACATCCCCAAGACTTACTGATTTTAGAGTTGGAACTGTGTACCCTTTGATCACCACCCATCCCCCACCTCTGGCAGTCACCAGTCTGTTTTATGAGTTCCGTTTTTTTTTTTTGTTTTTTTTTTTTTTAAGATTCCACATGTAAGTGATACCATGCAGTTTTTGTCTTTGTCTGTCTGACTTCTTTCACTTAGCATCATGCCCTCAGAGTCCAAATGGCAGGATTTTCTTCTTTTTGATGGCTCAATAATATTCCTGGTGTGTCTGTGACACATTTTCTCTATCTGTTCATCCTTCAGTGGACACTTAGCTTGATTCCAAATCTTGGCTGTTATAAATAATGATGCATTAAACATAGAGGTGCAGATATATTTTCAAGTTAGTGTTCTTTTGAATAAATACCCAGAAGTGGGGTTAATGGATTATATGGTAGTTCTGTTTTTAATTTTTGAGGAACCTCCATACTGTTTTCCACAGTGGAAATGTTTATATTCCCATTGACAGGACACAAGACTTCCCTTTTCTTCACATCCTCACCAATACTTGCTTCTTGTCTTTTTAATAAAAATGTTCTAAAGGATGTGAGGTAAGATCTCATTGAGGTTTTGATTTGCATTTCCCTGATGACTACTGATGTTGGGCATCTTTTCATGTGCCTCTGGGGCATCTGTATGTCTTCTTTGCAAAAATGTCTATTCAGATCTTTTCCCCATTTTTAATTTGGATTTTTTTTTTTTTAGCTTCTGAATTTATGATTTCTTTATATATTGGATAATTCCTTATCAGTTAGGTGATTTGCAAATATCTTCTCCCATTTGGTAGACTGCCTTTTCATTTTGTTGATGGTTTTCTTTGCTATTCACCTTCCCCTTTTTTAAGAGTTTTGGGAAGGAAGTGTGTTTGGAGGTTTGAGCCTGCTAAGCAGAAGTTGAGCTGTGGGTTCCATGCTGGTCATGTTTCAGTCCTGCTGTGGGCCCAATGGTCTTTGGTCCCCAGCACCATGGTATTGACATGATGTCAGTTACAAAATTAATAAGCAGCATGACATTCTTACAACATTATAGGTGTGTTTGAGAATGAATGTTACTGTGGTTTACCGAGTGTTGATGGGTGAAGGTGAGGTCATGTATTGATCATAAAGGATTTTAGTATTGACCTGGAAATGAGAGAAAATTGGTCTTTTTTTAGACCTGTATTTTGAACAAAATGATGATGCTTTCTTTGGAACACTTAAGCTTGGAGAAGTTTGAGTGAGGCTCCTTGCTGTTGTGGTGAGTGCAAGTCCACTTACGCTGTTCCCATGGGAAGGGACAGCTTGATAGGAGGGCAGCAATGCAGTCTCATCTCAGGCAGAGAGCCACTTTGGACTTCATATGGGAACCAGCTCCTCCTAGAACAGGGCTGGCATCTTCTGCCTGGCTTTGAGGCCCTCCAACCAGGCTTTGAGCTCCCTTGTGAACAGAAGCAAGTAAACAAGAGAAGGCCTGCCCCAACATCATGGCAGCATGATTCGTTTTCTTTTTTTTTTTTAATTTATTTTTTTTTAAGATTTTGTTTATTTATTTGACAGAGAGAGATCACAGTAGACAGAGAGGCAGGCAGAGAGAGGGAGAGAGGGAAGCAGGCTCCCCGCCGAGCAGAGAGCCCAACGCGGGACTCGATCCCAGGACCCTGAGATCGTGACCCGAGCCAAAGGCAGCGGCTTAACCCACTGAGCCACCCAGGTGCCCCTTCTATTCTTTTTTTAAAGATTTTATTTATTTATGTGACAGAGACACAGGGAGAGAGGGAACACAAGCAGGGAGAGTGGGAGAGGGAGAAGCAGGCTTCCCATGGAGCAGAGAGCCTAATGTGGGGCTCGATCCCAGGACCCTGGGATCATGACCTGAACCGAAGGCAGATGTTTAATAACTGAGTCACCCAGGTGCCCCAGCATGATTCATTTTTGTTTTTCCATCTCACAGGATTGTGAGGCACAGTTTCCATGAACTTACATGCTTGTATATCTTTTCTCAATCAGTGGATACTTGAAGCGTAGTAACACATTTATTGTCTTTGAAAAAGGGATCCTAAGGCTCAGAAAATATTGGGAAATTTGGTATAAGTGAAATTCTAATGTGCCGGGTCTTATAATAATACTGTGTATGCCGTATCATTGTGGTCTGAACAAATCCAATTAAAATTGGTATAATCTCTATCAAATATTGATTAAA
This sequence comes from Mustela lutreola, assembly GCF_030435805.1. Lineage (NCBI taxonomy): Eukaryota > Metazoa > Chordata > Mammalia > Carnivora > Mustelidae > Mustela > Mustela lutreola. The sequence continues at coordinate 161,531,927 of NC_081290.1, read as the reverse complement.
ATAGAAAAGTGCATATACGAGTTCCATTTCTGTGAGTTTATCCTGCAAATATAGTAATACATATGGGGAATGATATATGGACAAGATTATTCATTAGGGCATTACTCATAAGAAAAATGTGAAAATGTATGTGACTCAGTCATGAAAGGGTTTAGTAATTTATAGCAAATACAGTGGAATGCTACACCATTAAAAAAATGGAGCTCGGGGATAGACAAAGAATCTGCTAAAGATGATACTGGCATTTGGCAGTTTAAGGATGAGCTTTTCAGAAAATGGGGCTGGGTCAGTTGGCTGTGTATATTGAAAAAATGTACTGGACCCCTACCTAAGGCCAAAAAAATTGATCACTGGACCCCTACTTTCTGCCATAAAAAAGCGATCCAAATGTCTGGAAGGTAGAGGCTTTCAGAAGAGAGTGTAGCAGGGTCATCTGGGTGGCTCAGTTAAGCATCTGACTCTTGGTTTTGGCTCAGGTCTTCCTCTCAGGGTTGTGAGACCCTGTGTCTGGCTCTGTGCTAAGAGGGGAGTCTGCTTGAGATCTTTCTCTCCCTCTGCCCTCCCCCACTCTTTCTTTAAGAATAAATAAATGCATCTTAAAAAAAAAAAAAAAGCAGAGAGCATAGGAGAACATTTTGACCTTGGAGTCAACAAAGATTCTAAAAAGGGACACAAAAAACCACCAACTTAAAAATTATACCGAGGCTATTAAAATTAAGAACTTCTGTTCACAGGAAGTGAACAACCCACAGAAGGAAGAAGACATTCCCAGTGCACATGTCTGACCAACAGATCATATTGCAAAGTTGTAAAGAACTAGAAATTGGTAAGAGAAAAGAATAACCCAGTAGAAAAATGGGCAAAAGATTTGAATAGACACTTCATAAAAGATGATAATCCAGATGTCCGGTAAACATTTGGAAGGTAGCTGCTTTGTATTTGTCATCATGGAGTTGTAAACACAATGGCAGTCCCACCAGAAGAGCTAAGTAAAACACAAAACCATGGAGGGCACCTGGGCGCCTCAGTGGGTTAAGTGTCTCCTGTGGCTCAGGTCGTGATGGGACCAAGTTCCACATCTGGCTCCCACTCAGCGGGGAGTCTGCTTCTCCCTCTCCCTTTTACCCCCCACCTCCCCCACTTGTGCTCACTTTCTCTCTCTCTCTCTGACAAACAAAATCTTTAAAATAAAAACAAAACAGGGGCGCCTGGGTGGCTCAGTGGGTTAAGCCGCTGCCTTCGGCTCGGGTCGTGTTCTCAGGGTCCTGGGATCGAGCCCCGCATCGGGCTCTCTGCTCAGCAGGGAGCCTGTTTCCTCCTCTCTCTCTCTCTGCCTGCCTCTCTGCCTACTTGTGATCTCTCTCTGTCAAATAAATGAATAAAATCTTTAAAAAAAAAAAAATAAATAAAAAATAAAAACAAAACATGGAATCATTCCAGCTGTTGATGAGGACATGTGGCTATAGGAAGACTCCCATGTTGTGGAAGCACAGATCAGTACAACCATTTTGGAAAGCAGTTTAGTAGATCTTAGGAAGTTGGGTGTGGACCTCTTCTGTGCTTCAGCAGTTTCAATGTTAGGGGAATGACAAATTTCTACCAAAGCCTTGTGCAGAATGTTCAAGTACACTATTTAAAATAGCTCCAAATTGGAGACAAACATCTATGCCCGTTGGCCATTGAATGTATCTATAAATTATGGTGTTCCCACCGAATGAAATCCTATAGTCAGTGAGAATGAAGGATTTATATGTCCTCACAAAAATACAACTAAATCTCACGAAAGAGTACCTATCGTGTTACTGAATTTCTATAAATACCAATATAGGCCATTGTAGCTGGTTTTTAGAAGTCAGGGTAGTGGTTACTCTAAGCGCCCCCGCAGGGTGAATGAAAGGTGTGCGGGCTGTGAGGATGAGCAGAACGTATAGGTTATTGGTAATATTTGTCCTTTCTTGATCAGGGTGCTGTATAGCTAGGTGATTCGGTTTATGAAAACTTAGTGCACTGTATGTGTATGACACGTGCATTTCCTGCATGTATATTACACTGGTAGGAGAAGAGTGAGGCAGCTCTCTATACCTTGATATGGGCTGTTTCCAAGATATATTAATTTTGTTAGACAAATATTTGTGCCATCCCCACGGTATGTCAGGCATAGTTCAAGGCACTGAATGCAGTAGTAGGCAGAGAAAAGTGTGTGTTTGCATGTACTTGTAAATGCTAGACCATTTCTGAAACTGTACATAAGCAGTTGTCCATCAGTTGTTTCTTGGAAGAGGATGGTGGATTGGATGTCAGAAGTAGAGAACTTTTATGAGTGTTTTAGTACCTTTTGAAGTTTGTGCTGTGTGGACTACACAATCCACATTGAACCAGTGTGGATTTACCAATATGAACAAATAAATAAATTGGACTTAGGTATCCTGTGATTATTAATGTAATGTGTGACCTAAAGGCAGTAGCTGTTGTAACCCCTGTTTTGGAGGTCTAGCAAATGAAACAGAGTATTTGGGTGGTTTGCCCCAAATCATACAGGATGTCTTGGTTGGGTTCGGCAATTAGGTCTTCAACCCCATCTCTCAAACTATGCTGACTCTTGCATATTCTAGCATAAATCTAACTTTATGTGTCACTGTATTCTCAAGGACCATCTGTAATTTAGCATACTTTGCTTTCTATGGCTGGGTGTATTACTTGTGACACACTCTGTCTCTTTGTTCACAATCAGAAGTCAGTTCCAAGATTGCTCTTCAGTAAGGGCAAAATGGAATTTTCATGTTTACACTAGTCTCATCTGTTTATAATCTTAAAACTAAAAACTTGTAGAATCACATCTCACTAGTTTTAATCTGTCGGCTGTTCTGTGGAACTGGATGACTATTTTGTGGCTGATAAATCATTAATCTCTGGCTTTGACTCCTCTGTTCAAAGTATGAGGTCATGGTCTTTTTTTTTTGATAAGGTAATGGATAGTCCCATGGCCTACACAAGACTTGGTCTTGCATTACTTAAAATAAAATGTTTCGCTAACAGAAGAGAATATTTATTCTGTACAGATTAATTCTGTAGTCTAACAACTTCACTAATAGGGTATGCCTTTAAAAAAAAAAAAGTCATGTTCTGGGGCACTTGGGTGGCTCAGTGGGTTAAGTGTCTGCCCTCGGCTAGAGTTACGATCTCAGGGTCCTGGGATTGAGCCCTGCATTGGGCTCCCTGCCCAGTGGGGAGGCTGCCTCTCTGCCCCCTCCTGCTCATGCTCTTTAATCGCTCTCTCTCTCTCAAATAAATAAAATAAAATAATAAAATAAAAAAATAAAAAGTCATGTTCTGAGTAAGTGAAGCAGAGCAAGATGACGATGTTGACTTGCTCAGTGCCACATGGTAAACTCACATGGTTACCACTTCCCGTCCTGCAGACTGTAGTTACTTCCAGTGGCCAAGGCATGTTAGAAATCAGAATTGTCCAGGCAGATGCAAGAACCATTTGCTGCGGAATGAAGTTCTGGAGGGTAGCTTCTTGTGGCTCAGAATTTTGAAGTTCCGGTCTACTGACTTTCATGAATCTTTGCTTTATGAAGTCATATAAGGCTCTAAGCCAAGTGAGAAAGTAGGATTATGGTTAGCATAAGTTCCTGTTACTGCAGGCAGGTAGGGCAATCATTATCTGAAATTCTACTAGGCAGGAGCCAGCCGGCCTGAGAGTACACTGATCTGGCAATCAGGTGCTTCTGTTTGCAGAGCAGGGTTGAGTATTAAGTAGTTAATGTTGATTAACTCTGAACCCATCTTCAGAGGTCCAAATTAGACTCTCATATATTTCCAGTGTCAAAGCTCTTAGGGATAGAAACAGCCAGTCTTGCAAAAATTGTCATAGAAAATACTTGAATTCCCGGGGCGTCTGGGTGGCTCAGTGGGTTGAGCCTCTGCCTTCGGCTCAGGTCATGGTCCCAGCATCCTGGGATCGAGCCCCGCATCGGGCTCTCTGCTCAGCGGGAAGCCTATTTCTCCCTCTCCACTCTCCCCTGCTTGTGTTCCCTCTCTCGCTGTATCTCTCTCTTCAAATACATAAATACAATCTTAAGAAAAGAAAAGACTTGAATTCCCAGAGGTCTCTGGAGGAGGGACTTCTGTTCTCTGTTTCTGTGCTTTTAGAGTAGCGCCCGCTCACTGGCCTAGATCAGCCTGGCATCTGAAGAGGTATACATAAATAATAAATTCACACATAACTGGTGGACTAACATGGGTGTTTTGAGTCAGGCCAACTGGAATTGAAATCTCTACTCACCATGACTTAACTTAGCGCTCTGAGGAAGTACCGCTCTGAGGAAGTTCCCCACGTACTTGCTACGTTCCAGTGGCTTCTGGGCTGTGAGGATTATGTAAGATATGGAATGTATGGAAAATACATAGGAAGAGTAGATGCTTTACGAAGGCTGGCTTCCTTCCCTTTGGCTTGATAGAATGCCGCAAAGTACATCTTCTCCAGCCTCATCTCCAGTCATGGATTCACAGACATTTGTGACCAGTAGCCGGCCATTTCTGGCCCTATCACATAGACTATCATAGAATCTGAAAATAGGAATCCATGGAGGACAGAATCCTGAATGATGGGCTTTTGGGGTTGTGGGCCTTTCTTTAAGAAGACCGATGCCTACTTGAGTCCAAGAGAGTTGACTGCTTATAGAACACTGCGGAATATTTCAAAAGAACCTTAGATACCTCGGGGGAGGCTAGTACCCAGTTCACCTTGGGCAGCGTGAGGACTGCAGCTCCAGCTTTTTTCCTAATCGTCGGTAGCTTCAGGGAGGTCTTTTGGAAGCTCACGGATTCTGAAATAGTATGACTCGTGGAAGAATTCCTTTCATGTTTGAGCTCTGACCTAAGCCAAGAGCCTTGGAAATTTTGAATCCATCTCTTATATTTTCTTTCCTGAATTAGATATGAGCCTGCCTGCACCATTCAGATTTGACAGTGGGATTATTTCAGAAGCAAACGGCTCATTCCATGAAGCAGACCATAGTCCCATCTACTGTCCTTCACGCCATTTTGATTCTGATTTAAGGCAGTGACATGAGGATGGATTTTGGATCCGGGAAACAACCCCTCATTTGTTGTCCAAAGACCTTCATTTGTAAGGATCAGATCTGAGTCCGAGAGTGTTAGGGAGGACCGATGCACATGTGGAATCTTGCTTTTATTTGCTTTCTTTTTTTCACTTCTTTACTTTTGATTTCTCTTGGATCCCAGGGGGCTAAGTTCCAGGTTGAGGAGGCTTTAGCTAATGGTTATAAAACCTTAGGGAAAGTACAGCCTTTCTGTGGTCCTAACTTCCTAAAACTGCTCCTATCAAGAAATGACAGTTGAAGGAAATATCCATGTTATCTATAGTGAAGTGTGCATTCCCTGTAATATGTCTTTTTCTTCTTGCATTTATCAGCAGCCTTGGGTGACAGGGTTTTAGACTTTTGGAAGATTAGAGGGTTTGTTTTCTTGCTGAAATAGGCACTCTGCCATGTTCTTTTGTCTGCCTTAGTTCTGAGACTTTTTGTTTTCTTGTTGTTTGTTTGTTTGTTTGTTTACCAGTTTTTAGCACTACGTGTTTGGATTAAGCTTCTGGAGTGATCTGGCTTGTAAAGGTCACTTGTTTTTTATATTCTGGAGCACTTAGGGTTTAGAGGGATGATGAGTAGAATGAAACCCACAGAGAAGGATTGAAACCAGGATTAGGAAGGCAGGCTTATATTTCAGTCTCTGTTACAGACACAGTCAAGTGGCTTGACTCTCTTTTGCTCTGTTTTCCATCCATAAAATAGAGACAATATTTTCTGCCATATTCCAGATTCTCAGAGTGTGAAGAATTTTCAAATTTCGAAAATTTCTACAATGAATTGAGCAAGTGCTGGAAAGGCCACAGACATTGACCAAGAATTTTAAGATCTAAAGTTGATAGGCCATTGAACTTTCTGCCTGAAGCCTTACTCAGAAATTGTTGTCTAGGAAAAACTTTGGGGCAAAGAAGCCCATTTCTTCAGGACTCTTCTCTTCACATGCCGATTGTAATCAGATAATTTTCCTTCCAATTACTTGGTGGCTTTTATAGACTCTTCAGGCTGGTTAAGGGATTCATCACTTAAAGAACTAATTTTCTCTTGACAGTGAACTTGTGATCTCATTCATCCGGTTTCTAGTTCTGAGATTTCCCCTAACACTCTGAGAGTCATCTTTCTCAAAGACTTAAAGAGAGATCAGCTTTAATAAGGGGTTGATCAAGTTCAGTATGTGGTTTGAAGTATGAATCTGCTGTTGCTAGGTCAACGCTTAATCCCTATGTTATATTCTTGATTTTTTTCCCTTCTCCTATGGGCATTTAGATCTAGTGAAAGTAACACACGCAGACCAGATACATGCCTTTAGATGGCATCTGTTGATGCCTTCATGGATCTTGTTGTCTCTGATTTGGTTGTCAGGGCTCATCTCTATTGTGGAGCTCACGAGTTAGCAGGTATGCAATGGTAGGTGCATGAAGGTGAGGCAGAGGTATGTTACTGACCAGCCGTTATTATGTCATTGTTCTCTATTCTTTCACCATGTGCAAACAAGTGTCTGAGGAGCATAATGTGCTCAGCGCTTGGAAGGATCCGGAAGAGAAATGGACATAAATCTTGTTCATGGGAAGTTTGTAATGAAGGAAAGGACCCTACGTTATGAAGTCAGAAATAACTGAAGTGGAAGGCTAAACATGAAAAGGGGGCACAGAGCTGTACACTTTGGATTCTAGGGGTTTAGAGAAGCAGAGATTATTTAAATTGAGGGAATTAGGTAGTTTTCAGGGAAGAAGTTGTTGACCTTTATGGAGCTGGGCATCAAGGTTTGGGAAGGCTGGGGATATGGCTCAGCACGAGCCCTGGCTCCGGCCTGCGGAGCAGGTATCTGTGGGAAGTGCAGAATGAGGAAGCCTTCTGTTCTGGCTGCAGCGAAGGCTGGGTGAAGAGAAGGGGGAAATGACAGAGATTACCAAATGTCAGATTGTCGGGGAGCCTTATTTACCTTCACTGCTTTTCTTCTTCTTTAACCATTAATGCTACGATGGTGTGCTGGCACACTGACTCTCCAGAAAAAAGAAAGCAAGCCTCTAATTTGTAGCATTTGCCAATGTCTAGGGTATAAGTACTCCCACTGTGGCCAATTTCAAACTAACAGCGGATTAACAAATGGCTCACGAAAATCCCTGAAAGTTTAGCAGTTGGCTCTCACACGCCAGGAGAAGCCTGCTCCTGCACCGGTCCAATAGCCTCATGTAGTACCTGGAACAGTCGCTGTACCTGTCTGGCCAGGGCCACTGCAGCAAACTTGGGGAAGGCCTAGGTAACCAGCCCTGTCTTATACCGCATCTGACTTCCTCGGCTGTTGCCGATTGGTGTGTGGGTGGGCACCCCACTGCAGGAAGCTGTTCCGTAGTCTGGACAATGACATGGCTTGGCTCAGAGAAGTAGAGTCAGTCATAGTCCCTATCTTGGGAGTCTGAATGAGAGAATCCCAAGAGGCAAAAGCTAGAAAGGATGCGATTTGAGAGAGCTGTGTCCTTGGCGAACTGAAGTCACATGGAGGCCAAATACAAACGGAAAGACCGTATGGAAGATGGAGGTAAAGGGTGTTACGCTAAGTGAAATAAGTCAGAGAAGGACAAATACGATATGATTTCAGTCACGTGGCATTGCAGAAAACAAACAAGTAAACGAATAGCAGAATCAGACCTATCAATACAGGGAACAAACTGGTGGTTGCAAGAGGGGAGGGGGTGGGGGCGGGACAAAATGGGTAAAGGGGAGGAGGAGATGCAGGCCTCCAGCGATGGAATGAGTAAGTCATGGGAATAAAAGGCACAGCACAGGGAATATAGCCAATGATATTATGATAACAATGTAACGGGACAGATGGTAGCTGCACCTGGGGCGAACACAGCATGGTGTAGAGATTTGTGCCGTCTTGATGTTGGACACCTGAAACTAATGTTAACACTGTGTGTCAACTGCTCTTAAAGAAAAAAGAGAAACAGGAAAACCAGATGGAAATGGAGGAAGCTAACAGAAGGCAGCAGCTATGGAGAGCAGCCCTACAGCCTCTGGGGTCAGGGGTAGTGGGGGTGCACCCAGGTCCTGGAGCCCTCCTTGTTCTCAGCAATTTCCATTTCCAGGTCCAGAACATCCCGTTTCCTGATGCAGCTTGGGTGGGTCTCTGTTCCTTACAATGGGACGGCCTGACTGAAAAAGCTGATTTGGGACCTCAGAGTTCCTTGCAGAGCTTTCTGTGAGCACAGACAGTCGGAGGAGAGGACAGATCATGTGCTTTTGATTGAAGGTCAAGTATGCCCCGTCCTTGATTTCTCTGCACGCCTCCCAATGGCTTGTGAATATTGGTTTTCATTCCAGCAGGTCTGGTTTGGAATCCGTGACGTTGGAAGAATAGCCAGTAGGACATGTGTTGGGGGGTGATATTTTGTTGGCACTTGCCACCATAGGAAATCATGAGAAAATCGGAGCCATTGGCAGTCGGGAGAAAAAGAAGTTCTTTATTTGCGGAGGGCATCTGGTGAGCGAGGGTACGTGAAGATGCCCTGTCCTGCATTGGTATGCAATGCCGTTTGAAAGAGGCTTAGGGCAAATTTGAGCCTTCACCCCTCTGATGTTCTCTCTACTCGCAAATTGGTGAATAATTCAATTGAGAGCAAGAGGGTGAGCGTGGTGCCCTATTTTTGCCCAGGCCTTAGTCATACACACAATGAAGTAGCTAATCCCAGAGCCCAGGGTCCAGGGTGGCAATCTGGCATTGTCTTGAGGGGAGGATCCTCTCTTTCTAGGAGACATGGGGGGAGGGGCTAAAGGGACTGCTTGGGGATCAACAGATGCGTACTCAGCTCACAGCTCCGTTACTAACCAGCTGTTTGGCCCTTCTTAAGCTGCCTCTTTGGGGGCCTCCAGCTCCTCATCCATAATAAAGGATTTTGCCAAGAGAATTTTAACTTTTTGTTTGAGAAATAAAACTCCTTCAGACCCTAATGAGAGCCATGGATTCTTGCCACAGAAAATTGTACATATTGCATACAGACGAAATTTCACATACAGTTTCAGGAAGTTTAGAAATCTTCAGGGACTCACGGACCCCAGATTAAGAAGAACCCCTGCATTACATGATGTTCGAGCCTTTTCTGTTTGTAAAATTTCATTTTTCCAAGACTTGGGATCCTGGAAGGAACTTGGAAAGTCAGCTAGGCCCTTCTTTCTGTCAAATGAGAGATAAGACTCCTCTGAAACTCGGCAAACAGAAGGCTTAAACAGCCGGGAGGCCTGTCGGTTTCATTCCAAGACTCCATTACCTCCTGGAGTGTGAGTTCTAAGTGGGAAGAAACAGACAGCAGATTTGAAGTATATATAATATAATGGCAGTTAATGCTAAGCGCTGAGAATGTTGGTAAAGGATTGTAACACCATGGTGAGTGATAGGGGAGGGTGCTGTGGTTGACTTAGCCATCAGAGATCACTTCTCCGAGGTGACGACATTTGGGAGAGATCTGAAGCAAAGGAGCGAGGCATGCAAATCTAAGGTAGGAGTATTCTGGGTAGAAGGCTTGGCACAGTTGAGCAGTAAGGAAGACCAGCAAGGCTGGGAGTTGAATGGGAAGTTGGCACAGTTGAGCAGTAAGGAAGGCCAGCAAGACGGAGAAGAGTGGGAGGTAGGTAGAGGGGTTGGCCAAGTGTGGATGGGGGTAGTTCTGTGTCCACTTGAAAAACAGTTGTATGTATCTTAATTGACATCTCAGAATAATGGTTACTCATCAGACCATTCATTCACTGCTAAGTTTTGTTCATTATACACAACATGCAAAGCAGTGAGCTGGTCAAGTAAGACAGTGGTTGTCCTCAAACCTGGTGTGTGTCAACAGCACCCCGACAGCCTTCTGAGGCTAAAGGTTCTAGAGCACCAGCCAACACCCAGAACCTCCAGGGTATAAGGCCCAGGCCTCTGCTGTGTTTTGTCCGAAAAACTGCCCAGGGGACCCTGATAAGCAGTTGCTGCGTCTGCCTTGGCAGTACCATGGGAATAAGGTAGCTGCATCTCCAGGAAGCTGCCAGTGGACCAGAGGGGACGGGACGATGCTTGAGTTACTGCCTGTATAAGGGAGTGGGCAGTATGTCACGTAGGAGAAGCACAAAATGTGCTAAGTGGGGTTCCAGAAACAGAAGTGCATCCTTTGCGTTGGAGAGGTCAGGGAGGCCCAGGGAACAACTAAGCCAGTTTCCTCACCTCTGCAGTGGGGACGATAGCAGAACCTAATACAGAGGGTCCTAAGAACAAAGTGGGTAAGTGCCTGAGAGCTTTCCAGACAGGGTCTGGCACATGGTAGGTACTCGGGAAATACGACCACTTGAATTGGGTCATAAAGAATGGCTAATGTTTTTTACAGTTGATCATCTAAGAAAAATTTTCTCATTAAGCTTCCATGTAAAGAGCCATTCAAATGGAAATCACCAGCTCTTATGAAAAATAAAGAATCTGGCTGTTAGCTTGATGAATAGTCATAGTTAACAAGGGGATCAGGATTTTCCAAATCCAAATCCATCTGTATAACCTTACACAGGAAACACTTTGTTCCTGACTTTGATTGGTGCTTAATCCGATTCATTGAAACTTTCATCGTATACATGTATTGCTTCGTTGATTGGACCAGCTGTTAAGGACCTCCTGTGGTCCAAGCATTGTGCTCCGTGCAGTGGGCAAGGATGCCATGGCCACGGCCTGGAGGAGCATGTATTCTGTGTAGCAGAAGTAAGAAGTACACATAAAAGTCACAGTAGGTTGAGTTTTCGTTACAGAGGTACCCCCTAGGAAGGGAACTAAATACACATCTGCTTACAACATCTGGATCCCATTTCAGCTGGAGAGTCTGTTTTAAAAGGAAACATCCAGATGTGTCATGTGACTGTGACCAATTCATTCACAGTAGTTAGAGAGCGTCTGAATGGTTTTGTTTATGTTGGTGCTTGTAAGTAATAGGGTTGGAACCCCCTTTCTGCTGGACTGCAGGATAGCTTTGGAAAAGGAAGGCTGTAGAAGGCTGGTGTGATTTCCAGCAGTACCCAGAATTCTGGGGCCGACAGAATCCTACTTCTTCAGGCCTTGCATGTGAACGCTCAGGAAACAGATTAAGGCATTAGTTCTTGGCCCTGTTTAATTGACCCCTGAATCTTGACTGCCAAAACTCAATGAGGATTAATCTGCTTTTTAGAGAATATTCCCTTGCGGTTCAAAGGCCAGTTTCTCAGTTCCAAGAAAAAGGCACGGTTAATTCTTAGCATGAGCTTCGTAGCTTGCCCACAGTGCTTGTGGGTGGGCAAGTCTGTTTGAAAAGGCCTCCTGACTCTGTTCTTGGTGGAGTGGCAGTGTGTGTGGGTTGGAATGAGGGATGGAAAGCTGAACCCTGGGCTCAGTGGGAGTCTAATCAAGAGAGAGGTTTCCTGTGGATTGGGTCCAGACCCAAGAGGTGGAGGGGGCCTCTCTGTTTCCTGCCTGAAATGAAACGGCAGCATGGGAAGCCCTGGTGTGTTACGGCAATTTCCCTGGGGCAACTGGCCCCTTCAGAGAGCTCTGCTCACCTCTACGTACTTGTTTGTTTCACACGCATGTCTGGGGCCCCGGAGAAGTGCATGATGGCGGCAAACAGCTGACGATGCCAGGTTTCTCCCGCTTCTGGCTGGGAAAACCGCCAGAGCCTTTTACGTGGTGGATGTGAGGTGCTGGAGACCTGGGCGGCAGAGCTCCGTTTTTACCCTCTTCTGGGGTGTCCTCAGGCTACATCAGGGCCTAATGAGAACTGGAGGCTCAGTAGCCTTCTGGGAGGAATCAGCTTTCTTTGCAAATACCTCCCCGTTCTCCACAAGGAGAAGTAATAACGCAAATCAGATGCATATCCAGGATTGCATTCATTCTGATCCTGACATCGTAAACACATGTATTTGTGAAGATGACTGCAGTGGACCTGGGAAGTGTCCCGCTTCTTACCGCGGCCCAGTTTAGGAGCCCCCTTTTAGGACCTTCGGAGGAGGGGGCGGCTTGATGCATCCATAGCAAACCTGCCAGCAGGGTTCTCTTTGCTCCCCCATCTGCCTCTCTGCTTTTAGAGAACTAATTCTTCCCTTCACATGGCTTGTTCCTCTTTTGATTTTAACCTTGGCTAGTCTGCTCACGCTCCCCGCAAGTTTGATGGACGGTGGGGGTGGGGAGCGGGGAGCGTAGCAGGATGAGCTGGGACAGCATATCTGGCCTGTGAGTGGGAAGTGGTTTAGGGTTAAGTAATCCGGGGGTGCGAGTGGGACAGACCGTTTCTGAGCACCTCAGATAAAGGAGAAGTGGCCTTTCACACCTGAACGTAGGTTACATCAGATCGGGTAGTTCTGGACTTCAGTCCCGTGTTTGTCTCTGCAGTCTCAGGTATGACAGTCACAGCTGGTACCTCTCATTTCGCACAGTGATTCTGGCTTTAGGGGTCCCAAGGAAAGCCCTCATGCCCCCGCCTCCAGCCCCCGCCACTGTTGACGCCCCCACCTCTGGCTCCTGCCGCTGACTTCACCTGCCCTGTCTCAAGGCTCCTTGGCTGAGATGGTTTGCTGTGGTCTGACAGCCCACCTCAAATTCCTGTCCCTTGCTTCTCTTTTCTTGCGTGGAAGTAGGTTGGATGGGTTCAGTGCACACTGGGTGAGGGTTATCCTTCCAAAGCTACCCTTTGTAAATGTGAGGGGGACAGAGATGAATGGGACATTGGGTTATGACATATGGGTGAGGCCCCATCTGTCCCAGGCCTGTGGGCTGAGGTAAGGACACGGCACAGAGGACCAGAATGGGACGCCTTACATCAGTGTTCCTACCCTACCTTGTTTTTACTCCCCTACTGGCCAGCTTCAGATTTGCTCTTACCAACAGCAAGCTGGTAACTAGAGTAAAAGGCATACTATAACTCTGGCTGTACCTATTTCTGCCAAGCATCAGCAGACGAGTCTTCGGAAGGAAGTGGCATGATCTGCGAGCGGGGTTATGGGAAAATGTGCAGGCCATTCAGCAGGACATCCTGGGCTCTGTGTCTCTGATGGAGTCATTCTCTCCACTTCTGGGATATGGTTCTTCAGACCTGGGAGTGCCCTAACAATGGTTCAGCTGGCTCTTTGTGTCTGTTTCAAAAGCATAGGGGGAATTGGGTGACCAGTTTGATTTCAGCTTTAAACCATGCACCAGCTAGAGTGACATGGCAGTCAGCATATTCTGTGGGAATAGAGCACCTTTGAACAAAACAGTCAATTTGTGTGAGGTGGGGGTGGGGAGGTTTTTCTGTGTGTGTCTTGGATTGACAGACACCCGAGAGAGAGGTACCGAACTTTCTTATCAGAGGGCAGGAATTGTTTCTCCGTGCTTCTGGGCCCCCAAGACCTTAAAAAAGACCATCTATCAAAGCAGTGTCATTTTATTATTGAAGAATTTACTAATAGAAAGTGACCACTGTTAACTTTGGTAGCGCTTCCCCCAACTTGGATAGAGTAAAAGTTTATGTGATCTCTATATTAAATAATTAGAAATAACAAATCTTAGGATTTCTTAATCTTTTCAAACTCTGGAAACACTATACTACACACACTCACACACAGTATTCATGTGATAATTGGGAGGGGATTTAAGAACTATTTTGTGTTTAGGGGCACCTGGGTGGCTCAGTAGGTTAAGCCGCTGCCTTCGGCTCAGGTCATGATCTCAGGGTCCTGGGATCGAGCCCTGCATCGGGCTCTCTGCTCAGCAGGAAGCCTGCTTCCTCCTCTCTCTCTGCCTGCCTCTCTGCCTGCTTGTCATCTCTCTCTCTCTGTCAAATAAATAAATAAAATATTATAAAAAGAACTATTTTCGGGGCGCCTGGGTGGCTTAGTGGTTTGGGCTGCTGCCTTCGGCTCGGGTCATGATCTCAGGGTCCTGGGATCAAGCCCCGCATCGGGCTCCCTGCTCCGCAGGAAGCCTGCTTCCCTCTCTCTCTCTCTCTCTCTGCCTACTTGTGATCTCTGTCTTTCATATAAATAAATAAAATCTTTAAAAAAAAACTATTTTCTGTTTAAATGAGTAATTATATTGATTATCTTTGGACACCTAAATAACGGGCATCTTTTTAAAAAGAAGCAATTGAAATGGGGTGTTTGAATCACCAACTGCTTTCTGAAAACTTGTGGGACTTGTCCTGATCAGTGGAATTAGCTTGTTTGAGAGTTTTGGGTTCTTCTTTCAATGTCAACTGATAGGGACGTTGAGTATGCTAGATGTCAGGCATGTCAATCTGGTACTTTTATCCCAGTTACCCTGAATGCAGAAATCAAGCTTGAGCTCTTGGGTGGGACATGTTGGTGGACGACAATGGCTCAAGGTTGGCTATGAGGGAATGTTACTGCCCAGGCCATCACTTGTGAGAAGGGAGCCATGTCTGTGATTTCAAAGAGCAATAAGATAATTTTAGATGGTCCAGTACATGGCATTAATTTAACATTGAATCATATGGTGAGTAAGTGATTTCTTCTGAAATCCCTTTCAATACCTCTCGTTTCACCAAATAGGAAATTTTGGTGTAGGGTGTTAGTAATATCTCTCAAACTGGAATTTCAATCTCACAGGCCACTGTAGCTCCTGAGACTTTACTTTTTTTGGAGATACGAAATTTTACTTAAAATTTGTTTTAATTCCAATATAGTTAACATACAGTGTTATATTAGCTTCAGGTGTACAGTATAGTGATTCAGTACCTCCATACCACAGCTGGTGCCTATCACAAGTGCCCTCCTTAATCCCCATTTCCTATTTCACTCGTCACCCCACTCACCTCCCCTCTGGTAACTGTCAGTCTTTTTTCTGTAGTTAAGAGTCTGTTTCTTTGTTTCTCTCTCTCTCTTTCTTTTGCTTTGTTTGTTTGTTTCTTAAATTCCACGAATGAGTGGGGCACCTGGGTGGCTCACTCGATTAGTTGTCCAGCTCTTGATTTCAGCTCAGTTGTGATCTCAGGATTGTGGATCAAGCCCCGCATCAGACTACACACTGGGTGTTCTGCTTGCTTGGAATTCTCTCTCTGCCTCTCCTGCCTGTCACTTTCCTCTGCTCATACTCTCTTTCTCTTAAAAAAAAAAAAAATTCAATTTATGAGTGAAATCATGGTAATTGTCTTTCTTATTTTACTTTGCATTATACTCTAGTTCCAGGCATGTCATTGCAAATGGCAGAATTTCATTCTTTTTTATGGCTGAAAAATTATATATACACACCACATTTATATATATACCACATTTTCTTTATCCATTCATCTATCAGTGAACACATGGACTGCTTCCATAATTTGGCTGTTGTAAATAATGCTGCTATAAACATAGGGTGCATGTAACCCTTTGTATTAGTGTTGTTTGTATTTCAGGGGTAAATGCCCAGGAGATCGGGCTTACTGGATTATAGTGTAGTTTTATTCTTAACTTTCTGAGAAAACTCCATACTGTTTTCCAGAGTGACTACACCAGTTTGCATTCCCATCAAGTGTGCAAGAGGGTTCCCCTTTCTCCACATCCTTACCAACACTTGTTTTTTGTGTTTTTGATTTTAGCCATTCTGACAGGTGTGAGGTGGTATTTCATTGTGGTTTTAATTTGCATTCATTCCCCTGATGATGAGTGCTGTTGAGCGTCTTTTCTTCTTGTGTCTCTTGGCCATCTGGTTGTCTCTTTTAGAGAAATGTCTGTTCATGTCTTCTGCCCATTTATAATTGGATTATTTGTTTTTTGGCTGTTGAGTTATATAGGTTTTTATGTAAGTTTTGGGTGTTGAGTTACGTAAGTATTTTAGATACTGATTATTAAGTGGATGTGTCGTTTGCATGTATCTTCTCCCCTTCTATAGGTTGACTTTTAGTTTTGTTGTTTCCTTCACTGTGTAGAAGCTTTTTTTTTCTTTAAAGATTTTACTTTATTTGACAGAGAGCACAAGTAGGCAGAGAGGCAGGCAGAGAGGGGGAAGCAGGCTCCCCGCTGAGCAGAAAGCCCGATGCGGGACTCGATCCCAGGACCCCGAGATCATGACCTGAGCCAAAGGCAGAGGCTTTAATCCACTGAGCCACCCAGGCACCCTGTGTAGAAGCTTTTTATTGTGACTTAGTCTCAGTAAATTATTTTTGCTTTTATTTCTCTTGCCTCAGGAGACATATCTAGAAAAATGTTGTGACCAATGTCAGAGTTATGATTGTGCTCTGTTCTATGATTTTTATGGTTTCAGGTCTCACATTTAGGTCTTTAATTCATTTTGAGTTTTTATTTGTGTATGGTGTAAGAAACTGGTCCAGTTTCATTTTTCTGCGTGTTGCTGTCCAGTTTCTCCAGTATCATTTGTTGAAGAGACTTTTTCCCATTGGATATTTTTTCCTGCCTTGTCAAGAACTAATTGACCAAATAATTGTGAGTTTATTTTCGGGTTTTCTACTCTGTTCCACTGATCTGTGTGTCTGTTTTTGTCCCAGTACCATGCTGCCTTAGATTGCTACAGTTTTGTAATATGGCTTGAAATCAGAAATTGTGATCCCTCCAGTTTTGGCTTTTCTTTTTTTTTTTTTTTTTAAAGATTTTATTTATTTATTTGACAGACAGAGATCACAAGTAGGCAGAGAGGCAGGCAGAGAGAGAGAGAGAGGGAAGCAGGCTCCCTGCGGAGCAGAGAGCCCGATGCGGGGCTCAATCCCAGGACCCTGAGATCATGACCCGAGCTGAAGGCAGTAGCCCAACTCACTGAGCCACCCAAGTGCCCCAGTTTTGGCTTTTCTTTTTTAAAATTGCTTTGGGTAGCTAGGATGTTTGTGGTTCCATATAAATTTTAAGATTGTTTATTCTAGTTTTGTAAAAAATGGTGTTGGTATTTTGATAGGGATTGCATTAAATCTGTAGATTGCTTTGGGTATTATAGACATTTTTTGAAAAGATTTTACTTTTTTGTTAGAGAACTAGCACAAGAGTAGAGTGAGGAGTAGAGAGAGAAGCCGACTCTGCACTGAGTAGGGAATTCCAAGTGGGACTCAGTCCTGGGAGTATATAGGGTCATGACCTGAGCCGGAGGCAGACACTTAACCCACTGAGCCACCAGGCACCCCATGTAGTATAGACATTTTTTTTTTTTTTTATAATTTTTTTATCTCTCTCTTTTTTTTTTTTTTTTTTTTTTATAAACATATATTTTTATCCCCAGGGGTACAGGTCTGTGAATCACCAGGTTTACACACTTCATAGCACTCACCAAATCACATACCCTCCCCAATGTCCATAATCCCACCCCCTTCTCCCAAACCCCCTCCCCCCGGCAACCCTCAGTTTGTTTTGTGAGATTAAGAGTCACTTATGGTTTGTCTCCCTCCCAATCCCATCTTGTTTCATTTATTCTTCTTCTACCCACTTAAGCCCCCATGTTGCATCACCACTTCCTCATATCAGGGAGATCATATGATAGTTGTCTTTCTCTGCTTGACTTATTTCGCTAAGCATGATACGCTCTAGTTCCATCCATGTTGTCGCAAATGGCAAGATTTCATTTCTTTTGATGGCTGCATAGTATTCCATTGTGTATATATACCACATCTTCTTGATCCATTCATCTGTTGATGGACATCTAGGTTCTTTCCATAGTTTGGCTATTGTGGACATTGCTGCTATAAACATTCGGGTGCATGTGTCCCTTTGGATCACTACATTTGTATCTTTAGGGTAAATACCCAATAGTGCAATTGCTGGGTCATAGGGCAGTTCTATTTTCAACATTTTGAGGAACCTCCATGCTGTTTTCCAGAGTGGCTGCACCAGCTTGCATTCCCACCAACAGTGTAGGAGGGTTCCCCTTTCTCCGCATCCTCGCCAGCATCTGTCATTTCCTGACTTGTTGATTTTAGCCATTCTGACTGGTGTGAGGTGATATCTCATTGTGGTTTTGATTTGTATTTCCCTGATGCCGAGTGATATGGAGCACTTTTTCATGTGTCTGTTCGCCATCTGGATGTCTTCTTTGCAGAAATGTCTGTTCATGTCTTCTGCCCATTTCTTGATTGGATTATTTGTTCTTTGGGTGTTGAGTTTGCTAAGTTCTTTATAGATTCTGGACACTAGTCCTTTATCTGATATGTCGTTTGCAAATATCTTCTCCCATTCTGTCAGTTGTCTTTTGATTTTATTAACTGTTTCCTTTGCTGTGCAAAAGCTTTTGATCTTGATGAAATCCCAGTAGTTCATTTTTTCCCTTGCTTCCCTTGCCTTTTGCGTTGTTCCTAGGAAGATGTTGCTGCGGCAGAGGTCAAAGAGGTTGCTGCCCGTGTTCTCCTCAAGGATTTTGATGGATTCCTTTCGTACATTGAGATCCTTCATCCATTTTGAGTCTATTTTTGTGTGTGGTGTAAGGAAATGGTCCAATTTCATTTTTCTGCATGTGGCTGTCCAATTTTCCATAGACATTTTAACAATTATTTGTTCTTCCAGTCCATGAACATGGAATGTCTTTCCATTTCTTTGTGTCATAAGGCTGTACTTCTGATACTTGCACTATGTTTCTTTCTGCTAGATTCTTTTTCTTTTCTTCTGCTCTCTCTTATTGTTGTCTCTTTTCTTTTCAGGGCAGGACTTTTCATTTTGGAGATGCTTCCCTAAATGTTTGCTGATTCTTGACCGATTATCTGTATATACAGATGAGAAACTCTGAACTGGCTCTTTCCTTTTCTTTCTCTCCTTTCTTCTTCTTTTTCCTTTCCTTTTTCTTTTTCTCTTTCTTTTTTTTTTTTTTTCTCTTTTTTTTTTCTTTCTCTCCCTCCCTCCTCTTGTCCTTTCCTTTCCTTTAAGACCTTCACGTGCCTTCATCTACAGATATTTCTTTGGACAGGGCAGTTCATATTTTCCCAGAAAAGATTTTGGTTTTGGATATTATTAGGAGAAGAGGTCTGGGGTCATCATCAGCACAACTTTATATGTAACCCTGTTGGTCTGCCTCACTCCACCCCCTCTCCCTTGCCTGATGTCGCTGTCATTCAATTTTTACAGAGGATAAACTTCCTGTCTCCTGTTGGGTAGAGAAGGGTTGCCATCCTGAAGCATATGGGGGCTGGGATGTCATTCATTTATCCAGCTTCTCACACTTCCCCACTGGACAACCTGCTTCTCCAGTCTCACTATAATCATGGTCAATCTATCTATATTGCATTATTTCTACACATTATTTTTCAAAATCTACACTGTATTTAGGTATTTAGTTTGCTATTTTTCCAAACACAACTAAATTGTGTTTAAATTCTCTTGTCTATTTCTCTGTATTTCTAATATGTGAAATTACTGGATCAAATGGGAAGAAGACAATAAAGTAAGTGAAGCTTTTCAAAAGCTTTAGCTGTATTTTGCCAAATCTTAAATCCCAGTTCCACCACTAATCGTTGTCATCATTACCATGATCACCGTCACCCTCGTCATTGCCATCATTCACTGTCACCATCATATCACCACCATTATCATCATCATCAGTATCCATCACCATCACCGTCGTCATCTCTAGGTGAACACTTGCCAGGACTGTTCTAAGCATTTTACATTCCCATTTCTTTTAATCCTCACAGCAATCCTGTGCAAAAGTCGCAATTACTAGGCATTTCGGTAGAGGACAAAATGGAGGTTTAGGGAAGTTTGATAACTAGTAGTTGGTGGAGCTGGGATTCCTGTCCAGACCCACTGGCTGCAGAGATATGGGGATGCTATCAGCTTGCCATCCCCAGGGTTACCCTGTGCTCCTGTTTCTCTGAACTTATCTCCAGGCCATTTGGGAGTGAAGAAATGCCCTCATCCCTCTATGTTAGCAAGGAGTGCTGGCTTTTGTTAAGATCTTTGCTGTTTGCGGGGCCACTGTTTTCTTTCAGGGAGCAATTATGAGTGGGAATTCGTGTCTTCTTCATGCTACTCGAGTCCACATTGCAGTGTAGGACGACTCTCAAAAGCCCCGGCATGGGGATAGTGCTTTAGTTTGGTTTCTAGGGTGGTTGTAGATTTTTCTTTCCTTTAATAATCCTGATATTATTTCAAAGGGGATCGGAAAGGCAGACCATACCCCTGAGGACCTCTGCCTTATCACTTATGAATAGTTCCCAAGCACCATCTTTAAAACAAAAGGAAATACAATTCGGTGGGTCATATCATGTTCACTCTGGATGGATGGATATGATAGCTCTTAGGAGACAGGGGGCCTGAATCTCCCCCTGACTCAGACGCTCCTTTATTTTCTCAAATACAATTAAAAGAATGATATGCCCAAACCCTAGCTGTTTCACAGAACTTCCCCGAGAGTAAGTAAGAAGATCTCTGTAAATTTGTTTTTTCCCCCCACTAATCAGATAGGATGAAGACCAGGAATCTTAATTATTGTTGCATTACCACACTGAGGTAGAGATCATGAGAATTCATGCCTTTCTATCTCATCTCTTGTTGTTCTACCTGTTCCTACCTTTCAGCAGAGGCTCCTGGTGAAACCCAGAATGCTCTCACTTCTTACTAGAAAGCACAGAGCACAGTCAGCTAAAGAATTTTCATAAAGGCCTTGGGACATCAGTATTTCTTTACTATAAGCAGACTTCCCATCTGCAGGAGGGTTGGAGTGTTTGAGGAAATTTGCCAAAAAATGTCTTCCAGCCTTGGTGTCAGTGACAACTACCTGCCTATGCTGTGTGACCTTGTCCCCTGATTTCCTCTCACCATCTGAGAGTGTAGCCCACCCAGACTCCTGCTCTGGGCCCTTTGCTGTGGTCATTTCTGAGCATTTCTGTTGAAAGCTCTGGAACTGAGCAGCTGATTCTTCCATCCTTGTGGGGGACTGGTGGTTTACCCATGGGTCGAGATTTGGGAAATATGCAAGCTGTGTCATCCTCTAAACAGCGTACATGTGCTGAAAGGTCTTATGATCTAAAAAAAAAAAAAAAAAGTGACTACTTGAAGTACTTAATGAAACATAAAAAGTGAAATGAGAATGAGTGGTAAGACTGGATTGCTATTGTCAAGAGAAGTAATGTCTTGGTCTGCTTGGAGTGTTCTAACAAAACACCCTAGACTGGGTTGATGAAACAATAGTCATTTGTTTGTCACAGTTCTGGAAGTTGGAAGGTCTGAGGTCAGGGTACCAGCATGGTTGGGTTCCGGTGAGGACCATCTTCCAGGCTTGTAGTTGGCTGCCTTTTGTGTCCTTACGTGGTTAAGGGAGGAGTGAAGAGGTCTGGTTCTTCTTTTCTTGTAAGAGTAAGAATCCCATCATGGCAGCCCCATCACCATGACCTCATCTAAACCCGATTGCCTCTCAGAACCCCATCTCTGAATACCATCACGTTGAGGATCAGGGCTTCAGTATATGAATTTGGGGAGAGGCACCAATATTCCTTCCATGACAAGAGTTGTCTTTTTAGAAAATCTTATAAATACACACATATATATGAAGATGGATTTTGGGCTGTTTTGGAAGGTGATTATTTAGATTTTTCATAATCTTTAAACAGAATCCAATTTCTGTTAAGTAGGGAAATGCTGTACCTCATGGGTGACGCGTGGACATTTGTGGCCTGTTACAGCTGAGACTCATCATAAGAGAAAGTTTAGTTTCTCTGATTATCCTATCTGAGTATTACCCCACCCTTGCTTACCCAGCATTACTTTTTATAGCACTTATCGCTTTCTGACTTTTTCTGGTTTGTTTCCTGCTCTGTCTGCAGCAACTAGAACAAGACCAAGTTGTACTTGATATGTTGTATGAATGAATGAGGCAATTTTATCTTAAGCATTTTAAAGCTTTCTCCATTTTTTTTTTTAAAAGATTTTATTTATTTATTTGACAGAGAGAAATCACAAGTAGGCAGAGAGAGAGAGAGGAGGAAGCAGGCTCCCTGCTGAGCAGAGAGCCCGATGCGGGACTTGATCCCAGGACCCTGAGATCATGACCTGAGCCGAAGGCAGCGGCCCAACCCACTGAGCCACCCAGGCGCCCAAAGCTTTCTCCATTTATATCATATTCTCGAGTTCTTTTTTTAATAATATCTCTATATTAACAATTGTATCTTTTTTACCCCATGATAAATATTATTGGCATTTTTTATATCCATAAGTAAAAGAACAAGTGAGTCACTGTGAATTTCATTCCCTTGCAGTTGGAAAAGGTAGAAATGAACTGAGAATAAATCTTTCTTCACTAGGGCACCTGGGTGGCTCAGTGGGTTAAGCCACTGCCTTCGGCTCAGGTCATGATCTCGGGGTCCTGGGATCAAGTCCCGCATCGGGCTCTCTGCTTGGCAGGGAGCCTGCTTCCCTCTCTCTCTCTCTGCCTGCCTCTCCATCTACTTGTGATCTCTCTCTATCAAATAAATAAATAAAATCTTTAAAAAAAAAATCTTTCTTCACTAGGAGAGGGAAACTAGTTTAAAACAGATGGGCAAGAACTTGCAGGGGTTGGCATGAGGCCCCTTTTGGCAATGGGACACAGATTCATCTTTCTTTCCTATAATTCATTAAATATAAAAATAATCTGAAAGGCATCTGTGTGTTTCATAACAAACTAAATAATACAGAGACGAATAAAGAAAAAGTTACTGACTTCATTGCCTCCACCCCCACACGGGCCCCCTAGGACCCTTCTCAGATAGTCCTACAACTTAACAGTGAAAAAAAACCCCAAATAATTCAATTTAAAAATACACAAAGGATTTGAATAGATATTTCTCCAGAAATGTATACAAATGGCCAATAAGCCCATGAAAAGATGTTCAACATCACTGATCATTAGAGAGATGCAAATCAAAACAAACTGACGTATCACCTTATACCCATTAAGATTGCTACTATTAAAAAAACCAAAATAATAATATTGGCAGGCATATGTAACAATTAGAACCCTTATATCTTGTTGTGGGAATGTAAAATGGTGCAGCCAGTATGAAAAACAGTATCGTCGTCCCTCTAAAATTAAAAAGAGAATTACCCATATGATCCAGCAATTCCACTTTTGGGTAAGACCACAGAGAACTAAAAGCAGTGTCTCCAGGGGCACCTGGGTGGTTCAGTCAGTTAAACATCCAGTTCTTGATGTCAGCTTGGTCATGATCTCAGGGTTATGAGATCAAACCCTACTTGGGGCTCCCTGCTCAGCACAAGTCTCCTTGAAATTTTCTCTCGCCCTCTGTTCCCCTGCCCCCATGTAATTTTTCTGTCTCTCTCTCAAATAAATCTTTTAAAAAATAAGGGTTTCTAGGAGAAAAGGGTATGTTTGTGTTCATATCAGCATTGTGCACAGTAGCCAAAAGGTGAAAGGAACCCAGGTTTCCATCGATGGATTAGCGGATAAAATTGTGGTATATACATACGATGAATATTATTCAGCACTTAAAAAAGACTGAAATTCTGACATATACTACAACATAGATAAAGTTAAGGACATTATACTGAACGAAGTAAGCTGGTCACAAAAAGACAAATGCTGTGGGGTTCCTTTTCTATATGAGGTAGTAGTTAAATTCATAGAAACAGAGAGGCACCTGGGTGGTGCAGTCAGTTGAGCACCTTACTCTTGGTTTTGGCTGTGGTTGTGATCTCCGGTTCATGGGATCGAGCCCTGCATGGGGCTTCACGCTCAGCACAGAGTCTGCTTGGGATTCTTTTTCCCTCCATTCTGCCCCTCCCACTCATGGTATCGCTCCCTTCCTCCCCCTCTCTCTCTCTCAAATAAATAAATAAATCTTTTAAAAAAATCATAGAAACAGAAAGTACAGTGGTAGTTACCAGGTGCTAGCAGGTAAGGGGAAACGGGGAGTTACTGTTTAATGAGTAAAGAGTTTCGGTTTTGCAAGATGAAAAAATTCTGGGGGTTGGTTGCATAGCAGTGTGAAGGTATTTAATGCTACTAAACTGTACACTGAAAATAATTAAAGTGGTAAATTTAATGTTATGTGTGTTTTACCATAGTTAAACATTTTTTTGAAAAGTAAAATAAGAAGTTAGCTGTGTCATCAACACCCATCTCAGTGTTCGTATAAGCCAGATGTGTATATAGGCCAATTTTTGCTTCCTGTTTATTTAAAAAAAATATAGGGGGATCATATTGCAAATATTACTCAACAGATTGCTTTTTTTCTTCCTTTTAAATCCATTAACAGCATATCATGGGCAAATGTCCAGGTCATTTTTTTTTTTTTTAATTTATTTATTTGACAGAAAGAGATCACAAGTAGGCAGAGAGGCAGGCAGAGAGAGAGGAGGAAGAAGGCTCCTGGCTGAGCAGAGAGCCTGATGTGGGGCTTGATCCCAGGACCCTGGGATCATGACCTGAGCTGAAGGCAGAGGCATTAACCCACTGAGCCACTCAGGGGCCCCTGTCCAGGTCATTGAATATAGATGTGATTCACATGTCTTTCAAAAATGACTCATTATTCATAGGGTATGTATCTGATGATTTATTTAATGTTTCCTTTTTCTAAACCTTCTGGTTATTTCCAGTTTGGTTACCACTACAAACAGTGCTGCAATAAACACCTCTATTTGTATTTTTTTACATGCTAATGCTTTTATTTCTGCTGGTTTCCAAAACTAATTGCTAGGTCAAGAATATTGTCAGGTTATTTTCCAAAAAATTTATAGTGGTTCATGTTCATACCGGTACTTTATGAGATGTGAACCTGCTGACCCCTCTCTTAGTACCAGATTCTGTAGTCTCCTGCTGGATAAGTTTGCTATTATTTTTCAGACTTGTAGATGTGAAGTTGAGTATGTTTTCTAAGTGTACCAGCTCCTTACCTCTATTTGTATATGGGATAGGATAGGGAGTCAAATTTTGTTTTCCTTTAGGTGAATAGCCAGCACCATTTATTAGATCATTTTTTCTCACTAAAATGATGTTATCATATGTATTTGCATATTTTTCTAGACTATTTGATACCATGGATTTATTTTTCATTTTTATGTCAGTGCTGAACTGCTTTGAGTATATAGAAACTTTATAGATAGTTTTAATGGGTCAAAAGAAAAATCCCTTTTCAAAAAGTTATCTGTTCTCAGATATCTTTTCATTCTTATAAACTTTTAAACCATTTTATTCAGTTTTCTTGAAGTCCATTGTGATTCTGATCTGTTTATTACATATAATCTGGTGTAGGTTGTATGTGCTTGTAGACTTCCAGTTGTTCTTTATGATTAAGAGAACTATATATGCTCATCATTTTCTTTCTTTTTTTTTATTTATTTGACAGAGATCACAAGCAGGCAGAGAGGCAGGCAGAGAGAGAGGAGGAAGCTGGCTCCCTGTGAAGCAGAGAGCCTGATGTGGGACTCCATCCCAGGACCCTGAGATCATGACCTGAGCCGAAGGCAGAGGCTTTAACCCACTGAGCCACCCAGGCGCCCCCAGTGCTCATCATTTTCAACCAAACCATAAAGCACTAGATAAATGCCATCTCTTATCTCTTGAACACGTTAACAGTTTATTGCGTGAACTTGCAGACATTTTCTCTGCTTTTGAAACACACATTGACTTACTTACAAAAATGGGACATCACAGATAGGTAGGTATAACAGTATAATCTTGTAAGGAAAAATTATGGGCATTTTATTAACAACTCTAGTACAGGGCACTTGGGTCCTGGGATTGAGGCCTGAGGCCTGAGTCCTGCTCCCTGCTCAGCAGGGAATCTGCTTCTCCCTCTCTCTCTGTCCCTCTCCCTGCTCAAGCATATGTGCGCGCGCGCTCTCTCTCTCTGTCTCTCAAATAAATAAATAAAACCTTAATTAAAAAACCTCTAGTTCAATACGCATGCATATTCATACTTCACTTTTCATATATACTCTGTGGTATTGCACAGTATGGATGTACTCTAATTTATTGGAACAATTTTTTTCTGGTAGATACATTGATTGGGGTGCCTGGTTGGCTCAGTTGGTAGACTGTATGACTTGATCAGGGTTGTGAGTTTGAGTCCCATGTTATATATAGAGATTACTTAAAAATAAATTAAAAAAAAACCTCAAATGATGTATTACTTCTTGCCCTTTCACTTTTATGAATGTATTAATTTACTAGGGTGGTCACAGCAAAGTACCAAAGACTGGGTGGTTTAAACAGCAGAAATGTATTGTCTCACAGTTCTGGAGCCTAGAAGTTTGAGATCAAGGTGTCGGCAACATTGGTTCCTTTGGAGGACTGTGAGGAAAGGCTATGTTTTAGGCTTTAGCTTGTACATGGCCTGCTTCTCCCTGTGTCTCGTCTTTTCTTTTTTAGAGATTTACTTATTCATTTGTTAGAGTGAGCAAGCACAAGCAGAGGGAGCAGCGGGCAGATGGAGAAGCAGGCTCCCTGATGAGTAGGAAGCCTGATGCAGGGCTGATCCCAGGACTCAGGGATCATGACCTGAGCCGAAGGCAGCCGCCCAGTTGGCTCAGCCACCCAGGCTTCTCTGTGTCTTTACTTTATCTCCCCTCTATGCATGTTTGTCCATATTTTCTCTTCTTGTAAGGATCCTAGTCATAATGGTTTAGGGCTCACTCTAAGGACCTCATTTTAACTTGACCACTTCTGTAAAGGCGTATCTCCAAATGTGGTTAAATTCCGAGGTTCTGGGAATTAGGACTTAAACATATAAATTTGGGGAGGGGACAGAATTTAGTCATTAACAATGAACAGTCCCATAGTGATTACTCCTGTACATTTTTCTTCATGCACTTAAATACATCATAAACTCCTATAAGTGCTGTGTCAGAATTTATGTACATTTCTAATGTTCATGCATAAAAAGAGTTGTGAATTCTTTTTCTCTCTCTACAATTGGTGATATTTTTCCTTATTGGTTACATAGAACTTACCAGGGAAGCCATGTGTGCTTTGAGTTTTGTTTGGGGAAAAGTATTAATGATTCAGTTTCTTTAATAGCACTGCTCAGATTTTCTAACTCTTCTGTCAGTTTTGTTAAGTTGTATTTTTCAAAAGAATTTCTGTATTTCATCTAGGTTTTCAAATTTGTTGACACTAGTTTTTAATATCTAACAACTTCTGATTTTGTTGGTCCTTTGAATTGAATGCATATTTTTGGTTTTATTTAATTTCTGCTCTTCTTTCTATTATTCCTTCTTCCTTTGGATTTAATTTGCTATTTTTTTTTTTAAGCTTCAACATATGGATGATTTGATCCATATGTTGAAGATGATTTGATCATTGATTTTTTCTAAAACCAAATGTTGGTTAGCTTTGGAGCTACATGGAATTCTTACTGTTCGGTTGGGTGTGTAATTTGATACGACGACTATTAAAGCTGTTTGGTGATATTTACTAAAATTGAATATACATATACCATGTGATTCAGCATTTTCAGTCCTGTGTAAATATCCTGTAGAACTGAGTACATATGCATACTGAAAGACATGTGTGAGGGTGTTTATTTTATGAAAGCATGTAGCTGAAGGGTCCCAGATTGGCAACAACCCACATGTCCATCCAGCATGGATGAATAAATCATAGATTCACAAAATGGAATACTATGTAGCATTGAATAGCATTTAAATAAAGCAAACTACTAGTAAAAGCAAGTACATGAATGAATTGCATATATATAGTATATGATTCAGATTCTGTGTACTGTTTAACCACAGACCAGGGGAACCTATAGTTTCAGGAGAGTGGTTATATTTGAGAAGGAAATTGGGAAGGGTCATGAAGGGAGCTTCTGGAGTACTCACTCCTAATGTTCCATTTCTTCACCTAGATGGTGTTATGTACACAGGTTCATTTCTTTCTTTCTTTCTTTCTTTTAAGATTTTATTTGTTTATTTGACGGAGAGAGAGAGATCACAAGTAGGCAGAGAGGCAGGCAGAGGGAGAGGGGGAAGCAGGCTCCCTGCTGAGCAGAGAGCACGACATGGGGCTCGACCCCAGAACCCTGAGATCATGACCCAAGCTGAAGGCCGAGGCTTAACCCACTGAGCCACCCAAGCGCCCCCACAGGTTTATTTCTTAATAATTAATCAAACTGTGTATCTGTGATTGTGTGTCTGTTTTACTTCAATAAAAAGGTCTGTTTAAATGTACTGCATGTTTCTTAAATGGAAATGGGACATATCCCAAAAAATGTCTCTTTGGTATTCTTATTTTGCAGTGTTTGAGAGTATCTGTCTCCCACACTCTTCCAACCTTGAGAATTGCCCTATTTTAAAATATTTCCTAATCTGATGGGGAAAAAATGGATTGCTACTTTTTTTCATTTTACTATTTTTGTTGGAGATATTATGCATTTATTGGACATTTGTATTTCTTTTATATTTGGCCCATGTTCTTTGCTTATTTTTTCTCTTGAGTAAAAATCTTCATTTTTCACCATGATTGGTAAAATTTTATGGCATACATCTTTCTGTCATTGCCATGTATGTTGTAATTTTTTAAAAGACCCCTTATAAAAGAACATTTTTAGCTTCACAGCAAAATTGAAAGGAAGGTACAGAGATTTTTCATATATCCCTTGTCCACACATGCATATACTCCCAGATTATCAACATCCCCCAGCATGATGGTACATTTGTTACAGTTGATGAACTTACATTGACACATCATAATTGCCCCAAGTCCACAGCTAAGAGTAGGGTTCATTCTTGTTTTTTTATAGTCTACGGGCTTGGACAAATGTATGACATGTATCTGTCATTATGGTGTCATGCCAAATAGTTTCATTTCTAAAATCTTAAAAAAAAAAAAAAAAGACCTAAAAATACTCTGTGCTCCACCTGTTAACCTCTCCACAACTCCTACCTCCACCCCCACCCTCCAACACCTGACAATGACTGCTCTTTTCACAGCCTCGTAGTTGGAATCATACAGTAAGTAGCTTTTTCAGATTGGCTTCTTTCACTTAGCAATATGCATTTGAGGTCCCTCCATGGCTTTCCGTAGATTGATAGCTCATTTCTGTTTAACACTGAATAATATTCTGTTGTTTGAATGTTCCAGTTTATTCATCCATTCACCTACTGAGGGACATTTTGGTTGTTTCCAAGTTTGGGCAATTACGAGTAAAGTTTCTGTAAACATCCCTGTATATGTTTTTGTGTGGACATAAGTTTTCAATTCATTTGAATAACTACCAAAGAGTGCGATTGCTAGATCATAGGATAAAAGTATTTTTTATTTTTAAACAGATTGCTAATCTCTCTTCCAAACTGGCTGTACCATTTTGCATTCCCATCAGGTTCCTATGGAAGAAAGTTCCTGTTGTTCTACATTCTCACCAACATTTGGTGCTGTCATGGTTGGATTCTGGTTATTCTAATAGGTCTATGGTGGCATCTCATTGTTGTTCTAGTTTGCAGTTCCTGAATGACATATGATGAGTATCTTTTTATATGCTCATTTGTCAATTACATATGAGTATCTGTTTTTGGTGAGATGTCTGTGAAAATTTTTGACCCCTTTTTTAATTGAGTTGTTTATTTTTCTTATTGTTGAGTTTTGGGTTCTTTGTATATTTGAGATATAAGTCTTTTTGTCAATTGTGTCTTTTGCCCATAGATTCTCCCAGTTTGTGACTTAGCTTCTCATTCTCTTGAGAGTGTCTTGTGCAGAGTAGAAGTTTTAATTTTAATGAAGTACAGCTTATCAGTTTTTCTTCCATGGATTGTGCATTTTGTGTTATATGTGAAAAGTTATGAAAGACCTATGGTCATCTAGATTTCTTCCTGTGTTACCCTCTGGGTGTTATATAGTTTTGCATTTTGCACTGAGGTCTAAGATACATTTTGAGTTAATTTTGTGAAGAGTATGAGGTCTGTGTCTAAATTCTTCTTTTAATTCTTTTTTTTTGTGTGTGCATGTGGTTGTCTAGTTCTAGCACTGTTTGTTAAAAAGACTATCTTTGCTCCTTTGTCAGAGATAAAGATGTATTTTGACCAAGATATATTTGTGTGTGTCTGTTTCTGGGCTTTATTCTGTTCTCTCCATCAATGTATTATTTTGTTAGTACTGCACTGTCTTGATGACTGTAGCTTTATAGTAAGTCTTGAAGCTGGCTAGTATGAGTTTTCCAACTGTGTTCTTCTCCTTCAGTATTATTTTGGCTATTCTGGGCCTTTTGCCTCTCTATATAATCTGTAGAATCAGTTTGTCAATATACACAAAATAACTTGCTGGGATTTTGATTGGGATTGCATTGACTGTAGATGAATCAAGTTGAACTGACAACTTGATAATACTGAGTTTCCATGAACATGGAATATCTTTCCATTTATTTAGTTCTTCTATTCCATTTGTCAGAGCTTTTTGGTTTTCCTTATATAAATCTTGTCCATAATTTATTAGATTTATACTTAATATTTCATTTTTGGGGTGCTAATGTAAATGATATTGTTTTAAATTTCAAGGTCCATTTGTTGGTTCCTGGTATATAGGAAAGTGATTGAATTTTTTTATATTAATCTCATTTTTTTTTTAAAGATTCTTTAATACTTTCTGTGGAGATGAGCATGTCTGCAAATATCATTTACAAGGATAGTTTTATTTCTTTCTTCCCAATTTATATACCATTTAATGTCCTTATCTTACTACATTATGTAGGACTTCTAGTCTAATGTTGAAAAGAAGTGGTGAGAAGGAACATCCTTGACTTGTTCTTGATCTTAATGGGGAAGCTTCTTGTTTCCTACCATTAAGTATGATGCTAACTTAGGGTTTTTGTAGCTATTTCTTAACACATTGAGGAAATCTCCTCTATTCTTAGATGACTGAGAGTATTGTCATGAATGATCAGTTGATTCTGGTGCCAATTCCAATGTGAATGTGTATGTGTCTGTATGTAGGGAAACAGCAACCAGTGCTTTGGGTACCAGTTGGGTGTCCTACAATTCAACTCAGTCTGATACTGTCTTCCTGGAGATGGAGTCAGATTCTATAGTTTAAGGGCTCAGCCCTATAAAACTTCCCCCCCAAACTTTCAGGCACCAGTTTCAAGCTATTACTTGTGTTTCTTATGGTCCTGCTACAGATCTGAGATTCCAGTGACCCCCTCCAACTTAGAATGCCCGTCACAAGTCCGGGCTGTTACCTGTCCTTCTGACTGACTGGATATAAATCAGAAGTTCTTGTGACCTCTTCTTTGGGTTTAACTTGTTAGAGTGGCTCATGGAAATCAGTGAAACATGTTACTTATTGCATTACCTATTTATTATAAAGTGATGTAACTCAGGTACAGCTAGGCGGAAGAGATGCATAAAGCAAGGTATGTAGGGAGGGTTGTGTTCACATGTTCACCAACCTGGAAGCTCTCTAAACTCAGTTCTTTGGGAGTTTAATGGAGGACTTACCCAGTGGCCTTGATCTGTGATTAATTCCATTTTTAGCCCTTCTCGCTTCTCAAGACAATGGGGGGGTTGGGACTGAAAATGCCAAGCTTCTAATCATGACGTGTCTTTCCAGTGACCAGCCCTTATCCAGGGGCCCATCCAGAGTTGCCTCACTGGAACAAATGGCACTTCTATCACCCAGAAATTGTGAGGGTTTCAGGAGCCCTTTGTTAGAAGTGAAGGTCAACCAGTAATTGAGGGGTGCCTGGGTGACTCAGTGGGTTAAGCCTCTGCCTTCAGCTCAGGTCATGATCTCAGGAGTCCTGAGATCGAGCCCTGCATCGGGCTCTCTGCTTAGCAGGGAGCCTGTTTCCCCTCTGCCTGCTTGTGATCTCTCCCTCTCTGTCAAATAAATATATAAAATCTTTTTAAAAGTCCAGTAATTGAATGAAAGATGCTTTTAATACTCTTATCACCCAAGAAATTCCAAGGTTTTGGGTGCTCTTTGTCACAAACAGAATGAAGACCAAATATACATATTTCTTACTATAAATCAAAGTACCTTTCTTACTATAAATCAGATGGTTACTGGATTTTATCAAAAGCTTTTCCTGCTTTTATTGATATGATCATACCAGCATATTGTAATTTTTTTCCCTGTTTGTGATTCATTTTTCATGTCATTATGGTCTTTTGTTCTTTGGGAGCTTGCCTTTTTTTCTGACCAAATTTGCGGTCTTTTTTGCTATCTGACCTGGCCATCAACTAAGAAAGGCTTTCCTTTTTCCAGAGTTACAAATACATTGCTCTGTATTTTTCTTTTAGTACTTTTATGATTTTTATTTTATTAAGTCTCTAATCCATTTAAAATTTGTTTTCATATATGTTATGAGTGCACATCAAACTTATCTTTTCTCTACCCAGGAAGGTGCTTATTTTGGCAACATTTATTAAATAATTTCTACCCTATCAATAGCTTAAATTGCCAATTTTCACTTTCCCATATTTGTGCCTATTTCTGGATTTCAAAAATTTTGCTGACTGATCTGTCTATTCTAAGTAACCACCTTAGTTTCATCATTATAGCTTTTTAAAAAAAAAAAAGTATTGGGGGCAAGTTTCCTTTTTGTTAATTCTTCATTTTCCAAAATATCTTTGATTTTTTCATACATTCTTCTAGATGCATTTCATTATCATTTCTGTATCAAAATCCTTAAGATTCCATTGCAGTTTTAGTTGGAATTTAATTTAGGATACCTTGTATTTAGAGCATTGAGATCTTTGTTGAGACCTAATATTACTACCTTTCTTACAGGAACTTGCTATGTTTCTGTTTACTTGGGTCTTCTTTGTGTACTTTAATCTTTTGAACAAAGGTTGTTTGACTCAAAAATTCTAAAGTCAGTTGAACTTGAAGGCAACAGTAATTCACAGATAGAAGAGCCAAGAAAGAGTTGTACATGTATGCTCAGATTAAATGAATTATTAGGGGACTGATTGTCTTAGTCCATTTGGGCAGCTGTAATGAAATACCACACGCTGCTTATAAATAGCAGAAATTTACTGCTCACAGTTCTGGAGGCTGGAAGTTTAAGATAGGGCACCAACATGGTCAGATGAGGGCCTTCCTGGTCATGTTCTCCTATAGTAGAACTGGCTAGGGAGCTCTGTGGGATCTCATTTACAAGATAGTAATCCTCTTCATGAGGGCTTCACTCTCAAGACTTAATCACTTTCAAAGGACTGCCTTTAGGGTCAGGATTTCAACATATGAATTTGGGGGGTGAGGGATAGATACAAGCATTCAGACAATGGTAGAAATTTACTCTAGGCAACCTAAAGATAAACCTGAACAATGCAAAAATCATGAAGTAATGCTATAAAAAGGTTAGTAGGAAATCAGCAGTGAACCAGAAACCAATTAGACAAGCCTATACACAAGCAACTAATTAGTTTAAATATAGGTGCAAAAGAGCATGGAACAGTACTTTTTCTAAAAACAGATAAAAAATAATCAGTTAACTATAATATTACATAATGAAGCTGCCAATTTATGAGAAGAAAAACTAAGAAGTAGTGTAGATCTGAGGATATAGAAGTGTTTTTCTTACATCAGTTGATTAATGTCTAATTAAAGATACTGATAAGATAAATTCAAGAGTTTTTTGAAGTGGCAAAAGAATCAGTCAAACTTTCTGTGCTTTTCAATTAAAATTTTTAAAAAGCAAGGTATAATTTGCATACAGTAAAACTCACTTTTTTTTTTTTTAAACCACATAGGTCTGTGAAGTTTGACAAATTAATTCATTTGTGCAACTACCACCCCAATAAAAATGTGAAATACTTCTATTACCCACCAACTTTTTCCTGTGCTCCTTTCTGGTCAGCTCCCTTCCATCCCTTTAGCCAGTACTGACTGGCCTGACTCCTCTATAGTTTAGTCTTTCCCAGAATACTGTGTAAATGGAATCAGACAGTGTAAATGTCTTCTGTTGAGTATAGTTTCTTTCACTTCATATAATGCATTTGGGATTCATTCATATTGTGTCAGTGGTTGTTCCTTTTGATTGCTGAGTAGAATTCCAGTGTATAGATGTACCACACCTTGTTTACTTATTCTCTTATTGAAGGACATTTGGATTGTTTCCAGTTTTTGACAACTACAAATAAAGCCTCTCTTATAACCAGAAGGGGAAAAAGGAAACCAGAATCCACAGAGCAAGATATAAACAAAACAAACCAAACAAGAATATTTTACAGGAAATAGAAAGCATAAGATGACAAATAGATTCCAATGTTTATAACAAAAAATATTGTTAAGCTTTCCATTAAATGACAGAGAATTGAAAGGGGAAAAATAGCTGTAAGCTTAGGTGACCAACTCTATTCTTTCTGAAATTTCTTGAAAGATCCAAAGAACTACCAAGATAGAGAAAACCTGGAATCAGCCCTATTTGTTAAGGGAGTGATGCCATCCATATCCCCTATACTTGGCACATTTCACATACCACATAATCACACTCACGTCACTCCACACTTACATTCCCAACCCAACCCCCAGCCCCAGAGGAACTTTTTTGACAGTATCACAGCCTAGTGTGGGTAAGGAGAAAAAAAAAAAAAAAAGACTGTACAGTGGTGTACAGACAGGGCTTGACTAAAGGATGCTATCCTGAATACTCTTAGATCTCTTTTGAGGAGATTCAATGAGGGGAAGAAGCTGTTGTAATTTAGATAAGTAGAGACACAGATACCTGGGGCCTCTTTTATCACCTCTTCAAGAAGACAGGTGTCAAGAAACCTATGGGCACATGGGGCCATGCCTGATGCGAGTCTCCTCTTTTTACAGAGACCCAGGAGGGACCTGGGCAGGTCAAACCACACAGCAAACTCTAAACTGTGGAATAGTTGGAGCATTGCAATCCCTCAAGTGGTAACACCATCAAAGGTGGGGATAATCCCAGTGAGTTTGTAGTTGAGCTTTTGTAAATTTACTTTATGGCTGGGATGTGGTGGAATGGAAGAAAGTAGAGAGGGCTGTTCAAGCAAAGAGGGTTACCAAAGACGACTCAGGAAGGGATGAGCTTTGAAAATTCTTAAATCATATGCATCAGTAAAAAATAGAGAACTATGGGAAGATTTTTGAGTGTCTTGTTAGAAAAGTGTTAGAGTGGCATGATTATGCAGCATAGTGTTGTAGGGCCAGTAATAGCTAGTTCTTCCTATGCAAGTATTGTAGGAATACTATTTAATCTCCACAACAGTCCTGGGATGTAGTTGTCATTGATTGTCCTGTTGCATACCTGAGGAGCACTGAGAGCTGGGCAATCAGCAAAGACCCGAGGGTAGTAACCTGAGTTCTAGATGATGAACAAAGACAAACACAGGAGGAGTGGAGATGGGGAGCATCAGGTCTAAGATGCTCTGCAGGTGTCAAGCCTGCATGACTCAGAGAATGAAGTCTCTAGTCATCTAACTGAAATAGACTGGTCTTTGTGTTTTCTTCTTACCTATAGTATGCTGTGATATAATAAAAAATTTCAAATGAGGCAGGGAGTAGGTTGGGGTTGTGAGTGGGGAGTGAAGTGGGTGTGATTATGTCATATGTGCAGCTCATGTTGCCTTTTGATGCTACATGATTTTTGTCCTCTGTAGTTCACAGCATAGAAGCAGAAGTTAGAACTGTAACACTTTACGTTGGAGCAGATTATTTTGAAATAAGTTATAACTTGCTAATGTGGAAGACCAGGAAATACATTTTTCCAACTAGCTTTAGAGTGATTTCTATTTTTAAATGCCAAAAACCTAAGAAGCCTAGCTTTCTGGCTGGAAAAATGTTATTTTGCTATTAACATTTAGATTGCATTGTAAGGTAGCTTAGGTTGTTATATTTTATGAGCAATATTTTTTTATGAATATGCATGCCTAAAATTTTAATGCTCTGGCAATAACTTGAAAGGCATGTTGAGTTGGTAAAACTTATCTACTCTACTTCTGATTATGCTCAAATGTATATGAAAAGAAAGTGGAAGTTGGGTGAATTTTTTAAAATGTAAAATGATTATAGTGAAATACAACCCAAAATTTATATTTTTCTTTTGTTCTAAAATTAAATCAGAGAAATAATGTAATCGCCTCTTTTCATACTGCAGGAAGAAACGAGATGGAAAGATTTTCCGTATCTTTGCATTGAATTGACTCCAAATAATTGGGTCTTTTTAAAAAGGATTTTTAAAATTTATTTTAGAGAGTGAGAAAAAGAGAGGGGGGAGGTCCTGAAGTGTTGGCTTGAACCAGCAGCCTCAGTGCGACCTAGGGAACAGGTGCAAATGCAAATTCTCAAGCCTGACCTGCTGAATCAGAAACTCTAGATGTAAGGCCCAGCAGTCTGTGTTTTAACAATCCCTCCAGGTGACTTTGCTGCAAGCTAACATTTGTGAACCACTGGAATGATATTTATGAAGGTATATGTTACCCTGTAATGAGTTATGTAAAAGAGGTATTTTTTATTTTTTGGGGGGCGCCTGGGTGGCTCAGTCATGATCCTAGGATAGAGCTCCGCTTCAGGCTCTCTGCTCAGGGGGAGCCTGCTTCCCCCCTCTTTCTCTCTGCTTGACTCTCTGCCTACTTGTGATCTCTCTCTCTGTGTCAAATAAATAAATAAAATCGTTTAAAAAAAAAAAAGAGGGTTTTTTTTGTCCTTATGAATACGCCCCCTATATATATGTAGGTGTAGATCTGTCTGTCTAGTTGATGTTCTTTGTTTGAATTAAATACTGAATACATAAAAGAATAGTTGCATCACTTGTGAAGAGTATAAAGAGAAAAGTAATACACTCTCCTGTATTTCACCATCCAATGAGTTGCAAAAAAAGGTTCTCTGAATATTAGCCACATATCCATAGTCCCCCACTCCAGTCCTAGCTTGGATATAAAAATATTCTGAAATTTGTGTGTTTTATTTCCAGTTTTGCCCCTATGTTTTACCATATACACGTGCATATTTTAAAAGCCTAAATCATTTAGTTTTGCAAGGTTCTGAATTTTCTGAAAAGCGTCATCTTGTGTATATTTCTCCAGTGATTCTTTTTTATTTGCTCAACATTTTATTCATGGTATGTGTGCGGATTTGCATGCATTCATTTTCTTTGCTGTACTGTCTGTTTGAATATACCATAATTAATTTCTCCATTTTCCTTTCAGTGGACATTGAATGGTTCCAGTTTTTGCTGCTACAGACGCTGCTTCTGTGCACATTCTTGTACCTGTTTCTTTGTACATTTGTGTAAGAGTTTCTCTGGAGCACTGGTTTTCAAGCTATTTCCCTGAGAATCTGTGGGAAGAAATGCACATTACATCATAACCCAGTTTTAGTTTCCTGGTTATAGTATACAACAATACAAAGGATTTCTGTATATTGACAAAAATTGGGTCCTGACACCACCTAAACTCATTTGTTGTTCTGGTAACTCTTTTGTGTAGATGATCACGTTATTTTCTATGTCATCCTTTCCAATTAGTAAACTTTTTATTTCTTTTTCTTGCCTTATTATACTAGCTAGAACCACCATTAAAATGTGGAATAGGAATGATGAGAGCAGATGTCCAATGTCTTCACCTTGTTCCGGTATTAGGGAAGCACGCTTAATATTTGACAGTTTGATATGATGTTAGCTGTCGGTGTATCATGTATGCTTTTTTATCAGATGAAGATATTTCTAATTTGCTGACAGTTTTTTCTTTTTAAACCATGCAGGGATATCAAATTTTATCAAATGCCTTTCTGCATCTATACAGATGATCATATTTTTTCCTTCTTAATGTGGTAGGCTACATTGATTTTTTAAAAATATATTTATTTATTTGACAGAGGGAGAGAGATCACAAATAGGCAGAGGCAGAGGGAGAGGGGGAAGCAGGCTCCCCACCGAGCTGAGAGCCCGATGCGGGGCTTGATCTCAGGACCCTGAGATTATGACCCAGGCCGGAGGCAGAGGCTTAACCCACTGAGCCACCCAGGCGTCCCAGTTACATTGATTTTTGAATGGTCCTTGGGCTGGTAAGCAGTATGTTGCTCAGTTTCAAATACTTTGGGATTTTTAAAATGTCTATTACTGATTTTTAGTTCAATTCCATTGTAGTCAAAGAATACACCTTGTATGATTTGACTCCTTTAGTTACCTGAGTTGAATTTTATTGCTTGATCTTTGTCATTTCTAGGTCTTTTTCTGTTGTTTCATTTTTTTCCTGGATGATATTTTGGATCCTTTGCATGCCTGCTAAATCTTGAACTGGAGGTTGGACATTGTAAATCTTATTTTGTTGGGAGTTTGGATCTTGTTCTGGGATGCAGTTAAGTTATGAGGACACCTATTCTCTCCATGTTTGCATTTGATCTTGGTCAGGCTGGACCAGCACAGCCTGTACCTATGGGCCAGCTGGGTTGCACAACCGAGGCTCTGCTTTTCCCGTACTCAGAGTAGTGGCCACATCGTGCAAGGCTTCTCCATGCTGGTTGTGGAAAACATGAACGGTTCCCAGCCCTGTGTGAGGTGTGGAAATTGTTCTTTCTGTTCCTTTCTAGTGGTTCTTTTCTTTGACCTTGGGTATTTTCTTTGCATGCATGGACTGAGCAGTACGCAGCTGTAGACTCGGGGGGACACTCCTTTCTGATTCTTTGTCCTGCGTATCTTGGCCACCTGGACCTCCTGGAATTTTCAACTCTGTTT
This sequence comes from Mustela lutreola, assembly GCF_030435805.1. Classification (NCBI taxonomy): domain Eukaryota; kingdom Metazoa; phylum Chordata; class Mammalia; order Carnivora; family Mustelidae; genus Mustela; species Mustela lutreola. Next base: position 161,493,301 of record NC_081290.1, on the reverse strand, counting down.
CCTCATCTTAGGGTGACTACCAGGTGCTGTTTGTGTTTCTCCTCCCTCTACTTTTGACTGGAGATCTGACTTTTCAAGAAGTAACCAGAGGCAGTTGTAGACTTACCTCATCTGTTTCCATCCTCTCAGGCATCCCTCTCCTGCACTGCATGCTGTTTGGTGCCTGAAAATCATTAGTCCCATTTTGCCTATTTTTCAAGACGAGAGAGTTCATTTAATCCCTGATATGTTCCCTAGTCCAGTATAGTCACAGTGGAAGTGAAAAACATATATAAAATATATATTTTTAGGAAAATAATTCCAAATTCATAATAATATTTCCAATTCACATACCTTAGCCCAGATTTTTTTTTTTTTATTTGTGTCTTCTATGCTGAAATACCTTGGTTCTAAAGATATCACTAAAAATTACTCACTTTTATATTTCTTTTCAGTTTATTATTTTTTTATTCTTCTATTTATTTTAGAGAGTGTGTGCACAGGCAATGGCAGGGCATAGAGAGAGGGAAAGAATTTTTTTTTAAAAAAAGTATTTATTTGAGAAAGAGAGAGACAGATAGTGACAGAGATAGTGAGAGAGAGCACAAGTGAGGAGGAGAGGGAGAAGCAGGCTCCCTGCTGAGCAGGGAGCCAGATGCAGGACTCAATGCCAGCCTCTCAAAGGCAAATGCCACCTAGGAGTCTTGCAGGGCTTGATCTTACGACCCTGAGATCAGGACTTGAGCTGAAATCTAGAATTGGAGGCTTACTGGGCTAAACCACCCAGACGCCCCTCATTTTATTCTTATAACAACCCTAAGAGGCAGGTAAAATACCCATTCACAAATGTCATTTTATTGATGAGGACATTGAAGCCTGATGATTAAATGACTGTGAGAGTCTGGGATGGTAGTTTTCCTGGCCAAGCTGTGGGAAGGATCTTCAGTGGCCTGACTGTAAGTAGGTTTCACCTTCATGTCACTTTTCAGCTACACACACACACACACACACACACACACACACACGTGCACGGCTTACAATTTCTCATGTATGAAACAAGGAGATTGGACCAAATGGTTTCCCAGATTTCTTCAGCTTCTTCCCAGCTGTTTGCTCTTCTCATTCCCCTCTCCTCCTGGCCACATACACACACATTCTGTCTTCTCGCTGTGCTGGCAGCAAGATGTGACTGTGATGGATATAAGATGGAAGGCGCCAGGGTTCAGTTCTCAGACCCTCCTGGATGTGATCTGTGGTGGGAAGGCGACCAGTGAAGCTTGTCCTGGGACACACCCTGCTGAGATGTAAGCCCGGGTCCCAACCCGCTGCTCTTATATTCTCGTTTTCAGACTGATGTTTTCAAAGTGATGAGTTTCACAGCCTGGTTGGGACCATTTCTTCTTCTCAGTGAACTGTGTTTGGTCTCTAATCCATGTATGTGTGGAGAAAATACTCACATTTTTGCCTATCGTTTCAGGGCGGTTCTAGATTCTGCAGTAAGCCGTGGCTTTTATCTTCAGATTCTCTATTTCTCAGCTGTGATTTCTGTCCATAAATTAGATGCAGTAAACTGGACGCAATCTTAGATCTGATCATTTTTTATCTCAGTTCTGTTTAGTTTGTATTTAGTAAGAAAGCATACCAAGAAGAACCTGATTCATACCTTATTTTGTTGGGGGAAGGTGTTCTAGGCTTAGTAGTAGGCCAGGTTTGTGTTTTGTTTTTACTTCATCATTAAAACTCTGCCTTAATTGCCCTCAGATTTTTTTCTCTTTTACTTTTTCTTAACAATAAAGAGATCAGTGGAAACAAATAGAAGCTAATAGAACTGAAGGCGGGGGGGGGCACCTGGGTGGCTCAGTGGGTTAAAGCCTCTGCCTTCGGCTCAGGTCATGATCTCGGGGTCCTGGGATCGATCCTCGCATCGGGCTCTCTGCTCAGTGGGGAGCCTGCTTCCCTTCCTCTCTCTCTGCCTGACTCTCCGTCTACCTGTGATCTCTGTCTGTTAAATAAATAAATAAATAAATCTTTAAAAAAAAAAACAAAAACAAAAAAAACCAAACTGAAGGTATGAGTAATATTGGAATGTGTTTTAATGTTGTACCCAGGTAGAGAGTACTACAGTGAGTACATGATTGAAGCATCTTTGGTATTCTGAATATAAACCTTGGTTCTTAGAAGGGATGGCAAGAAAATGGTTAAAATATTAAAATATTCCCTCACTCTCATGCTTCTTCTCAGGGGAGCTCTGTTCTCAACTGCCTGTTGTATAGTGGTTTTGCTGTCCTTAGGGACACCTGTACTGAATTGCCCGGCAACCTTTACCCTGGAAGGACTGCAGGGCTAGCTTGTTCTGCTTCTCTGCACGCCTTCCTGATTTCCAGACTTCATTGCATGACTTTCACTGGCTTATTGGTAAGGGGGCACATGTCCATCTTCGAGGACATGGGTGCCACCATTTTCAAAGTAGGGGAGCTGGACTGGGCGAGAAAGGGAAAATGACTGCCATTTTTTCAGCGTCTACCAAGTGTTGGTCATGGTCCTAGGGATTCTGCATACCTTCTCCTCTTCGGGCTTCACAAAACCTTATGAAGAATGTACTGTTGCCTCCACTTTTTAGGTGGGGAAGCTGTGGGAGAAAGCTCCACATATTTGTAGAATATAAAGTTCCCCCTATAATTGTGACTTGCCTTTTTTCAGCTTTTCCTCTTTAGACATTCCAGGTAAACTTAATTTCATATGAGTTTAAATGAGGTGGTGTCTAGAAATCATGTGGTAACAGTGAGACAGTCTGTAAACTATAGTTGAAATATCTGTGAAATATCTCTCCTGTTAAGGGTATTTACTAGTTTCGTCTACAAAGAGATATAATCCTTAAAACAGATATTTCTTAAAGCATCACCAAAAAATTGGTTGATAAATTCACTCATCTCCTTAGTAGTCTGGAGAATGAAGTTAAGGATCCTGTAAGAGCCTTGTTCTTGGAGTACTATGGGGGAGAAATGTAAGCTGCTGTCCTTACTTGGTTGTCCCTGGCTGGGATGTTTCTGAGTAGAGAAGTGCCAGCATGGTCATCTCATCCTAAAAAGATGAGTTTGGAACCTAGATAGAATGATCAGTGTAGGGGTGCCTGGGTAGCTCAGTGGGTTAAAGCCTCTGCCTTCAGCTCAGGTCATGATCTCATGGTCCTGGGATTGAGCCCCACATCAGGCTCTCTGCTCGGCCTGCTTCCTCTTCTCTCCCCGCTGGCCTCTCTGCCTACTTGTGATCTGTCAAATAAATAAATAAAATAAAATCCTTAAAAAAAAAAAAAAAGACAAAAGAATGATTAGTGTAAAGCCATAGATTTACACTTCTTGGGGTCAGACCTGCTGTTGAGTCTATTCTCTGATCCTTAGAGTAGACTGGAATTAAAGAGCAAAAGAAAGAAAAGTCCATTTGGCCCTTGGGGACGTACTGCATTAAGTCTGGGGCAAAGATCAAAGGTGGAATCTTTTTTGTTTTTGTAGTTCTAATGGTCGAAAGTAGGTAGATCAAGATAATACTGAAAAAGATGAAGTTTGGCCATTTTTTAATATTCTGTATAGTAAACAATTCAAATTGGAACATTGGTCTGTGTTTGCTGGATTTTTCTTTTGTGGAGTCTACCAAATGACTAATAGGAAAAGTCATGTCTGACTTATTCTTCAGGGGGTGTAATTTGAGGATTCATGAAAGAACCTAATTTATTAGGAAGATGAAATGCTAGTAATGCATAGACTTTTCACTCTAGAAACTGATTCTTGTTTTGGGGCCTGTTCGTGTATTCTTTTGTTTTCTTACTGCATGATCTTAAGACCCTAACCTTCTTTTTACCTCTCTCATAGAAGCCTCGTTTAAAAGAAAAGGCCAAATCAAAGATTTGGTAAAATGCAAACTGTTTTAGATTTGCAGACATACTGTCTTGTCTACTTAGCTCTGCAAAATTACACTTTCATGATATAAACAGTAAGCTGCTTGGGGAAAAATTCCAGCAATTCGTCTTTCCCAACCTTACACATAGCAGCCAACAAGGCAATTTATATTCAGCAACTCCCTGTTCTTGTTTAATTTCCTCAGACAAAACAAGAGATTGTGGTGGGCCTGCTAGTTCAAAACAGCACAACTTGTTTCTCCTGCTTCTTATCATCACCTCATGAATCAGAGGCTGTTGGAGCCACAGGGACCCTTAGAGTCATCTGATCTGATGCCTAGTTTACAGATGGGGAACCGAGGCTCAGACTGAGAACTCATTCAAGATCATGTGTTTGTAAGTGGTATAGTTGAGTCTTCAATAGTGTTTTGTTTAACCCTCAGTGTTTCCCTTATTTTCCCTTTATCTGTCTTTCTTTGCAATAATTACTCACATTCCAGGAAGAAAGCACTGTCCACTGAAAGCTAGTTGTATGCCTGTTTTCCAGATAGCTCCAGACTAGTGGACAACGTGATTACCAGTCACTGCTTCGTATAATAACGCTTGTGTTTGGAAGTCGGATTTCCGTTTTATGAGAGAAATCTAAGGCAGACATCATACTGAGAATCTCTGAGGCTCCTCTCTTTGTTTCCAGGCTGTTCCTTCACCATTTGGGAGCAGCCTTATAAAATACGACGAAGGCATCATCACCAGCATTAGGAACAGCCTTGCTGCTTATAAAGCTGAATTACTTGGGGCAAGGTGTTTACCCCTTCTGAATCTGTTTCCTTATTAAATACTGTGGTGGGGCCCCTGGGTGGCTCAGTGGGTTAAGCCGCTGCCTTAGGCTCAGGTCATGGTCTCAGGGTCCTGGGATTGAGCCCCACGTCGGGCTCTCTGCTGGGCAGGGAGCCTGCTTCCTCCTCCCTCTCTGCCTTCCTCTCTGCCTGCTTGTCATCTCTCTCTCTGTCAAATAAATAAATAAATAATCTTTTAAAAATAAATAAATAAATACTGTGGTGTGTGGCACACACTTCTTAGAGTTACTGTATTACATATGGAAGGGAAAACATAAAATACAATGGAAATGAGGGGTACTGGGAGTGGGAGAGGGAGGGCAAGGTTCAAAGTGCATCGTTGGAACGAAAAAATGACAACTCTGAGTGATTGGAAATCTTGTTGGTACTTCTGCCTGAAGACATGAAACTGGTGAATGTCCTCTACCTGGTGACTTTACACCAGTGAAAGCCATTTAAGGGTTGCGCCTCCCATGGGAATCCCTCTGAAAGCTTGGGTTGAAAAAGCAGATTCTCTCTTGTGTAATAAACAAAAAGTGGTGGGAGAAGTGATTTTGATATCTCTTTCATGAGGGCTAGGGGACCACAGCTGTTGCTTCTCAGGAAGACAGAAGCGTCTTAAGGTTTGGGGAAGAAGCGCTGAAGGACTGAATCGATTGGTCGATTCTGTAAAAGTCATCGTTGTGTCTTGAGCATGTTCTTTGGGTCTAATCCAATGCCTGGCAATGTGGAAGACACATAAATAGTGTGCGGCCAGAGCCACATGCGTGAGGAGTTTGCCTTCTGATTGGGGCAGATGAAAACCAAGATTATCTGAGATTAACAACCCAAACTGTGTTGGAAGGAGAAGACGTCAGATGTCAGAAGAAACAGATTCATGCAGGGTGATAGGGAGTCAGTGGTTGCTTGTCGAACGGAATTGTGAATGTGAGCTTCGGGTGGTTATGTAGCAGAAGATGAACTGTTGTTCCAAGTAGGGATAAACCGTGGTTTGAGCACGGAATTTAGGGGAAACTGTTAGAGTCTTGACTGGAGCAGAGGGCAGAATTTGGCCAATGATGGAGGCTCAGGGAGATAATTAAGGCCAGGAGGATTTAGGAATCTAGGAGTTATGGTTTATGGTATGTGTGTGTGTGTGTGTACAACAGTCCTTTGTAGGTGTTTGTGCTAGGTGCTGCCTGTGAGAGTGTCTGCCTACTTTCCTGATGACAAGAATGAGGAAGAGATAGACCTTGGTCATTACACAACACATTGTGACACAGCAACCTCATTACTTCCTGTTTCCATCTGTGAGCAGGGCCTCTGGAAGGAACAGACAGGTTCCGTGGGAGTCTGAATGGGGACTAGGGAGAGTCAAGGCTATGAGATGTATGTTTTCTATGGAAAACCAGACATATACTTCCATGGGCAAAACCATTGAGTGACCTGACTCTCAGATGAAGGAGAACTTCTGTGGACTAACAGCCAATGGCCCGTGGCCCATGAAGAGGTAGTTTCTCCGAACCCACTTCATTAGCCCAACCTTGTTCTGAATTCAGTCTAATCTAAAAGCTCAGTAGTAAATTAATTTCAGCATAATTTGTCCAGGCTTCTGTGCCAGGACTACAGAAGAACACTCTTTGGGTGAGTCTCTCCAGAAAGAGAGGCCACTTGATAAAAGATTTGCTAGAGGTGTGCTCCTCCCATTCACAGATAGACTGTGAGGTAAGGAAAAGCCTCCCTGCTCAGGTGGCAGACAGAGGGTGCATTGCAGGTTTCAGAAAGAGCAGTGAGTACCCACAGTTCACAGTGCGGGCATACCTTTTTTCCATTTTTTAGTGACCCTTGTGGGATCTGGCAGATGGATTGAATGACGACCCTCATGTGCTCGTTAGAGCTGCAGAGATGGGGAATGTCTCGGTTCCTTGAATCCTCAGGAGAATGGCCAGAAGTGAATCTCTGAGGTGGTTCTTTCTTCCCGAAAGGATGCAGGTCCCTAATTAAAAGTGAGGGTAACAACTAGACCTACTTTAAAAAAAAACAGCTTTATTGAACACTATGTACTATAAAATTCACCCTTTGAAATATATAGTTCAATGGATGTTAGTAAATTCACAGAGTTGTGTAACCATCCCCTCAATCCAGTTAGAGGATCTTTCCACCTTCCTGAAAACCTCACTCGTGCCTGCTGTGTTCTGTCGCTCTTGCCTCCTCTTCCCTGCCCAGGCAACCAATAATTGGTGGGACCAGGTCTGATAGATTTGCCTGTTCTTGACATTGCAAATAAATGGGAGCCTAAAATAGGCATTTCGCATAGGGCTGTCATTTAGCATAATGCCTTTGATGTTCCCCTGTGTTGTAGCACGCGTCCGTATTTCATTCCCTTCTGTTGTTGAGTGGTGTTCCATCATACCGATATACCCTAGTTCACATATCTATTCATTCGTCAGTTGATGAATTGTTTCCACTTTTTGGCTATTGCAAATACAAATGTTGGCTATATTTGTTTCCTTTGACGGTTGTGACAAATTCCTGCGAAGTTGGTGGCTTAAAAACAATAGAAATGTATGCTTTCACGGTCTGAAGACCAGAAGTCTAAGGGGAAGGTGTTGCTGGTCCGTATTCCTTCTAGAGGCTCCCATTCCTTGTTGCCTCCTCTGGTGGTAATGCCAGTCCCTGATGCAGCCCTTTCCTTCATCTCCACGTTGCCTTCTCTTCTGTACATCTCCCCAAACTCCCACTGACCCTCTCTCACCAAGATACATGGGTTTGCCTTCAGGGCCCACGCTGGTAAGCCAGAAAAAGGTCTTCCTCTGAAGATCCTTCACATACTCAAATGTTCGGCCACACACAGGTTCTAGAAATTTGATGTGGCTCTCTTCTGGGGGATTGTGTTTCTGCCTACTTCAGCAGTTGTGAGCATTCACATAAACTTGCTGCGTAGACGAGTTTTTATTTCTCTTCGTAGATAACTGGGAATGTCATTGCTGGGCCACAGTGGTAACTTACGTTTAGCTTTCTAAGTAATCATCCACCTATTTTCTGAAGAGACCAGGCCATTTTACATTTCTGCTCATGATGTCTGAGGGTTTCAGTCTCCACATTCTTACTGGTTGTCTGCCTTTTTGAAACTATAGCCCTTCTAGCGGGTGTGAAGTGTTACCTCATTGTGGTTTTAATTTGCATTTCCCTGATGACTAATGATGATGAGTATCTTTTCATGTGTCTTAGCCAGCTTATGATTCTTGGTAAAATGTCTCTTCAGAGCTCTTACCCGTCTTAAAATTGGGTTGTTGGGGCGCCTGGGTGGCTAAGTCATTAAGTGTCTGCCTTCAGATCAGGTCATGATCCCAGGGTCCTGGGATCGAATCCAGTATTGGCCTCCCTGCTCAGTAGGAAGCCTGCTTCTCCCTCTCCCACTACCCCTGCTTGCGTTCTCTCTCTCTCTTGTCTCTCTGTCAAATTAATAAGGAAAATCTTTAAAAATAAATAAATAAATAACTAGATAAATAAAATTAGGTTGTCTTTTTGAATTATAAAACTAAGCTTGTTTTTCATAATCTGTCCCAGTCTCTGCCAGTCTTAAGAATGTGGTGATTGAGGTGACCTTGATGAGGAGGTGCTGGGGCCATCCAGGTCCCCGGGATGCCTGGAACTGGGACAAGGCAGCCATGTCTGCAGGGCACCATGTCATTCTGTTCCTCCCAGGTAGATGGGACCCACAGTGCCTTTTGACTCCCAGTTACTGTGTCAGGGAAGCGAGGAGATGGCTTATTCTGTGTCTTAGAGATCATAACCTCAGTGGTGTTGTAGGCTGGCTGTTGTCTGATGAACAAGGGGACCGACCTAAAGAACCCCACAGCATATTCTCATTATAGCCTGTTTTTCTTTCTTTTTCTTTTTTAAAGATTTATTTATTTATGTTAGAGAGAGTGAGTGCGAGCAAGAGCATGAGAAGGGGGAGGGGCAGAGTGAGAGAGAGAACCCTGGAGCAGACTCCCCACTGAGTGTGGAGCCCAATGTGGGGCTCGATCCGAGGACTCTGAGATCATGAGCTGAGCCAAAGGCAGACACTTAACGACTGAGCCACCCAGGCGCCCCTTGCCTGTTTTTTTTTTTTTTTCTTTCATAACTCTTGCCACGATTTAAATTTAGTTGTCTCTGTAATATTTTACGTTGACTATCCTCCTCCTCCTCCGAGATCATTAAGAAGCCCTGGAAGGTCCCACATCTGTGTTTTGTCGCCACCACTGGTCTCTAACACCATATGCTGTAGGCAACCAGCCAGTTTTTGTCGGGTGGAAGAGTGACTGGGACATGCCAGTCATGGGGGTTGAGGAGGGTTCTCTGCTTTGCAGTGGGTGATTCACACGGAAGTACGAGACAGACGGTTGTATGTTAAATAAGTAATTCATGAGCCACCGCATGTGCTGCTCAGTGTCTCGTATTTTACCCACCACTGACACCATTTCCCCCCTGTATTCTCCTTTCCAGCGATCTATAACTACAACGCCTCTCAAGATGTGGAGCTCTCCTTGCAGATTGGAGACACGGTTCACATCCTGGAGATGTATGAGGGTAAGTCTGGATGGCCTTCTGCCAGTCGGGGAAGGGGAAAAACAGTGGGAGTTACTTATTAATGAGGCACTTAGAGCAAACATCAACATGCTTTACTTCCTGAGGTAGGACTTTAGGTTATACAGTTTCGTACCGAGGGCGATTTCAGAACAGCCTGTTGAATGGAGAGGTGCCCAGACGCCCGAAACTCAAAGTATACAAGTTGTTGAAGCCCAAGCATGGGATGCCGAAGGGTCCGCCGCAGGGCTGGCTTGGGACGAGCCATGTGGGACACCAGATTGGCTGTCGTGCCAAGGAGCAATGCTGATTAAGTGGCTTTTTCTACTCAGCACTAAATGTTGCCAGATTGGGGGAGAAATGAAGGAGAGACTTAGAGGTCTGAGATTCTTTCACAGAATTAGGTCAGGGCTACAGCCGATCCAGTAAAGCCCACTAAGTGTATTCTTGCAACGAGCTCGGGCCAGGGAGGTGGTTCTGGTTAACCTATTAGTGGACTGCAGGGTAGTACACAGGATTCCCAATGGTCTGAGAGGCATGCGTTGTGTCCCCCGCTCCCCCTGCCACATTCCACCCCACCCCAAGTTTTAGCTCCAACTCAAGCTCTCAGATTCCTAGCTGGACTCCTCCATGCATCCACATGTCAAATCCCTGAGTACAACAGACACGGACCCAGGCCACTAAAGTTGAAGGTCAAAGCAAAGACCAATTTTGAGGGCCCATTTATTCTCTCTGAAGATAGAGGCAGGAATGAGGTGGGACACTAGGCAGACTTTCCTCATAGAGTGAGGCTTGTCAGAATCAGGGTCTCTAGATTTTCAGGATCTGCACTCCCCTTCATCCCAGTAAGTGCTGGTGATGGTGGAATGGCAGAGGTGGTCACCAAGAACCTAATGTGGATTCCTAGGATGGGGAAGAAGGGTTGTGAAGCCGCGGGGCAGGAGAGGGGGGTGGGGCACAGGAAGCAGCGTTTGGCCATAGAAAAGCTAAGTCATTCTGCCCAATTGCACAGAAGAGTCTGTTACTCCTGCTGCCTCCCTTTATTTTTAGGCAGAGGGCAGGGGTTTGCTTCTCCCTTCCACACAAATCAAAGTACAATCCTGCAGCTCCAGGGGAAGGGAGAAGCAAGGGGGTGCTGTGTGGACCCTTCCCACTCTATGGTCTTTTCTGTTTTCATCCTCACCATCTCAGGTCCAGCCCAACAGCAATTCCATACAGTCCCTAAGTCTCTGAGGCACAAGGGACAATCCACTGTCGTCTCAACTCAGGACTCCTTTGCTTATTGAAGCCATAGTCCCCTCAAAACTTACTGGTCATACCTCTTTGTCAGGAGCCAAATTAATCCACTCTAGGGGCACCTGGGTAGCTCAAAGGGTTAAGCCTCTGCCTTTGGCTTAGGTCATGATCTCAGGGTCTTGGGATCGAGCCCCACATCGGGCTCTCTGCTCAGCGGAGAGCCTGCTTCTCTGCTACTTGTGATCTCTCTCTCTCTGTCAAATAAATAAATAAAGTCTTAAAAAAATTATTCCATTCTATTTAGCCTATCTGTGGGCCCACATTTTTGCATTGTACAGGTGAAAGGTTTACGTTTGATTTCTGTACCTTTTCTATATGGGCTTGAAAAGAATGTGTATTAAGATCATGGGGTGAGAGTTCTATAGATGACAATCAGGTTCTGATTTCTCCGTCTTTTTTTTCCCCCCGAAACACGTTTTTCTGCATTTTCCGTCCCTGTGAGAACCATTAACTCTTCCACCGTGCTTGCAGTCTACATCAGCAATGATTTACACTGATGTCAGTTTTTTGCTTTATATATTCTCAGACCTGTTTTTAGGTACATACAAGTTTAACTTTAGAATTGTTATATTAAGCAGTTTGAACTTTTAATTACTGTTTACTAAATCTCCTACCATTATCTTTGTCTGTAGTAATGATTTTTCCTTAGTCTACTTTCTCTGAAATTACAGCCAACTCAGTGGCAATCCAGTGATTCTCCTGGATCCATGAGGCCATCAGAAATGCTGCTCAGCCATTCAGGACACTTTTTTTTAAATTTGGCAGGTGCCCCAACAAGAAACAAGCCTCACATGCTGGTCTCATCTTTCTGGGTTTTGGTCTTTTTCAGATCTTGACCTCGTAATTCCCACTTTACCATGTTAGATTTTCAGTATGTGTGTACGTATATGTGTGTGTATGTGTGTGTTGGGTCGTTAAATTTTTCTAAGTGTACTGTGGAGTGTGGGAGGGAAGAGTGGAGAATTGACTGGAAATAAAGTAGGTGATGTCTTTTGAATACATTTTCAAAATTCTTTTTTTGGTCTCTATGTGACCCCAACATATTTTTTGAAATAGCTAACTGAAGCACTTTGTCCTCATAGGATTCATATCAATGACCATTTCATATTTGCATCCTCTCTGTACTTAACTGAGTAGTCTCCCAGTTGACCAATGAACATTCTGAAAGGTGGCACTCCTCTGGAGCAAGCTGATGGGGTCACAGAGCTTGGTTGAAGATAAATGGAATCAGAGACGCACAAGCACATCCATTTCAAGCTTGAGTCCAGAAGCCACAGTGCTCCTAGCGTTTCGCAGCTCATACAGCGGTAGGCTTGCCGGTGCTGGCGCCGCTGATAGACAGTCACACAGAAACCTGCCAGGTGATAGATGTTGTATCTTGAATATGATGATCCTGGTGCTCTTAGTCCTGACAGCAGGAAGCTGGTGTGCCTATTAATTGCTACCATAAAATACTGGGTGTGCCACTGGACCCTTTCATGTCAAAAAAAAAGGATTTCCGTGCCCATTCAGCAAAACTGCCATGTGTCAAGGTATGAATGGGCAGACTTAGAACATGAGCTTCCAGAGTTAATCTGCCACCACCAAGTGGCCTGTCAGTTTTACAGAGATTATTATGTTGGATTAAGTTTTTAAATAGTGCTTATTTTATGGGGTTAATTTTTTTTAACAGTGCCTGCCTTGCCAGATGCAGCGATAGGTTCTTCTGTCTCCTAAGTACTTCGAGTTCTTGGCTGGGTTCTCAGATTCCTTTATTATTTCAGGCAGTGCAGGACTGAGTGAGGGCAGGAGTCCTTTGCAAACATTAAACGCGGTGGAAATGCTGAGTAATAACTTGAGTTCTCTCCCTCTTCCCCCATCTCCTCTTTCCTTTAAAAAAATAAAAATAAACAGAATGGAAACACCCAAAGTACTGCCAGATGGAATTTAAGGCTAATGCTGGCACTATTTCATGGCATGAGGGATTTTGGGTCTTCCAGCTTCCTGTCGGATTTGGCTCCTGGGCTCCCCACCGCACGCTCTGCTCCGCCCCACCTTTGCGATATTCTCATACCAGACCCATGTGTGCTTTTTCCGGTGTGGACAGGAGTCTACCTTTCTGGAGCCCAGATATGGAAAATTTTCTTCTGCCCACAACCCACCACAGAATACCACTTAGAACTCTTCCTTTTGCTGTTTCCTGCCCTGTGGTCGAATGAATAATTACGAAAGTGGTAGCCCCTTGAAGGCAAAGCACGCTCCCCTTTCATTTCAGGGTCGGTGTCTAGCGTAGCACCTGGCGTAGAGGGGGTGTTCTGCAGAAGTCTGCTAGATGGTTGAAGATCAAATACGAGACCAAGGCAAGCCCGTTGCAAGGCAGGCTAGTGTGAAGAGTAAAAAGGGTAGGGGGCCATCTCCATAAAGCCCCAGATATTATAGGCAGAGCTATTCTCCTTCCATGAGGGAAATACAGGAGGCGCCAACATTTCCTTGTCCTTTGCAGACTACAGAAGGATTTGGTTATTGCATGAGGTTTTTTGCTTTTGTTTTTAATAACAGCTTCATTGAGATCTATTTCAAATACCATGCAATTTACCCATTTAAAGTGTACAATTCAATGGTTATTTACAAAGTACGCCATTCACAGAGTTGGGCAATCATCATCACTTTCTACTTTCAGAACATTTTCATTATCCCAGAAAGAAACCCTGTACCCATTTGGTGGTCATTATCCCCCGGCCTGGAGCAACCACCAACCTAATTTCTGTCTCTATAGATTTGCCGAGTCTAGACATTTCATGTAAATGGGATCATATAATATGTGGTCCTTTGTGACTAGCTTCTTCTACTTACTGTAGTGTTTTCAGGTTCATCATCCTTATAGCATGTTTCAGTACTTCCTATCTTTTTGCAGCTGAATAAAATCTGTTGTATGCTTATATCACATTTTATTTATCCATTCATCAGTTGATGGACATTTGGATTGTTTACACTTTTAACCTATTCTGAGTAATGCTGCCATAAACATTGATGTGTAAGTTTCTGTGTAGACATATGTTTTCTTTTCTCTTGGGTATGTTCCTAGAAATGGAATTGCTGGGTCATATAGTAGCTTTTATGGTTAACCTCTTGGGGAACTGCAGAACTACCGATTGCTTGAGTTTTGCCTCCAAAATAGACCAAATGAGTAAGCTGCTATCACTTATCACACATGTCTTTCTGTCGCCTTGCCCCCGAGCTTCATTTGTTACTAAAAAGAGGGGTAGGGAGGTAGAATTGACTGAGAAGCTAGATGCTGCTCATCTTTTGTAGGCGCTTGAGAATTATTTTCCTTCAGAGACTTTTTCAGGGAACAAAAGTCCTCAAGGACTGAAGCAAGTGTCCTCTCCTTTCTCCATCTTTGGCCCTAGCCAGCCTGTGGTCATTGCCATGTTTTTGCTGCTCACTAGCTCGTTTGTTCGTTCGTTCATTCTTTTTTTTTTTTTTTTTTTTTCTTTCCATGTCCTTGCTTCTTTAACCAGACAAGGGATTTGGTCATGAGACAGGTGTTCTCCATCTAGAATGTTCTTTCCTACCCCAGATCCATGGGCATGACTGAAAAATCACTGCTATCTGGAGATTCCAGTTGTGATCATTTATTCATTCAAAAACACTTGCTGAACAAGTATTCTGCTCTTAATATGTGCCAGGTACATTTATTGAGCCCAAGAGATGTTCTAGGCACTGAGGTCACCTGAGTGATGAAACAGCAAGGTTCCTGTTCTTATAAGGTTTTTATTCAAGTGAGGGCTAGACAAAAACAAGTGACCAAAGTAAGTAAACAAAACAATTCAGATGCTTAAAAGTGCCAGGAGGCAAAAGGGCTGGTATTACCAGGCCCAGAAGAAGACATGAGTGATTGCACAGGGAGTGGAGGGATAAGGCAGAAGGACTACTTCAGCTCAGATGGTTTTGGCCCTGTCAAGGGTAACTGTCCTGGGCAGGACACTTAAACTTGTTTTGTGTCATGGTCATTGCTTCTAAAATTGGGTTACTTTTTGAACTGAAAGTGATTAAATGAAAGTGCTCTGAAAAATAAGGTTACAGCATTCCTTCTTTCATTAAGCTCACGTCTCCTGTGATTAACCAGATTCCAGTCATAAGTAATTTAATGCCCAGGGTCTGCTGTTCCGCCAATGGGTACTGGTTTCTTGCGTTTGATTCCCATCCATTGGTTAACTCGCTTTCAGCTCCATGAACTACTCACAAGCTCAAGAGAGAGGGTGGATGGTATTAACAGTGATTTCTGGGGGTAAGCATAATACAGTTGGCCATAACAAAATGAGATAATGTCTCAAAGGCGTTCCAAGCTCTACAGAAGCAGGCACAGCATAAAGCTTTGTACAGTTTTAGTGTAATATGTAAGGACCCAAAGGATAGCACAAATGATTATGTTAGAACCAGATGAAACACGTAATCTTGAAAAGTTGAAATAAAAAGAAGCATTTGTGTATATACAGGAGGTTCCTAGTATACTCATGTGATTTCTTCTATATAGAACGAGTCTGATTTTAAAATGCACCTTAATCAAGAAATCCATTCCCTGATAATAAAGGAAATTAATAAGGATTATGACTTGAGCTGTACTTATCTCGAATCTTTATAAAGCAGCCCCCCCCCCTTTTTTTTTTCCCGGTGAGCAAGTATAGTGGGAGGTCTTATGGCAGATAGGTAGAGTTACCTGGCCCTGGATTTTGTCCATGGTTGACAAAACTTTGTTTAACAGAAGCATGGAAAAGAAGAGAGTGCTTTTGAACTTGTTTCATGCAGAGGCTTAATCATCTCTCTGAGATGTGCTCATTGGACCTGTATTGGACCATCTGACAAAGTAGGGTCTTACTGAACTCTTTCAGAATGTCTGAGTCAACAAGATAGGTTGTAACATCCTATGGTCCTGTAGAACAGCTACCCTACCCGGTAGCCTTGACATTCCTTGATCGTATTGCTTTTCTTTGCCTTCTCTCTTTGGTCAGCCGTACCCAATGGTCATAGACGACAAAGAAATCAGAACTAATGTTTAAAAAATCATTTCTAAACAGCATGTATAAAGTTTTACTGGGTATAAGCTGAGATACGGCTTTTGATGTGTTTGTAACTTTCATTTACTTTTGTTACCCCATTAGTCAGGATTGTTGAAAGTTTATTGTAATTCAGAATCCATAGCCTCACCATTTTCTAGTTATAAAAACAACTGCCTTTCGCAAACATCAATGGCAGCAAGCCCAACAGCTTGGATTTTATGATAAGGACTGCGTGCGAACATTCTGGCACCAGCCTGGAAAGCAAATGAGGCCGTGTGGCATTTTGTTGAGTGTGCCGGTCACTTCCCACATCTGTTTGACCTTTACCTTAAGTACTGCTTGTCAGCTCCCTGCTACTGGGGACATATGTTCCCGAGATGTATTTTTCAAAAGAGGAGTGTGGCAGCAGGAGTGTGTTTACAGAAAAGCTAATTAAAAAGTAGAGCCGGTAAGAAGTCTTCTCACAGATTTAAGCTTACGGAAAGGAGAATGCCTTTTCTTATTCTTCCTTTTGAGATATGTTTGGATATGCTTCTAAAATGCCATCTTAAAATGACTGTTCTTTGTATATGAGGCAGACATGGGATCTTCTAGGGTTGGGGTCAGAACCTTTTTTCTGATTGGTGCCTTTGTTCAGTTACTTTGCCATGAACTGGCACTTGGAGTTGGCCCATGTGAACGGCTGCGCACACATCTAAGGAGGCAAACTCAGCCTGAGAGTAAAGACATTTTGGGGGATGCTCTGGAGGAATGTTCTCATGAGCTTTTGGTGTCCCATAAGTTTTGGTCTCCAAAGGATCCTGGGGGGATCAAGGGGCCAAGGAGGTGGCAAAGCTATGAGCTGGCTCCTTCTATCCCATGCATACGTAACCACTCGGGCTCCCTTCAGACCTCTGAATGTGGGGGCCATTCACATTATTTGGTGTAGAACTTTGATCAAAAATGCCTTAGGTGTCTTATCTCCAGTGGGAAACATGGTGCAACAAACCATCATAGGGCTAGGTACGACCCAGTGAGGGACTAGTGTAAGGAGAAAGTCCTAGAGAGAAGTTCAAGATCGATTGCGGGCAAACAGGAATAGGGTTTTTCTCCTCTTGCTTATATCTGGAGAGAGAAGATTAATGTATGCCTCTACTTTGCTCGTCATAATGTGAGAGCAATTTATGATCTCAAAAAGCATATAAGGGGACTTGGGCATTTTATTCAGCCCGCGGAAGCAAATCATTCAATACAAAGCATCGTAGAAAGCCTGAGCATGCTGCCTAAAAACCTAAATGTTGCCAGTGCGTCTTAGAAGCGCAGAGAACTTTGGTTCTTTCTCTGGCCTCACCTCCCTGTGTGACCAGCTACACAGAGCTGTGGCGGGGACAAGAGGGAAGGATGCTTGTCATAGATGGATTATTCTTCACACCCTTACGTTCTCCGTGTCTGTGTCCAGCATTTGTCATCTGGGCAGTATTAAATTCATGTGCACATAACCTTGACAACAGCTATATGAGCTTTTCAACGACGGCACTGAGTACTTCAGTCCATCTTCTCAATGGCCAGGAGTAATCGACACTAAATTCCTAACCTCCAACGCTTGCTTAGCACTCACCAGGATAGACAGAAGAGTCTGTCCTTGTAGTTGGAACTGAAGGAATGGAAGGGGGTGGGTGTTTGAATTAGTTCTTCCTGCCATATTCATTGCCCACTGAATGTCAAGTCTTTGGGTAACTTTGGAGTTCTTTTTTTTTTTTGGGCTGCATTCAGCCAAAAATCTGCTCAGGACCTGAGTTACTCAGCACTATTTTCTCAGTTATTCTAGCCATTGTCATATACTTTTTCTGTCCCCCAAGCTCTTTTCTTCTACTTTTACTTGGTATGGTTCCCTTAAAGTCATCTTGTCTATGGTTTTCTTGGGGGCAGGGAACTTACCTTGGAAGATAGAATATGTCTTATCAGGTGCTACGGGTCTGGAGTAAAGCTTCCCCTTCTTTGCCTGGTACCCCAGCTGCCTTGTGTACACTTGGCTTTGTTCATCAGTAACTTGAGAATAATTTTAGGGAGGTTTTTCTCCTTCTTCCAGGAAGCACAGACACATTCCTTACAAAGCAGAGAAAAGAGAACTTCCGTCTGCCATCATTAGTCCAGGAACCAGATGATGGCCCTCGAAGTGGGAGAGAGTCCCTGGATTATGTCACTGGTACCCTCAGTTCCAAATCTGTCTGGCATTTTACTCTCCTCTGTGTGCCAGGCACTGAGCTGAGGGCTTTCATGTACCGAATCTTAGCTCTTACAATCATGGGAGAGCGGAGTTCCCAATGCTCTTTTAGTAAACATGAAAATCAGGTTCAGAAACCTGAAAACTTCACCCAGCCGTTAAATGGTAGAGCTGTGATTATCACCATGGTCCTTTGGAATCAAAGTAGAATCTGCTTTCCACATTTCAAGGCCTTTGAAGAAATGATGCTTCTCTATTTTGGACCTAACCTATAGTGTTCCAAAGAGGGTGAGGTTCCTTTGCTTTTGAAGTAGCTGTCAGACAAGCTTCCCACCACCCCGAATGTGTCTGTGTTGGGGTGAGCTCTTTCTGAACTTCCTCCCCCCCCTCCACCCCTGGCTCATCCACACTGGCTGGCTAATCTGGCCGGGGGGTCTCCTCGCTGCTTTCTAAGCCCACTGTGTTCTTGTGCCCCCTGCACCCCCAGGATCCATGTGCCTCATCTCTCCCCCTACTCCCGCCTGTTTTCAAGGGCTGGTGTTCTCTGAGCAGGTAGGCACATCTGTTCCAGGGGAGCAGAGCACCCTGGAGAGGAATATCCCCCACCCGGATATATGGGCCCCCTCCCCTGAGCCCTCACACTCCAGATCAAAATTACTGAGGGGCTGGGCTACTGTGTGTCCAGCTCCCTTAGGTGTGACAGGCAGGTCAGAGAAGGAAAAGTGAGCAGAGAGGTCTCTGGCAGGGTCTCTGATAGCCACAACTTGAAGCAGTCTCCTTCCCCCATGTTTGTGGCAGCAAGTGCCCAGCTGGTGTCCCTGATGGTGCCTTCCTGCCTGTGTTAGTCCAGAACGCATTGGCATTGAACCCAGCGATCTGTGGCTCCCACAGTCTCGGGAGGTCCCATGTGATTCACGTTCATGCCCTTGCTGTGGATCCTTCGCTACTTGGCCTTGTGCTGTCGTTACCACCACTGGGTCTCCACCTGTGTTTCTGCCACTGTTGATGTTGTCACACCCCTGACAGCATCTCCTTGCCTCTGTCTGGGTTCTCAGAGTGGCACCCAGTGGTTCAGTACCAGGGTCCATAAGTACAGCTTTGCCCTTTCATTTTGAGGATGCATTCCACGGAGGAACACAAAGCAGATTTCTAAGTGGCCCAGACTGACGGAGTCTGGGGCCAGCGCCATCCGTGTCACGCGCGCTCCAGGCTAAGGCATGTGTGCTTCCAGTGCTTCCGCATGGGCTGTTTCGTATCTTGCTAGGGCCTCCATTCTCCCTTCAGAAAGTAAGGCTGCCGTGTGCATGCCCTTTACCATCATGTCCTCCTCAGGAGGCTTAGACGGTCGCCAGAGAAAAGCAGCCTGCCCTGCAGTTCTAGAAATCCTGGGTAACTGGCTGTGCAGGTTTGTCTTTCCTCACTTGTGTCTCTGTTCCACCAGGGATCAGATTAGAAATTCTCTGGGATCAGGAGTTGGGGTTTAAACTCTCAAATTGCTGGGGGCTCCATAGAGCCTAGCATAGATCTTTATAAAAATGGGCCCTGAAATATTTCTCGCCTGATGAACTCATTCCTCACTCACAAACCTGCATCCCTCTCTTGTCCATCTTGCAAATTGGATGATAAAACCAGTCTTAATGGTGAATTGCAGTGAAACTATACGCTGTGTCCTGGCATTTCAGCTCTCTGGAACTAGTTGGATAAGCTAGAGACATGTGTCACAGAGGAGGGCAGTTAGAGCCAATAGCAAGACGCCTGACTGCTGGCAGGATTACCTTGCTTTAAAAAAGATGAAGAGGGGCGCCTGGGTGGCTCAGTGGGTTAAAGCCTCTGCCTTCTGCTCGGGTCATGATCCCAGCGTCCTGGGATCGAGCCCCGCATCGGGCTCTCTGCTCGGCGGGGAGCCTGCTTCCTCCTCTCTCTCTGCCTGCCTCTCTGCTTACTTGTGGTCTCTGTCTGTCAAATAAATAAATAAAATCTTTAAAAAAAAAAAAAAAGATGAAGAAAAAAGCCTCATCCAGTTAATACAGTGGGAGTTGGCACACCTGAGTGATGATGTTGATTAAACTAGAGGAAATTTTATTTCCCCCGTGTCACTGAGCTGCAGGGTGTCTGTGAAGCCAAGAGATGTTTCCTCCTTTCGCAGTAGCCATTTGGATGTGTCCTCTCTCTGTCCTGCCAACTGTACTGCCCCTACCCCCACCCTGGACCAGGTCCTCCTGCCTCTCTCGGGAGGTGTTTGCTGCTTGAAAGGAGAGGTGTCCTGCTGTTACCGTCTCTGGTAGGCAACCAGGAGAGCTTCAGCATTTTTAGCTGTGGAGTGATGAGGTAACAAGACGTAGGGGAAAAGTAGAATGTTTTTGTGGAAGGAAATTGAAGCCACAAACACCTTAATAACTTGAACAGTTGAAGAGATGGGAGTCCCACGGAGCGGGAGAGCCCAGAGCCAGACCCTTGCCTTTCAGATGAATCTTCTTCATAAGGAGTGATCCCTCCTCTTCTCTGGACATTCTGGCCTCTGGGCCGGTGCTCAGGTCCCACCCAGCTCTGCCCACTGGGCACAGGAGCCCAGAGGGAGAGAGGGGTCTCTGGGACCCTGCTGTCAGATCGTGCTTTGGAGGTGCGGGTTTTATCATACAGCCTTTGCACGATCTGTTCTGCCTGTGACCACCAGCTGGCAGGACGTTCTCTTTCACATTGATGAACTCATTTAAACTTTATGGCTTGCCTCCTGTATTCCAGGCCCCTTTCGTATTCCCTCAAGAAATAAAATGAAAGATGGAAACCTCATCTCTTTTTTTTCCATGTACTTGGCATGGGTGTTTCCTATTGGTTGGATTCCATGGCCAAGCTTCCTTCCCATGAGAGGCAAGGCCTTTGCACTGGGCAAATATTTCATTCACTGCATGGCTGTGGAGGCAGGTGGTGGAAGGCAAATTGTGATGAACCGGCGCTAGAGCCCTGTGTTTGCCTTCCCAGCGTTGATAGTAAGTCACTGTTTGACTTTGCACAACCTTTCCAATTCCCTGGCTATGTTTCCTCTTTCTTAAGTAAGGGTGTTAGATTGGGGGGGGGGGGGGAGTCTGAGTTCCTTTGGAGCTCACACTTGTGACATCCATCTTTGTATCATAAAGGCACAAAACTGAGCTCAGATGTTTAACTGGGAAGACTGGTTTGTGTCCCAAAAAGGTATGAAAGAATAGAATCATCTTTTACTATCTTTGCATCTTTTTCCTTTCTGCCTTTGAACTTACTTTCAGAAGCACTGATGAGGCTGGTGGGAACGCAGGCTGGCACAGCCACTCTGGAAAACAGTCGGGAGGCTCCTCAAAAAGTTAAAAATAGAGCCACCTATGACCCAGCGATTACACTACTAGGTGTTTACCCCAAAGGTACAAATGTAGTGATCTGAAGGGGAACCTGCACCCCAGTGTTATAGCAGCAATGTCCACAATAGCCAAACTGTGGAAAGAGCCCAGATGTCCATCAGCAGATGAATGGATAAAGAAGATGGGGCATATAATCATAATGGAATAATGGAATATTACTCAGCCATTAAAAAAGAAATCTTGCCATTTGCAGCAACATGGATGGAACTAGAGGGTATTAGACTCAGCGAAATAAATTGATCAAAGACAATTATATGATTTCACTAGTATGTGAAATTTAAGAAACAACAGAGGAGCATAGGGGAAAGGAGGGAAAAATTAAACAAGATGAAACCGGAGAGGGAGAAAAACCATAAGACTCTTAGTCATAGGAAACAAACTGAGGGTTGCTGGAGGGATGGGGGTGGAGGGATCGTGTAACTGGGTGACCAGGCACTCAGGAGGGCATGTATTGTAATGAGCACTGGGTGTTATATACGACTGATGAATCACTGACTGATATATTAATTAACTGAACTCAGATTAAAAAATTAGAAACACCAGCGAGATGCCCAGTGCATTTGGACTGTGAGCATCCCGTAGTTGGAGAACAAGGTTCCAACACCTGAGCTGTTTGTCTGTCCTCCGAGGAGTTTGCACCCAGCTGTTTCTGCTCACCAGCTTGCCTGGTGGGCCCTGAGCCAACTTTTTGAGGGACATTCACTTGGGGATGGGAGGGTAGGCTTTGGCCATGGGAACCAGCCAGAGGAACCTGACAGGGTTTCCTGACCCACAGGGGATGGACCTTTGACCTTAGCCTAATTTACTATCAGACCAGTGACACTTACAGGAAAACAACAGGATCTAGCACCTGCTCTTCCTCTATGGCTCTTCTCGGCCCTTCCCCTCCCTCACCCTGTGGTGCACGTAACCAGTGGCTCCCTCTCTGTTTCTTGCCTTTAACTCCTGGCAGGTCAACAGTATCACAATGTTGTGAATGTACTTAGTGCCACTGAACTGAACACTTAACAATGGTTAAAATAGGGGCGCCTAGGTGGCTGAGAGGGTTAAAGCCTCTGCCTTGGGCTCAGATCATGATCCCAGAGTCCTGGGATCAAGCCCCGCATCAGGCTCTCTGCTCAGCAGGGAGCCTGCTTCCTCCTCTCTCTCTGCCTGCCTTTCTGCCTGCTTGTGATCTCTGTCTGTGAAATAAATAAAGTCTTTAAAAAATAGTATATTTTATGTATATTTTTCAACACAGGAACGATTTATTGTTCTGGGGGTGGGACTAATTTCTTGTGGGACTGTGAAACGAGGAGAGCTTTTCCGAAACTCTCTGTGACTTACACGTCTAAATAATGCTTTCATGGTTCAGAAACTCTTGAGTCCCCCTCAGTAATTGCCTTCGGAGTCTTTAGCACATTCATAATTCTCCCTTTGTGCGCCAGTGTCTTCAAGTCTGCCTCTTAGAAGCTCTTTGTATTCAATTATTTGTTTATAGCTCTGTTTCCTTCCTTCTTGAAGACAGGGTCTGGCCCGCTGGTGTGCGGTGAGTGTTTTTATCTATAATAAATGAATGACCACATTAGTGATGTAAATCCCTGGCTCCAGTAGCTCCTCCAAGACAGTCTCTAACCACACGCTCTGAAGGAGCCACCCCCACCCATCCCTCGCCCGCCGTCCTCTCCTTCCTTAATACCTTTTAGCCCCACTGGCAGTTACTCTGTTTATTTGCTGGGTGTTTACAGGTACGTGGTTTTTTTCTTCCCGCGATAAAGCAAGACTTGGAAGGATGGAGACACTGTATGTCTTGCTTGCTTGGCATCTTTCTGTTGAATGAATCAATGAATCTCCAAACTGTGATTGATCTTTTGGAAATAGCAAAACTCCTTCAGATTAGCGAGGGATAATGTCTTAAGGAGGCAGAGTAAAAAGTAAAAATGAAGGAGAAATGGTCCTGTGATTTTTCACACACAGCTCACGCTGGTTTCAGAGGCAGTTTCAGGCAAAAATATTTAGTAATATTTGAGCAATGTCATGATCATGGGATTCTGTATCACCTTGAAGGGCTTACTTTGTAATACTTATATGATCGTATGAAATTTCATTTGGCTTTTCAGAGTTGTGAAAAAATACTCTTATCTTAGGTATTCAGTTCACTGAATTTTGACAAATGAATGCCCCCCCTGTGCCTAATACTCCAGTCGAGATACAGAACATTTCCCTTGCCCCAAGAAGCTACCCACTGCATTCTTCTACACAGTTCTCACCCCCAAAAGCAACTACTGCTCCAAGGAAGGTCACCATGCATTGGTTTTCCTGCTTTTCAACTTTATATAAATGAAATTATGCATGTCTGTTGTGTTTGGATTGTTTCATTCACGTGATGTTTTTTAGGATCATCAATGATGTTGCTTATGACTGTAGTTCATTCCTTTTCATCACTGAGTAATACCCTAGTATGTGAATATACCACCGTTTGTTGATACTCCTGTTGATGGACATTTTGATGGGTTCCAGTTTTTGGCTATTAATAAGAAAGCTTCGATACACAATCTTGTTTGTTTGTTTGTTTGTTTAAAGATTTTATTTATTTATTTGAGAGAGAGAGACAGTGAGAGAGAGCATGAGCAAGAAGGTCAGAGAGAGAAGCAGACTCCCCATGGAGCTGGGAGCCCGATGCAGGACTCAATCCCGGGACTCCTGGATCATGATCTGAGCCGAAGGCAGTCGTCCAGCCAACTGAGCCACCCAGGCATCCCTCGATACACAATCTTGTAACGTATTTTTACGGATGTATGTTTTTACTGATCCCCCCCCCCCATTATTTATTTATTTATTAGAGAGAGACAGAGATAGCAACAGAGTTCAACAGCAAGTGAGGGAGAAGCAGGGTCCCCACTGAGCAGAGAGCCCTATGATGCGGGCTCAAGGTGGGTTCTGGGATTATGACTTGAGCTGAAGGCAGATGCTTAACGACTGAGCCACCCACTTGCCCCAGATCTTTATTTTTTATTTTTTTATTAGAGCAAGAGAGAAAAACCAAGCATAGTGGAGGATCAGAGAGAGGAGGAGAAGCAAACTTCCTGCTGAGCAGAGAACCTGATATGGGGCTCAGTCCCAGGATCCTGGGATCATGACTTGAGCCAAAGGCAGATGCTTAACCAACTGGTCCACCGAGGTGCCTAGTTTTTATAGATCTTGGGTGCATACTTAGAAATGGGGTATTGCTAGGTCATAGGTCATATGTATATTCTTGTGGTGGTTTTGTTTTGCTTTTTAATTTAAATTTTGCTAGTTAACATATGGTGCATGTATGTTTGATCTTATGTGAAACTACCAGCAATGTGAGAGAATTCTAATTGCCCGTGTCCGCACCACCTCTTGGCAGAGTCCGTCTTTTTACCTTTAGCCATTCAAGTGGTTGTAGAGTATATCTCATCCAGAAACAAATATTACTTACATTGAGATGAATTCACCCTATTTAGCATACAGATTTTGACTAACGCACGCAATCATGAAATGCCACCACAAGGTAGAGAATGATTTTGTCAAAAGCCCCAGATTTTCCCCTGTCCCCTGTATCAACCTCACACCAACCTCAGCCTTGATCTGTTTTCTTTCCCTATAATTTTGGCTTTTCTGGTCCTGGCTTACCAGGACTTATTAGCTATATTTTTTGCCTTAATTTTCAGAGTTATCATTATATGCATATCATTGTTGTGGTACATGCTTTTTCATTTCTAGGGCACCTGGGTGACTCAGTTGGTTAAGCAACTGCTTTCAGCTCAGGTCATGATCCTGGAGTCCCAGGATCAAGTCCCACATCGGGCCCTCTGCTCAGCAGGGAGTCGGCTTCTCCCTCTGCCCCTCGCCCCTCTCATGCACTCTCTCTCCAATAAATAAAATCTTAAAAAAAAAAAAAATCGTGCTTCTATTACTTGATATTTCCGTTTTCATTTATTAACTGCTTCTTAGGAAAGGTAAGGATTTAGCGCTCTTATAATTCTGACCAGCCACAGATATACCTAGCTGTATCTGGTAGAGACCTCCCACTATAAATACATTATTATTTTTTAGAATATTATTTAGATTACTGAGTCTATGTAGTAGAAGCAGCAGATGCTGTGGAACCTACCTTCATTCTTTTTTTTTTTTTTTTAAAGATTTTATTTGTTTATTTGACAGACAGAGATCACAGTAGACAGAGAGGCAGGCAGAGAGAGAGGGGGAAGCAGGCTCCCTGCTGAGCAGAAAGCCTGATGCGGGACTCGATCTCAGGACCCTGAGATCATGACCTGAGCCGAAGGCAGCTGCTTAACCCACTGAGCCACCCAGGCGCCCCGGAACGTACCTTCATTCTATTTTCTGTCTTGAATAATGTTTTTCTAGAGGTGTTAATTCTTCTTTTCTTCATTCTCTGTGGACTTACTTCTTTTTCATGTCCAGATTTTCTAATAGAAGTGTTTACCTCCTTCTCATATGTTCAGACAAAGGAGGTAATTTCACAGTTCCACTTGCTTTCTTGGATTTCTTCTTCGTGGAGTCCTCTGCCCTCCTGTTCCATCTGGGACTGGTCACTCTCCGGACACTTGCATAGCTGCTTTTCTGAGCTCTCTCCATCATCATCTGTCTCAGGGTCAAAAACAATAAAAACCAGTAGGTATCAGCAGAGCCAAGGATAATGTGCATGTGTGTATAAGTATGGGTTAACACATGATTCATTTTGACCAGTCTGCCTGTTTAAGGAGTCATGTGTGCACATGGGGACCTTCAAGTCCAGTCCAGCATCTTTCCCTTTCTTAAAACTCTGTCCTGTGGGGCGCCTGAGTGGCTCAGTGGGTTAAGCTGCTGCCTTCGGCTCGGGTCATGGTCTCAGGGTCCTGGGATCGAGTCCCGCATCGGGCTCTCTGCTCAGCAGGGAGCCTGCTTCCCCCTCTCTGCTGCCTCTCTGTCTACTGTGATCTCTGTCTGTCAAATAAACAAATAAAATCTTTAAAAGAAAAAAAAAAAAAACTCTGTCCTGTGACAGTAAGAAACCTGGCTTCCAGGATAATAATATTTACTTATTTCATCAGGTCCTCAGCATGTAACCAGTCTCTGTCTTCATGACCACACCTCCTCCCACATGGACACCCTCCTCAGCCTGTTCTCTCTCTGACAGCTCCGGTCATCCCACCGTCCCCCACCCCCAGGTCGTGGTTGTGGATGCCCTTCTCATCACCCTTTTCCTGTGGACCCCCCCATCTCCCATGGATGCCCATCTTGTTCTGCCTGGCTCTGACACACCATGCCAGTCTGGCCCCCTGTGTGGATGCCCTCCCCACCACCTTTGCAAATGCCTTAGTTGCCGTGTCCCACCTAACGGATCAGGGCTCAGTTGTTCAGGAAGGGGAGGAGATGGGCCAAGACACAGCTCTGGATTCTGTCTTCCATCCCCCAGTGCTTTCCTTTTTTCAGTCTTCCTATCCTGGAAGAGTTATTTCTGGCCATCCATTTGCTTAAACCGGAGGTCTGAATGCCCTTGAATATTTGCATTTGGGGTGGGGGTGGGAGGGCTGGATCTCAGGGTCCTGAGATCTTGACCTGAGCTGAAAACAGATGCTTAACCAATGGATTGGGCCACCCAGGCGCCCCAGTGATTGGATATTTGTGTTTATTCCAAAATGTTCATCACAATAAGGCTAGTTAACATACATTAGCTTACACAGTTACAAAATTCTTTTTCCTTGTAATGAGCAGTTTTAAGAATTACTCTCTTAGCAACTTTCAAATATATGCAACAGGATTATTATCTGTGGTTGCCATGGTGTACATGACATCCTCGTGACGTCATTATTTTATAACTAGAAGTTTGTACCTTTTGCTCCCTTTCCCCCATTTTGCCCTCACCTCCACCCCCTGCCTCTGGCAACCACCAATCTGTTCTGTGAATCTGTGGTCTTAAAACTCACTCCTTGAGACTGACGTTTCACCTAAATCCAGGCAAGACTGGCCCTCTGCACTCACCATCCCCCACTGTTCTCTTTATTTCAAATAATGTACTAATTTTAAAAAGCAGCCGAGATTCCCCCCAGCTCACACTACTTACTGATTGTAGTTGCTTGTTTGATAGAGCCTTCGCTGTCTCTTTGTATCGTGATGCATTTGGAAGCCTTAAAAGCATACCATATTTAACTATAATGATCCTGTTTTAAATATTGGGATCAGTTGGAACCCGTGTTCTTTCTCAAATTCCTTGCAGTTATTAGCAGTCGAATTTATGGGGTCCCAAGAGTATATGACTGAAACTCCAGAGATAGATACTCTTCTGCTAGTACCTAATGCCAAGCAAGATGAACGTTTTAGAGATTCAGTGTGGTAATTTTATGCCTTTAGATATGGGTTTTACACAAACCACAATTCTAGAGGAGACTTAGGAGGTAAAGAAAAAAAAATTTTTTTTTTTTTTCAAAAATGACAGGTTTCGGAAGCATAATTCTGTGATGAATGGCTGTGCAAAAATACTGTTTATGCAAGTACAGAGACTTTTTCTCTGACAGTGGAGCAAAGTCCAAACTGTTACATCTTGGTTTTGTAGGACACAGGGAGTTGGAAACTGCTTGGAAAAGACCATTGTTTCTCAGCTTGCCTGACCCTCCTCCACCCCAGGAGGAGCCTGAAGCCAGTCATTCCTGCAAAGGCTCTTCCTGGGGCAGCTGAACTTGCCAGCCATGTCTGGCTTGGTATTCTTCTTACACCTGACACTCTCCTGCACTTTGGCCTCTGAAATTGGGAGTAATGTTTCCTGTTCAAATACCTTTTTCTCAACCGTGGGCCTTGATAAAAACTTGCAATGATTTTACAGCATAGTATCCTATTCTTTTCCTGATATTTAAAAAAAGAAAAAGGAAATAGCAAAATTCTTTAAATTTTGAATACTGACAGTTTAAAAATTTGTGAAAGTATTCTTTTTTTTTTTAAGATTTTATTTATTTATTTGAGAGAGATTTATTGAGAGAGATCACAGGCAGGCAGAGAGAGGAGGAAGCAGGCTCCCTGCTGAGCAGAGAGCCTGATTTTGGGGGGGGGGGGTTGGATCCCAGGACTCCTAGTTCATGACCTGAGCCGAAGGCATAGGCTTAACCCTCTGGGCCACCCAGGCGCCCCTGTGAAAGTGTTCTTAAATTTTTGTTCAAGGTACATTCAACTTTCTTCTTGTAACATATCCAGAATAGGTTATGTGTCTCTTTTCTGGATGATTTCATGTAGAACAAATTACAAGACGGTTCTAGAACCTTATTGGCAGATGCCTGAAGTTTCTAGTAGGTGATCAATAAATGTTTAATATAAGTTATCTGTTTATGGATTGATTAAATTGTATACTCCCTTTACCAGATAAAGGGTGGAAAAGCATCCATAGGTGTATGTGTATTTATTGAAATTTTTATAAAGAAATTGAAGGCTTTAAAAAAAAAAAAAAGAAATTGAAGGCTTTTTTTTTTTTTTTTTTAAGATTTTATTCATTTATTCATGAGAGATAGAAAGGGAGGCAGAAGTAGAAGCAGGCCCCCTGCTTGAGCAGGGAGCCTGATGTGGGACTCAATCCCAGGACCCCGGGACCATGACCTGGGCCAAAGGCAGTTGCTCAAGCGTCTGAGCCACCCAGGTGCCTGTGGAAGTTGAAGGCTTTTTTTAAAGCCTCATCAAGCCAACAAAATTTTTTTTATTGTCAGGGATGTGAATAGCATTGCCAAGAATTGTTCTAAATATTCTTTTATTATTTGTTTATTTCAACTCTTTTAGGTGCAAATATTTTATAAGATTTGCCATTCCAGTTTAAAATTCTTCCAGAAGAGTGGTTCCTTACCTGAGAATTTAGATAAGAGAGAGACTATAAATTATTTTAAAGTATTTATTTTCATAGTATAGGGTGATTTGTAGAATGTATATATATATGGATGAAAGACCTTCATTCATGCAAAAACGTTTAGTAAATATCTAAGGTATTAAAATATTAAGAGATTGAGCTGCCTTCTGTCTAGTTTGTTGGTTGGTTTGTTCTGTCCTTTCTCCAGAGGAGCAGAGATGAAACGTGGTTCTATGTGAATTTTAAATCCTTTACCTATGAGGAGAATTAAGCCCCAAAATAGATCTAGATTTCAATTGTGTACTCAACCAAAATATACGTATTCTAATTAGTCTGCTAATTGCCTCTTGGATTCCATCCCAGCATTCCAGTAGAGTAAGAGGATGCATTTTGCTCCTATCTTTATATTATCTCAGATAACATAAAAGATTGTGTTTTCTTATTCCCCCGCAGGTTGGTACAGAGGATATACCCTCCAGAATAAATCTAAAAAGGTACGGTTTCTCATTTACTTTTTGAATTTGAATCTGCCTGCTAGCTTTGTGTTATGCTACCTGGGCCCATTTTCTGCTCGTTGCTGCCTCTAGACCTAGTTTGTGTTCTGTGGGATGGCTGTTGTTTAGATCTGACAACAAATTCTCTGACCTCAATGTGTGTAAAATCGCACAAGTCCCGTGGACCCCTTTTCCCACCAGCCAACTTAAGGGGTAAGGCCAGAGTTGAATTCACTCCCCAGGTAGGGCACTCGAAGCACTTGCAGGCTTGCCGCTCCCTGCCCCTGGAGCTCAGCAGGGCTATAACGCGAAAGGGTGTTCTTGTTGGCTCTCCTTTAGGGGAACCCATGCTGCTGCTTGGTTCTTTAGCTCCCCAGTGCCAACATCCCAGAACTAAAGCATCTCCCCATTTCTACTTGAGTCCATCCTTTGTTATAAAGTGATAAGCCAGAGTAGTAGTTTTGAAACTGAACCTCACAGCCAATCCCAGTAATAATACATCATGAAATCACCATCAGGGATTATTAATCACCATCTTCCAAAAATTGAAACTCCGAAAAGTAGAAAAGAAAGTAGAAAATGGAATGCCGTGAAAAATACTGTCCATGAAACTTTTGTGTGAGGTGGGTATTTTTTAATGTATTTAAAATTACATTTTATGCATAGTTAAGGACTCGGTTGCCATGAAAATGTATCTTGTCATGGGCAGAGAGTTTGAAAACTAACTGACCCTAGCAGGTTCTTCCACCCCATGCCAAAACTACTCATCATCAAGTTAAAGAAAATCTGTTAGTTACGTTAATACCCCCTCAGTTAATTTTAGGTCAGGTCAGGCCTTTTCCTTTGACGCTGCATTCTGGGGCAGCGAGGCCTGTCAGCACTTTGTTTTGAAAGAGAAATGGGGTTGATAGGACCATCACTTTTCACAGTTCGTTCACATGCAGAATAGCTAATTAGGAGAGGGGTAAGAGAAACATATTAGAATTTATCAAGAAGTGAGAGAAACACAGACACACACACACACACACACACATACACACCAAAACCCACAGTTCTTGTTTTTCAAGCATGGCATGAGATACAAGTAATCTGAGCACACAACTCTTGAAAGAGCTCAGGGCCCAGAGAAACCCCTTTCTACAAGGTTGTAGTCATTAGAAATCAGCATTGTTTGGATCAAGTTTTCTATATATTTGGATCTGGAGTCACTATTTTGCACATTTACATGTCCACACATGCAGTTTGTTAACATTGACAATTTGAAAATCTACCAAAATAAAGGAGTGTTTGCTTGTCACGTGAGTATCAACTCCCACAGTTTGGTCTTTTATCCCTCCCCAAATCTTAATGCTGAATTTTTCTACCCACGGTTCAATTCCTACATTTTCCCACCTGTTTTCATTTCCAACTTAACTACTTTGATTTGATCTCTTGGTAACTTCAATTTCTCCAGACCTTCAAATAGTGACCGAGGACAAGGACATCCTGGCATGAATAAGAGCGTAGTGAGATAAAAGGCTTTCTTTATTTTAGGATCCTTGTCTGTGGTTTATAGATACTCCTGGTTAGCCCTATCTTTGTTTATTTACTCATAATTATAGAAATGATAAGTTATTTCGAAGCATGATTGGAGCTAACCATTTAGAAGTTCTGAATTCTTTTTTAAATATTTTATTTATTTATTTGACAGACAGAGATCACAAGTAGGCAGAGAGGCAGGCAGAGAGAGAGGTGGAAGCAGGCTCCCCACTGAGCAGAGAGCCCCATGAGGGGCTCCATCCCAGGACCCTGGGATCATGACCTGAGCCGAAGGCAGAGGCTCAACCCACTGAGCCACCCAGGCGCCCCAGAAGTTCTGAATTTATTAAAGAGCAAGAAGACTTATTCCATTTCCCAGTCTGCTAAAAAAAAAAAAAAAAAGTCAACTTAAAAAAATGAACAAAACCCCATTCTCAGGTAAGATCACATGAACTTAAAGAACAAACACAATTCTTTGATTTTTAACTGGTGATTGTGAATCATGTTGAAACAAGGTCCCTGGCCACACTTTTCCATTTCAGAGAGCTACGGTATGTAAGGATTCTTTTCGCATATAGACCTCGGTTTCTAAGGCATCCTGTGATGTCCTAATAGATCAGAATCTATCTAGCTCACACCCTTGTTGTTGGCTTTGAAAAGGAAATAGCATGCTCCCTGAGTTTGTTTTAGTTTTGTTTTCATTTCTTTAAAACCCTTACTTAAACTTGAAATCTCACCCTTAAGAAGAATTATTTCAGGAAGAACTTCTTTTAGTTCTTGATAATTCAACTTTGTAATTCAATGAAATGATAGTACTAACAAGGATGTTGCTTTTACTTGTTGATTTTTAAGTTGAAATATCTTCTGGTGGAGAGTAGCAGGAAGCATCAAGGGAATTTAGATTCAGTCATCATGAATTATGTTCAGCTTTGACACCCTTTCATTAAGAGATCCAGCCTGTTTGAAATCCTCTCCTAATGCTGTTTTTTCCTGCATTTGCCGGTCTTTGGGGGAGGAGCTATTTGAAAGGCCTGTTATTTTAATGGAAATTTTTGGTGTCAGTTATCATCAGACCTCACCATTTAGAGTGGTGATAAAATGCGCTAGTGGTTTTACGAATTGGAGAAGCCCAGAGCTTTGCAGAAACTGATTATTGATTCTGGCAGGATTGTGGAAGTGTGGATAAGGGCAATATCTAGAAAGTGGTTAGATATTTTTTTTTGCTCGAGTGAGTAGGTTGCATTGAGAAAGGAGAATCAAAATTGAGATAAGCTATAAATTAGTAATCTATCCCCCAGGTTTTTCCTGCCTTTCTGTGTGTCAGATGGAAAGAAGGAAAGAAAACTTCTCCAAGGCTCAGATTTACTAGAGCAGTTAAATGGATGTAAGTGGACATATGTTGTCATGGAGGGATGGGGCCTGCAAGTAACAGGGAGGTAATGGAACAAAATAAATACTCTCTTAAGATGAAAGTCCTCATGTCTGTACATTCAGTATAAATTATCTGCTTGGGTGTTACAGCATAAGACCTTTATATTTCAAATGCTTCTATCTTGGATTTCTCCTAATTATTGAGAGACTAGTAATCAGATTACAAAGGCACAAAAATTTTAATTCGTCCTTTACCTTCTTGATGAGAAAAGTTTTCTGCAAGGATATTCCCTGGGATAAGCAGTGTTACCTCTTATTTTAACCTCCAAGTGTGGCTTCTAATTAGAGCTACTGCTTTAAGTGGCTCATTATTTACCAAGTGTCCACTCCCCATTCCTTCCCAAGCCCATCCCTGGCCATGCCCATTCTACTTTCTGTCTCTATGGATTTAACCACTCTAGATCTCTCCTACAAGTGGAATCATAACAGTATTTGTCCTTTTGTGTCTGGATTACTTCACTTAGCATCATATCCTCAAGGTGAGTTCTGGACGATCAAGTCTGGTTCTCTACCAAGATGGCAGTCAACAAGACATTTACCTCCAGATGGACAGAAGAAACATCCAAAGTTCCTTAGACACCCTAAGCACAGATCTGGAGCTTCAGAACATCAGAAATTAGGCCCCACAGGAATTATACCTACATTTGAATTTTTGTTTAACTGTTTGATCAGTTTTCCAAAATCACTTTGAATCCTGCCCCTGTAATGAAAAAGGTCAGTGTCATCTTGTCTCTCTGTGTGTTCTGGGTCTTATCAGTAACAGATCAGCATAGTACTTTCTGATTTACACACCGCATGCATACCCCTTTCTCAAAGTGAAGAGGGGAAGGTAATGTACTTTTTTGGGGGGGAGAGGTTCTTTCTGCCTGGCTGGAAAGGACAGTCATTTTGCTTTCAACTCAGGCAGTGACAAGATCTACCCTGTCATCACCAAGGTTGGGAGCAGCTCAGTCTCAGATTTTCTTTCTGTTTCCTGTTTTATTGGCAAAGGGCTAAGATGGAGAAAGAAGAGTTTGAGATAAATAGAGCACATGAAGCCGGACACAAGACTGACGCCAGTAGAAGTGAACTAGTTTTCTGTCTCTGGACGGATTAAGGATCACTGCGTACACACACATCTTTGACTCAGCCCCCATGTAGGAAGATCTTCCTTTCCCACCTTTGTGGTCAGTCCCCCAACAGAGAATGCGCACAGGGTCTCACTGACCTCCGCAGGTGCAGGGCTAGGAGCAGTCAAACCAGTGGTACCCGGTAAATAGGCTCTTCTCCTCCCTCTGCTGGTCTGGCCTGCAGAGTACCCTAAAACAAAGAACAGCAGTGCCTTTTCCCCATGGCGTTGCCTCCATTTATCCGTGAGCGTATCACACAGGGAAACACCAGAAGCCATTGGCATCAGGAAAACTCAGATCCATGACTTGCTTTCTGTGATCTGATCTTCACTTCTTCAGTGTCTACTGACCAGTTTCCAGGCTTTCTCTTAGGCCCGTATGGGCCTTAGTTTCCCCACAAGCAACATCGCAACAGTGATGTAGATTGGCCACTTAAGAACATAGACTGGGAAGCAATTTGAGACTGGGAAGTGCTAAAAATAACCAGATAACTAGTACTAATCGATTTCGGGCGCATTTGGCTCAAGTGAAAGCGGTGAGAAGGGATTGTTTCGGAAAATCACTATAATTTCATGGGCCACTAAGTACACAGCCCTTCGGGTCACTAATTATGAGAAACCCTTTCAAGGCAGCAGTTCATGGCATTAGGATCTGGATGGTTCTAGTTGCTGGCTGTCAAGCCCCTTAGGGTACTGCAGCCCTGAGTTGGTCAGGACATGTTCGCCCCCTTCCGAAGCACTTCTTCCGTGCTCTGTGAACCCGGATCTTAATTTCTGTCTTTCTAGCCATGCTTTCAGGGAGGCGCAGTCAGTGTGGTCGGGCCCTCGAACCTGACCGCACACTCTGGTGACGGCCCAAGTATCCTGTCTGCTCACTCGTTCCTGGTGCCATGTGTGCTCCTTACCCTGAGGTTTTTGCGGCCATATAACTGACGTTCTTCTCTCTGTAGGGGATCTTCCCTGAAACGTACATCCATTTGAAGGAGGCAACCGTGGAAGACCGAGGGTAAGTTCCCGTCCCGGGAAGACCCCTAAAAGTGGTGGACGTGTGAAATGATCATTAAAGAGTTTCTCGTGTGCGTTTCTGCTCTCATCTCGTCAGTGCCCTTCTCACAAGGAGAGAAATTGAATACGAGCTTTATTCCCAAGATGATTCCTTCTTTCATAATGGTTCCTCTCTGGCATCCTTCCCCAGGATAGTAAAGCCAGGCAGTGAACGAACGAACGGAGACCCCCTGCCTCCCTCCTGCCCTGTGCTCACTGAGTGTGCACACACACACAAACTTTGGGCACCCTTTTGCTGCTAGGATTTCCAAGGGCCCCCAGTTTGGCAACCATGGGAGAGAGAGGAGCAAGCTGCCTCCGGCAGTGATCAGCTCTGGAGCTTAGACAAGTCCATTAGCCTTATTGCCCCTTGGGCTTTTTGCCCATACAAACTGGAGGACATAAATCTGGCCATGCACTGGTCGTGAGCTTAATGTGGAATGATGAAATGATGTGTGTGAACATGCTCTGCAGATGAAATCCACTATGTTTTGGATATTCTAATTTCTCATCCACCTTACCGGCTGTCCCAGACAGTGACTGCCTCTGTGGAGCCTGAGGAGGAGTAAGACACTCAGCCTGAGGTGGGAGAGAGAGGCCGCTAGGTTGGTGAGCCCCAGGGACAGAGGAGGGAAGGAGAGCCCAGAGCAGGACTGGAATGCCAGGGTTGCTAGAGAGGAGAATGGATCAGAGTCATGCAGACTCAAAGCGGCAAAAGAACATTTTCAGCTGTAAGTTCTACACCTGCATTTTCTAGATGAGGGGTGGGGACAGGCCCAGATTCCCCCAGCTCTTCAGTGGCAGAACCAAGACTGGAAACCAGGTGTCCTGGCCACCTGGAGAAGCTTCTTTCCAGCGGGCCATTTCCCAGGCAGCCTCCGCCGTCACTAGCGGCAGCCATGTTGGCAGAAGGGCATGTAGGGAGGCATATGCCCACTAACTAGGGTTGTCAGAGAAGAAGGCAGGGTGCTCAGCTACATTTGAAATCCAGATAACAACAAGTAATTGTTTGTGGTTAGTATGTCCCAGGTATTTCATGAGTCAAACTTCCACTGAGAAGTTATTTCAAAACAAAGAAGTTGTTTCAAGCCATCTGAAATGCAGACTTAACTGGGTATGCGGTAGTCTTATTTAAGTCTGGCAGTCCTACCTCTCTTTCCCATTTGTTTGCTTGCTCTCACTCTCCTTTTGCTTATCATGAAAATACCAGAGGACTGATGGGAATAAATGTCGGCCCTGCCTTGTTCTGAGTCTCCTGTGAGCCCATGAGGAGTATGGTAGAGACACGTTTTCAGTGCAGTGAGGCAGCAGGTGAGAAGAAAATCGAGCCCCATTCCGTCAGAGGGCAGAGCCTCGGTCCCCACCAGCAGGTCCTGTGTGAGATGTCCAGCCTCAGGACCCTCGTGCATTGCACACTTTTCTACCCACCCTCCCTAACGAAAGGGCCACTTGGCAGAAGCAGCGAAAAGACTGGGTTTGGGTCTCCATCCCGGGAGTCATGGAAGCCAGCCAGGCTCAGCAATTGCTCCTGTCGAGATACCAACTGGGATGGTCCCGGCTGGGCTGATGCCTTTGTTCCCTCCCAGAAGTGGTTTATTTTGAGAGCTGGATCAGTAAGCCCCTTCTTTTCTCAGACACTTAGGTGTAATAAGGTCCGCTCAACAAATTTCCCCACAACTGATTCGTTGTCTTTCCAGCTGGACCACCCCATGCCCGTCTTTGCCCTGTGGGGAATATGACCCCTGTCAAGAAAAGCAGGGATGGTCAGCCCAGAGTAACACGAGCATCTCTCTGGTTCTCCATAGGCAGCACGAGACCGTGATTCCTGGGGAGCTCCCGCTGGTCCAGGAGCTCACGTCGACGCTGCGAGAATGGGCGGTCATCTGGCGCAAGCTCTATGTGGTGAGCTTTCCCGCGGGTCTTGGAGCTGTCTGTTCCACTGCTGGGCCTCAGCAACACATGAGCTCTCTGCATGGTACAGGGTGCATGTTAGCTGGACCGTACGTGGCTGATAACCAGCAGATTCTCACTGTCCTGAAGTAGAGTCACTGATGACATAGGATGGCAGAAGAAACAGCGGGACAGGCTCTTAACCTCAACGTGCGTCCTGGGGAATAGGAATTTGTCAGTGTTTTGCTGCTCAGCCACACGAGGACTCCCAGGAAGACGGCATTCTTTACTCTAGCCAGGCTTTCTTACAGACTCTGCAATTTGAGTGGTATTAAGCCGTGGTCTGAGGAGTCTTTCTTTTCAAGGCCGACTCAGGGTATCGTGTCTTACAGTAACGTAGTCTTATAGACCTCAGAATGCAAATAAGATACACCAGCTCAGTGGGAAATGACACAGGAAGCAACACATTCTCTCCATGATAAACCGTAATCACAAGTCCCGTGTAGGTTTGCAATTAGGAAAAGGTAGATCTGGCTTTTCATGTTATCAGAGTGAAAATACGTGGGCAGCTGTCTTGCAAAAGGCCAAGAATGCTCCGAGTCCCCTGGAAGCAGCTCTTTCCTTGACAGTGGGATGCACAAACATCTTTTTCTAAAGTTCCCTCTTTCTTGGGGACCTAGAAGTCACTAGGTCCTGCCTCTGTAAGCATCTTCCCCGGGCCGACAGGGATTCCCAGGAGGAAGGTATATTTTCTCGTTCAATGCGTGAATGAGTGCAGCGAGGGAGTAGACTAGACCCGATGGCCTGGAAGCCAGTTTCTTTCCTTTATGTGACTTTGTTTATCTAGGTTTTTGTTCAGTCATGTGTTAATTCTTCATTTGGACTCTCAAAAACCAATCTCAA
The DNA here is from genome assembly GCF_030435805.1 of Mustela lutreola. Lineage (NCBI taxonomy): Eukaryota > Metazoa > Chordata > Mammalia > Carnivora > Mustelidae > Mustela > Mustela lutreola. The sequence goes on along the minus strand of NC_081290.1, from coordinate 161,455,897 downwards.
TAACTTGTGAAGAACACCTTCTGACCTTTAGTACCAAAAACAGTCATCAGACGCTCAGTCTAGCATGACTTCTAAGAGTTAATGTATGATTTCATTTCCATCCTGGGCTGTTGTTACCCATGATGGATCACAGCAGCAGAAATCACCAGCCCCTTTGGTGGGAAAGCACAGGATTTTTCTCTGCCTGCCCATCTTTCAAGGCCTATTTCAAGGTCTTCCTTGTAATGTAGCTTCTAAAACAGCAATCCATGATGTTTCCTTCTGGACCTTAGGAGCATTTACTGCTGGGCCCATCATCTGGCCCTTGGGACATCCTGCCCCGTATTGCAAGTGATCTTTTGATCTCTTTGTGTGTAATTGAGGAGAGAGCTACCTGTAAGTTCTTAAATCTCCGGGACAGACATACTGTTTTAAGCCCTTTGGCCTGCATTGATCATCTGGTACCTCTTTTGAGAGCACTCTCTGGTTAATTGATTGGTTAGCGGCGGATGCAACAAGTCTGATAGATGAGGAATGCATATACACGAGAGCTTCCTTAATGCATTCTATCTGGATACATACTTGATAGTAAGGACTGGGCAATGAGATTTTTAAAGTGGTAATGTTGGGGCATCTGTGTGGCTCAGTCCAATAAGCATCTGCCTTCAGCTCAGGTCGTGATCTCAGGGTCCTGGATTGAGTCCTGCATCCGGCTCCTTGCTCAGCTGGGAGCCTACTTCTCCCTCTCCCTCTGCACCCCCACCCCCCGCTTGTGTACGCTTTTTTTCTCTCTCGCATTCCCAAACAAATAGGTAAAATCTTAAAAAAAAATTATCCACTTAAAATGGGGTCATTATTAATCATGACTTTGTTGGGTTCCCGTTCCTAACATACTGACAGTTCACTTCAGGCAGAATTTCTGAACTTTCTCAAAATTTGGCATCAAAGTAGCAAACCTCAGAATATTATCCTTCACTGGGTAAAAGGTAAAAGGACCCCAAATCTGTGGTTTTCACCTCCCCCCACGATTTCATTAGGTTTTTGTTTTCTAATTCTGTAAGTTCGTTCAGTTCACATAAAGATAAATACCGATTTTACTGAACCACATCAGTACTTGTGTTTCTCTCATGCCTTTTCTCCCTCAGATTATGAGACCAGGTGTTCTGTTTTATTTATTTGTTTATATATTTATTTATTGAGAGGGTGAGAGAGAGCGTACACATACACAATAGTGTGGGGAAGGGCAGGAGGTGCGTGATAGGGGCAGAGGGGGAGACAGAGATCAAGTCTCAAGCGGGGCTCAATCTCAGGACCCTGAGAGCATGACCTGAGCTGAAATCAAGAGTCAGATGTTTAACCGACTGAGCCACCCAGGCACCCCCTGTTTGATATTTCAGGACACCCGTGGAATCTTAGAACCTCCACAGTTCTCTCCAACACATTTCCTAGTTCTCTCCTTTTCAGTGTGTGCTCATGAGAAATCTCTGTAGCAGATCCAGAGCCTTATGTGAGAGGAAAATACCATCCACTAACCAGGATAAGCCCAGCTGTGTAGACACAGGTAATTATTCCAGACAGGAAAGACATTTGGATGGCTGTGACTTAATTTTAGCAGCTGCACCGTAACCTTGTGAAATAACCATAAATATGTTTTAAAGGGGGGAGGAGTTCTTCATGCTAAAGAGAGAAGAACCCACTCCTTCAAAGCAGAAAAAGAAATGGCTGACCACCGCCATGTGCCTTCTTTTCCTCTTTGTTATATTAGTATTATTTTGTCCCATTTAATTGTCTTTCCTGGTGGTATTGGCTTTATGCCAGACTGTAGGAGACAAACCCTGGACTAGAAATTCGGAAGCTTGGTGTCTCATCCAGGCCCTGTCCAGCAAGCCCTGTGGTCTTGGGCAAGTCACTTGATGTTTCCAGGTATTGTCTGGATTCTGCCCCCCGTGCGAAAGCGATGGAAAATCCGCCTTGTTGATTCCATGGGGTTGTGCGAGCATGAAGAGAGGTGCAGGTCGTGAGGTCATTGCGCAGACGGAGCATCCAGGACTCTGCACATGGCATTCTTGCTGCCGTCTTAGCTTGAAACAGTAGCCGTTCTGGACATCCTCCCACTGGGCAGCCTTGACTTGGCATCCCTCTGACCCAGCCTGGAGACTCGAAAGCTCCCTTGTGTGTGCTCCCTGCCTCCCCCCCCCCCAAATCCAAGGCCACTTCCCTTGTCTTTTGTTATCATTTTAGGTGGAGTGGCCTTGAGCGCTCAGTAAGCAGATTAAGTGTTTCTCACAATGGATAGCGAGCCTCCTTCGTTTAGGCTCAAGTTCGGGAGGCATGGATCATTCCAGCAAGGAAAGGGGGAAGCATGCCAATTCAGAGTGCAAGTTCACAGCAGCTTCTGGCTTCGCCTATACTGTTCGTCCTCATTTGGAGCCTGTTTAGTGAGTGTGTTTTCAGGGCTGATCTGGAAAGGGGAAAAGAATATGAATGAAATGTGGTCGCCTCTTGAAATGACAAGACTGTGGACACTGGGGTTAGACAGGCAGCTGGATCTTAAAGTCTGACTTGCTCCTCTGCTTGGAACGTACTCATATATTCAGAAGAATATAGCATACCCAGTAATAGCTACTGCAGACAAACACACTAAAACAGGAAGAACTCAGATCCTTAAGGCAGGGATTTGGGTCCAGGGTAGGCCACTAGCTGAGTCTGCTGCCTGAGACGAGTCCTTTGACCCCTACCTTGCACTTCCCTCACCTGGAACAGTAATGATATATATCCCCTGCACACTTGCTGTAAGGATTCAGTTGGATAATATGGATTAAACTTCCAGGACAGTGCCTGGAGCTTTGTCATCAAACTGTGACAGCCCCTGGCTGTCCCCAGCACTGTCTTCGTGTAAGAGTTCACTGAGGATGGGAGGTGTTAGAAGAACAAGACTGCACGGTGGAGTTCTACCCTGAAGTCGTTTGATGGTACACCCTTCAGCTTGGGGCTGATGGGTGGGTTTGCTTCCAGCCCGGTGTGACTGTAACTGCCGTAGGTCAGTGGTTGTAAGCGCTCTGCCTGTTATTCTCTGCGGCCTCTCCGGATCATTCGTTGTCCCCAGCCTGGGAAAGTAGATCCATTGACCTGAACTCTGGCCTTCTTTCCCTTCTAGCAGCACATCTCCCTTGTTCCATGCAAGTTCTGCCAGCCAGAAGGGTGAATGAGTCTGCACTGATTTAGACATGCTTGGACTAGTGTAATACCCAGACTTCCCTTCTCACTAACAACCCGACTATACTTTTTGAATATGCATGAGTCTACATCCCACATTATGTTTTCTCAACAGTAATCAGGACTTGAAAACTGACAAGTTAGAGTGTGTTTGTGGGGACAGAAGGAGGAACATTTCTGAAAGAGGGACTCTCCTGGGAATTCTGAGATACGTGGTGATGTTAAACATACTCTAACTTCTCACCCCAAGACTTAACTCAGTGCCGTTCCCCTACCTTCCAGTTGGAGAAACGGTTCAGTGAGTTTTGGCCAGTGAGGCTGTGTTGTTCATATAATTTTGGGAGACTGAATCTAATCCTTTTTCCTGACAGAAAAGAGATAGGAGACAAGCCTGGTGTGGAAGGTGGTTTATATGTATTGTTGAATCAAGTGAACATACTTGCTAAAATGTAGTTCATAGAATGGACTGATCTCCTCTCATTTATTTATTTTTTGAATAAGATGTATTTATTAGCGAGCACGTGCCCGTGAGGAGGGAGGGGCAGAGGGAGAGACCGAATCCCAAGCAGGCTCCTCGCTGAACAGGGAGCCCCATGCAGGGCTCAGTCCCACGACCCTGAGATCACGACCTGAGCTGAAGCCAAGGGACGTTCAAATGACTGAGCCACTCAGCATCTAACATTCACCAGTACAATAAAACTTGAGCTAGTCTGTAGTTGTGTAAAAATCTGGAGGGGGAGAAAGTGCCCATAACTGAGGGTGGGGGTGGGGAACTTGCCAGACACAATGAATTGCCCTTCTTCCCATCACTGCATATCCACGCTGAGTAAAGCTACTCAAGTCTAATCTTTCTGAAGGGGTGGTTATTACGGGCTGCTGGAGCATATGCTCTGAAGTGTAATTAAGCTGGCCTCATGGTTGGAAACCAGGATCTGATTGCTTATTACCAGGGACAAAAAATTCCCATAGAAAACTCGGTCTTGTCCGGGCATTCCGTCTGTGAGTGGCAAACCGTGCTTGGGCCTGGCTGTCTCGTGAGAGACAAGAGGAGAGGTGGCCGTGACCCAGGAGAGGGCAGGGGGTGTGCTCCAAGTCCTTTTCCAGTTTTATTCTATCCCAACTTGCTTGCCTGTCTGCCAGGATTTCTTGTGCTACATCCTGAGGCAAAAAATGGTCTTAGTGGAATCTTTGCTTCAAAAAGGAAGCCTTTGCTAGTCAGGCGAAGAATTTTTGTGGCAAAGAAAATAGGCACTAGGGTAGAGAGGAGGAGTGTCAGGCCATGCAGATTCCCTTTCTCCCAGAGTGCAGTGTGGCCCGAGGTCACACACGGGAAGCGGGACACTGCTCCAGACCCCAGGAGTTTGAGAGAGATGGGAGTCACTGCAGAGAGCTGTGCCGGGTGAAATTGGATGGGAGCCTCTGAGCGGGTGAGCGCATCAGAGGGAGATGGTTAGAGTCAGAGCCAGTTAATCAGGAAGGTGCTCGAAAGAGTAATTAAGTTTAAGGTCTCCACCATAGACTCACAGACGCTCAGCCTGGGGAATGGGTCTCAGACTCAGTCCCTTTGTTTCACTGCTGGGTGTATCTCAGGAGGAGTGAATTGCCCAAAGTCGTTTAGCCAATTAATGATAGATATAAGAGACCAAGTCCCATACTTGCTGTCAAGCCCTTTGCCTTTACATCAAAATCTGCAGGCAAGAGGAAGGGTTGGCAGACAGAGGAGATGGGGAGGACCGGAGGAAAGTCTTTTGACTGTCTTCTGCATTCTTTGGGAAAGTGAGGGAGAGAATCCAGGTTTTCTGACACGAGGGAGGTGGTGCTGTTGTCCCAGCGGTCTCTAGAATTTCTGAAGTACACACTGGAGGCCCCTTTATCCCTCTTTGCCATTGCTGGAGGTAAAGCAGCTTTTTTTTTTTTTTTTTTTTTTCTTCCTTGTGAGTTTGTTATGATCTTTAGAAATCCTTAGAGAAAGAGCATGCCATTCAGAATAGAAATGTAAAAAGTGAGACCTTTGAGATCTCCAAGTGGAAAGAGGGAGAAATTCTAAGCAAGTGCAGAAATGCCGATACTCTCTGGTGGGAGAACATGTAGATTTCTCTCGTACATGCTGCTGTAACTGAAACTGAAACGAGAGTGTGTTTTTTACATTGAAACTGTCAAAATTTGTTTTCGAGTCCCTGGATTGTGCTGACTTTTGCAGAGACAGTCAAAGAGATTATTAAATAAATTCCCTGCCCTCTTAATTATGTGACAGTGGCTGCTAGTACAAAACAAGTTTGGGATTAATGGTAACAGAGGAGGTTCTCTGCAACAGGCAGGCTTGGGCAGTGTAGGATTCAGGAAGGAAGACAGGGCGGGGGCGGGGGGGCGCGTGTTGGGAGAACAGATGGAGACACTCAGGTCCTCGGCTCAGGGTCTCATGAGGAGTGCGCGATTTTCTCCTCACCTGTCCTCATGTGCTTTCCCGGAAACCCATGAAGTATCTTGATCCAGCTGTGCACAGAACATCCTACTTAGAACAGTGTTGGAAATGTGGCGATGAAATCCATTTCCTTCAAGTAGTGGGGAAATTGCTTCCTTTGGTGTGTTCCCAGCGTGTCCATTCAGAATTCATTTGGCACAGTGACTCAGAAGAATGGCTGTCTTCATCCTTCTTTGCTGGGGGATCTTGGCAAACAAGGCTGATATGAACAGGCAGTAATTAAATTGCCCTGGGTAGTGTCTAATATAATTGAGACCAAGAACTTGTGGACATGTGCCGCAAACAAAGCCCTGTCTCTCAGAGGATCCCCTGAGTCTGAGGTCACCCTTTTCTTACTATAATATAAAGCCTAATATCTTCATTGAAATTAGAAAACACTTGGAAAAAAAAAACACCTAAGTGAGAGCAGACAAATTAGTTGCAAGAAAGAAAAAAAGGACTCTCTTTCTGCCTAGCAAATTTTATGGACTTAATTTCTCACTCCCTCTTTTAGTTAGAAAGAAAATGGAATGGCAATATTTTATACAGAATTCCATGGGAAAAAACCAAACAGGGTTTTTACTTTTGCTTATTAAAAATGGAACTTTTCAAGTCGTGTTTTTATGCTTTTGAAAGACTGGCTGATGAGAAAGAGTCAATTCAGAAAAGGCTAAACACTTAGAAATATACGTATTTACAAAATTTTAAGCAGGTTTCCCGGTCTGTATTTTTCAGATCAGTAGTGTTAATGGAGCATGTAAGGGAGTTCTTCGACCCTCTCCTTTGTATTCTCACAGAACATTGACTTTCTTTTAGAGCTTTGATCACACTGGGCTAATCTTTGCTCTTTCTCCCCCGGCCCCACTTCTGGGCTGAGGGATCTTGGCTCCAGTTTACTCTTTGTTCAGGAGTATCTTGGGTATTTTCAGTATCTTGATTGTATTTGATAGCTTGCGCAGGAATCTGCCCCAGGGATTGTTGTAGAAGATCACAGAAGTACTTGCTCTCCAGCCATTCACAGTTTCTTTGGGTGTGTACGTGTGTGTTGGGGGGTAAGGTTGCATTATTTTTATAGCAGGTAATAGTATTTCCTATAATCTTAAAGCATATAGTTATATAAAAATATCATGACTTTTCACCTGTAAATTAAAAAGTAGTGATTTTGTAGTATTTAAGGGGTGAGTGGAATTGTGTAGATTTTTATTTTTAAAAAAAGCATGTTTCAGCATGTTTCAAATACTGAATCAGAGGTCCAAACTGAGGCAGCTTTGTTGTGTAATTTTCAATTACATTTATGCAAATATTTCAGTTTTTATCCCTAAACTTACACACAAACCAAAAAAAAAAAAAAAAAAAAAAAAAATACCCAAACCCCAAAAGCCAGAAAAAGACCACTTATTTTTTTTTTTTAAGTAACTCACCATCTCATTTCTAAAAAGTATGTCAATATAAGGCATAGCTTTCATTAATGATTTCTTGTAGAACTGACTAATAAATGGTGCAGACAATTTTTTAAAAAAAGCATGTTTCAGAAGTGGTACACAAACCAGATTTTCTTGAAGACTTTATCTCAAGGGTCTTCCTTTCCGTGTACACCAGATCATATTACCCACATATATTTTCCTTCTGGCACTTCTCACAATTTAAAATTATCTTGTGTTTATAAAAGGATTAGATAAATATTGTTAAACAATATTGTATATGTTAGTGTTATGATCTATCATATATATAACTGTGTATTAATCATTTAGAGAAAACCAAGGTCGTAATAGCTTGGCCATCAAATATTTGACTCTTAAAATGATACAAGTCCATATACCGAGCTGGTCATAAGTTGGTTTGGTCCAGGTATGGAAGTTCTTAAGGAAACCCAGAATAATGATTTAATCATTGTAGGTCTAACGATTTCCAGGATGGTCTGACAGTTTTATGAGGCCTTTAAGACCGTATTCTCCATTTCATTTTCCACTATCCTTTATCTCTGAAATTATAGTTCTTTCTCCATCCATAATTCACGCATGCATGCATTTTATAGAGCATCTACTCTACACCAGGTCCTAGGGTTACAAAAATGAAAGAGCTCCTCGTCCTGTCCTGTAGGAGCTTAGGTCTCAGACGAGAGTCAGATGGGCCATGGTGGTCTGGGTTCTGATTGCTGGGATCGGAGTAAATTCTAGGAGCAGTGGGAGGGATAGCCAGCCCACAGTGAAGGTTTTGAGCAAGAGACTTCTCAGTTGAGGACAAAGAAGTAAGAATTAGCAGTTGGTGGAGGTTGTAGTCTGTGAGGAGACATGACATGGGGGTGAGTTTGGGGGAAGAGGAGAAAAGCAGTTCCAGGGAGAGGAAGTACATTTTGAGAGGGTCTGGAGCACTCAGGAGCAGGGGACATAACTTTTGCATGGAGGGAGCATAGATTTTTGAGGCAGAGATTGGTGTAAAATGCAGCGGGAATGTAGGCAGAACCCAAAATGGGAAGGGTTTCACAATGTGATTTACTGTGTCTGGAGGACAGAGGAAATCCCTGGAGGGTTTAGAACAGAGGAGGGACATGGTTGAACTTAGGGTACGTGGACAATGCCATCCACCCTACAATGGCTTGTCTGATTCTAAACTTGGAATAGGAGACAGAGTGGGAATGGCCTAGGGCAAGGCCATCCCTATTTCAAAAAAAAGAAAAAAATCCCTTTGAAGTGCACACTTTGCACTTTGCCACTCTATGGCAAAATTAATTGCTTAAGTAACACCTTATAAAGTCAGGGTCAAGTCAGACGCCTCCACCGTCCTCCATCCTACCTTTATTTTTTGTTCTTTCCTCCACCTATTTTCCCATCCTAGAACAACAAGGTCACACTCTTCCGCCAGCTGCAGCAGATGACATACAGCCTGATCGAGTGGCGGTCCCAGATCCTGTCTGGAACCCTCCCCAAGGACGAACTGGCAGAGCTCAAGAAAAAGGTCACAGCCAAAATCGATCACGGGAACAGGTAAACCGCGGGTGGTTTCACCAAGAACTTGGAAAGAGATGGGCACATTCATGCTAAGGACATGCCTCGCCCTCAGCTTTTGATCTTGGAATTGTCAAAGAATGATGTGTACTGTTTTCTTTTTGTGTTGGGTAACATTTCATTCTGTTGGAAAAACATGGCAGCGCCTCACATAGGCCAGACCTTGTGTGGGATCTCTGCATCAAGGAGATGACAGACGATCAGGAAGATGGGAATTTGCTGCCAAACAAGACTGAAAGGAACAGCGCATCTGAAGTCGCATTTTCCGAGGCCTGCATCGATCTCGGTTTTTATTCTGAGAGTTGAATTTTATTTTATTTATTTATTTATTTATTTATTTTTAAAGATTTTATTTATTTATTTGACAGAGAGAGATCACAAGTAGGCAGAGAGGCAGGCAGAGAGAGAGGAGGAAGCAGGCTCCCTGCTGAGCAGAGAGCCCGATGTGGGGCTCGATCCCAGGACCCTGGGATCATGACCCGAGCCGAAAGCAGAGGCTTTAACCCACTGAGCCACCCAGGCGCCCCTGAGAGTTGAATTTTAAATCAGCATCACACACATTCTCTGTCTTTCTCTCCCATGTTCCCTAACTGGGACCATGGTGTGTAGTGTATGAAAACCAAATTTACAAGAAGAGTAAAACACATTTTTAGCCTGTTCATTATGCCTCCAGTCACCTCTAAGGAGTTAATCACTTCGCTAGTCTTCTGATTAGCTCAAGTACATACATAGGTTCTAGACGTTACTGCCCTTTAGAAAGTGAGAAATCAGTCAGTTCATCGGTTAATGGCCTGGGATGCTTCTCTCCTGACTCGTTCCTTTGAAAAGACTGGGTTGGTTCCTCAGTTTTGTTGATGATCTATTTGACATCTCGTTTGGTTTTCTCCCATCCAAGTACTAACCAGGCCCGACCCTGCTTAGCTTCCGAGATCAGACGAGATCGGGCGCGTTCAGGGTGGTATGGCCGTAGACTCGTTTGGTTTTCTAAATTTCCTCAAGTTGTACATAGGTGATTTTTTCCCCTTGCCCCTTTGCCTCAGGACCCTTGGATATACTTCTGACACCTGTTAAAGTAAGGCCCATTATCCTACTCAATTAAATGTTACAGACGCTGACAGCTGTATTCAGAAGAAAGCTGGGGTGACTACAGCATACAAGATTCAGGTTCAATCGTTATATGAAATCTCCTGTGTACCCTTCACATGCATTTCTTGATTATAATCCACTTTGTGATTAAAGAGCACAGACCAAGTGAGCTTAAGAGATTTATTTCTAAGTAACAGAGATTGTAAGTGAGGAAGTTGAAATTTGAACCCTAAACTTAAAATTCTATGTGTAATGCTCCCTTCTTAGGGTTAAGAATGGACTGTTCCCTCCCTTGTCACTTGTCCATTCATAGGACTGTATCCGCAGGGGTTATATTTCTAGCTGGGTGCTGAGGCATTTCTTCAGAAACAGCGATGGTGGGCTCAGTCCGGTCCCTCCTGGTGTCTATGCTGTCCTTGTATTTTTGGGTCTTATCACAGTGTGACATGGGCCTAGAGGACTCTGATCTTCAGCAGAGGATGTTAATGCCCCATAAATAGCCAGACACGCCTGCCATCCCACTCCAGCTTGTAAAAGCTGCTTCGTCAGTGTGTCAGTGCATAGTCTCTGAGCCGCCAGCAAGATCCACAACTCCTGTGTCTGGGTGGCCTGTGGGTCTGGCTGCCGTGGAAAGGAACCTGCCAGGTTAAATCAGTTGATGGAGATACTATAAAACAGGGAGGGGAGACTCAGTCATTAGACATTTTTGCTTTCTTCCCAAAGACTTGGCACATTTCACTATTATCCCTCAGCTTTCTTGCTGTTTGGACATCCCTGTTCCCAAATTGCTGGTTCCTGGAATGAACGCTGGGCATTCAGATAGCAGTATCTGCTTTCCACCATGTCCCTAAGTCTTGGAATGAAGCACATTTTTTTTCAACTTCTTGGTGCACATTGGGCATAAGAGCCTGAGTAGGGATTGTGCCCTGCATAGACCATATGGCTCTTTTCCTGTGTAACACTCAGAGCTACAACTGCACACAGTCAGGCGTGTTCTGGTGCCAGTTGCTGTGGTAAGACCTGCCGTGTATGGAGAGTGAACTAGATACTAGATGCTGTGTTACTTGCTTTACATATTATCTCATTAAATTCTCACAACAACCCTGAATGGTAGGGAGTATTTACAGATGAGGAAGTCAGGGCTTTGCAAAATCAAATAAATCACCCTGAATCCTCTTGCTAGCATGTATTCAAGCCAAGATTGAAATCCTGATCTAAGCGACAGCAAGCTCATGCTGATCGCCTTTAAGACAGTCTTGAGTTAAGGGCTGTCCTCCAACGTTGAACTTAAAGGAAATAAGGCAAAGCCCCCAGATATTTGGTCTATCATGGTTCTTATGTCAAGCAATAGAAAATTGGGAAGAAGTGTTGGTCAGAGGAATCTGGTCAGAAGCAGTGATGGTTTTGCCTTTCCTGTGGAGATTCTGTAGAATAAATATATTTTGCATATCATATGAATTTGGTTAACACTACCATAAGTTTTCATCACTTATTGACCACAAGTTTTGGGGAAAGGAGGCAGACATCAAAAAGAGAGGAGCCAAGGAACTTTCTTAACTTGACTGGTCTAGCACCCAACTTTCTAACCATGAATCATCTGGGTTCTTTCTTGGGGAATCGTCAGGAAAGAGTCTGTTCTTAATGAGGAGACTCACTGGTCACTGCTTTCTTTCTAGAATGCTTGGGTTAGATCTGGTGGTGAGAGATGACAATGGGAACATACTGGACCCAGATGAAACCAGCACCATTGCCCTCTTCAAGGCCCATGAAATGGCCTCAAAAAGGATTGAGGAAAAGATCCAAGAAGAAAAGGTACACTTCCTCCAATGTGCAAATTTGGGTCACTGAGATTCCATTTTTACTTTGGTTTTTATTTTATTTTATTTTATTTTTTTAAAGATTTTATTTATTTATTTGACAGAGAGAGAGAGATCACAAGTAGGCAGAGAGGCAGGCAGAGAGAGAGAGAGGAGGAAGCAGGCTCCCTGCTGAGCAGAGAGCCCGATGCGGGACTCGATCCCAGGACCCTGAGATCATGACCTGAGCCGAAGGCAGCGGCTTAACCCTCTGAGCCACCCAGGCGCCCTTTACTTTGGTTTTTAATGAGAGAAAGGGAGTCATTGACAACAAGAGGCAGAAATGTTTAGAAAGTCATTTGGTGCCTCATTGAAAAGCAAAACAACAAAAAAATGAGGCAGCAGTATACCTTCTGATAAGGAAAGATTACAAAGACCTGCATTAATAGAAAGAACAAGATTCAGAACAGTGTACAAAACACTAGTCTTTGTGTCTCAAAAAGGCATATACAGACCTCTGTGTTTGCATATGCATAGACTAACTCCAAAAAGATAGACAAGAAATTGACAATTAATCCTTGCCTCTAGGAAGGAGAACTGGGTGGGAGGGAGCCTTTGTTCTGTGTAACCTGCTGTATTTGATATACACAATACAGTTTCCAAACTCAATAAAATAATATTTAAATATAAAGCATTTAAAAGGTTTTGAAAGCAACAATTAGACATTAAATAAAAATGAGAAGAGTACAGAGAAAGCGAACAAGAAAAATGCCCCAGAGTATGGTGGCACAGACCAAGCTATATTGATATTTTGGTAAATATTCTTCCAGTCTTTCTGTTCTAATGACTAAAGGCTTCTGTTTATTTAGTTTGTAGTTTTGTTTCTTTAGCACAATTGTGATAATATTTCATTGTGTTTCTGGATCTAATGTCTAACCACACTTGAGAATGAAGCCTTTCTAGTGGAATGTCTTTTGTGCAATGAGAACTGTTCCCCAAAAAGAGAGATAATGGATCATGATTTTTATGCCTCTGAGGTTCATTCAGAAGCCTTGTGGGAGATGAGAAATTCTTGAAGCTACTAAGCCATGAGTTGTCATCTTGAGATAGCACTAGCTGAATTTGCTGGGCTTGAGGCCCTGAACAGGACATTTTGGGTTCTGTGGGTTTTGTTTTTGTTTTTGTTTTTAAGATTTATTTGTTTATTTGAGAGAGCAAGTGAGAGAGAGAGAGAGAGAGAGAGAAGACATGTATAGGGTGGGGGAGGGGCAGAGGGAGAGGGAGAGACTCTCAAGCTGACTCCCTGTCGAGCACTGAAGCTGATGTGAGGCTCGATCTCTCGACCCTGAGATCATGACCTGAGCTGAAATCAGGAGTCAGGCGCCCCATGAGTAGGACAGTCTTGATCATCCAAATCATAATGATTGTATTTTGCTTACTTAATCATCTGGCCATGTACACACTCTTTCTTCTTAGTCGGTGCTTCTCCCCTCAACTGGCGATTATATTTGTCCCCATTTGATGGCCCGTGTCTTTGCCATTATTCCCTGTTTGCTGCAACCATGAGGCTTTTCTGTCTTTTCCTGTGTGTTAAGTCAGTTCTTCAGAACCTGGACTTGCGGGCCCAGTCTGTCTTCAGTGCTGTCCACACCTATGGCCTCTACGTGAACTTCAAGAACTTTGTCTGCAACATTGGGGAAGACGCTGAGTTGTTCATGGCCCTCTATGATCCAGACCAGTCCACCTTCATCAGGTAGTGGGGTCCCAGGCCATCCACTGTTGACCTTGCAGAAACACCCAGCCTTCACCTGCCACCTACCTGAAGAGCCCTTTGCTCGTTTGAGAGCGGGAGATAGAAAAGGGATAGGATCGTAAGTGGTAGAAAATAAAATCCTTCAGGCTACTAAGCCTTTCTTTGTGGCTGTGGGAACACTACAGTGACAGATTGTGTGCTCCCTGGGTCTTAGAATCCCATAAAGCTATCAGAACAAGGAGATGAGGACAAAACGTTTAAAAGACCATGGGGGATGGGGTAAGGGAGGAATGCGTCAGCAGAGCACAGAGGATTTTAGGGCAGTAAAACCGTTTTGTGTGATTCTATAATGGTGGTTGTATGTCATCCTACATTAGTGCAGATCAGTAGGATGCAAGCACCAAGAGGGGACCCTGAGGTGAACTGTGGACTCGGGACCGGGGGGGTGGGGTCGGGGGGAGGTGTTGAGGTATCCGTGTGGGTTCTTCACCTGTAACGAATATACCACCGTGCTGGGGGGTGCTGATAGTGGGCGAGGCTGTGTGGGGGGCCAGGAGGCAGGGGGCTCTGGGAACTCTCTGTCCCCTCCACTCAGCTTTGTTGTCAACCTAAAACTTCTCTAAAAGATAAAGTCTGTTAACCTGGTGATTCACAGACCTGTACCCCTGGGGATAAAAATATATGTTTATAAAAAATAAAAAATTTTAAAAAAAAAAGAGTAAATGAATAAGTAAACCATAAAAAAAAAGTCTGTTAATAAAACAAAATTTTTTTTTAAACTGTAGTGAATGGTAGTAGGTTTCGTTCGACCCTATGGTCACACTGTCACTTAGCTGAGCAACTAAGAAAACAGTCGGTTTTTGAGCAGACGGTTAAAAGTAGTTACTGACAAATTGTTTATTTCTATAATCGAAATTTTATCTGGATGTGGTGGAGTGGATTCCAGGGCATGGATTTGGAATGATTATTCTAAAATTATATTCCTGGTTCGGCAAAGCTGAAGATCTTACACAAAGATCTGGAGGTGGGAGAAAGGTGCCAGGCAGAACTGGGCAGAAGCTGCTGCATGTGTGCCTGTCCCAAATCCACGCTGGGCGTGTGTCACGGAGCCTGGCTATGGCACGCTCACTTCTCCAAAGCCGGGGGACCAGAGAGGGGCCCACTTGGGTGTTACGTTGACACTTGCCTGATAAATTCAGCGAGGCTCTTTGGGGTCTTCCTTGGACCCTGTGAAGTCTGTGTGGCGGATAGCTCCAGTGCCAGTTAGCCCTTCATTAAGGATAATTTTTTTTTTCCTTCACCAGTGAGAATTACCTAATTCGTTGGGGCAGTAACGGGATGCCCAAGGAAATAGAGAAGCTTAATAACCTCCAAGCGGTTTTTACAGTAAGTCATATCTTATATCTAATCATTTCTTTGTGCTTATCATATTAGCAGATGCTCATGGTGAGTATATGGCAAAACCTCCGAAATGAAAAGCTGAAAAGGAGAATCATCATGATCCCCCTAGCAGGAATAACCGCTCATTTATTCAGCAAATATTTATTGGGTGCCCACTAGATGCCAGCCACTGACCTAGGCACTTGAGACACAGTAGTGAATATATCAGAAAAAACATCCCTGGTCAAGGAGCTTTTCTCCAAAACAGGGAGACAGTAAGAAACGATGATCCAAAAAACGAGTACGTTATATAGAATGTTAGAAGTCATAAGTACTTGGGGGGTGGTGGGAGTTTCTGGGCTGGGGAAGGGGTGCCGTTTTAAGTAGACGGGTCAGGCAGACCTTCGTGAGAAGAGGCCATTTGAGCAAGAGCTGAAGTTGACAAGAGAGTGAGCAATGCTGATAAAGAGAAGACCATTCCAGACCCAGGGTAGAGCTCAGGCAAAGACGGAGGTCTTGACTTTTTTTGTTTCCTCATATTTTAATGGACTTTACCCTGTATTCCTCCTCTTCTCCAAGGAAGGAGGGGTGCTGCTCTACATGGGTCAGGAGGAAGGAAATTTATTGGGTTATAGCCTGGGGCATGATGACTCTCTTTCTCTGGGGCTGGAATTTTCTTGGGGTTCTCTCCCTTTTTTAGGACATCAGAGCTTAAAATGCCTTAGAGTGCTGCTACCTGCTCTCTACGAGGCCTGCAGGAGACACTCTCTTCCTTCTCTGCCTTCTTCCCTTAAGCCCACGCACATATTTTATCTCCTTATTCTCTTGCCACTCATATGTAAGGAAAATAGAGTCTTAGCGAAAACGCCTAAAAACATGATACAGAGTGGTGGACCCAGTATAGGCTTATCAAATCCCTCCTTCATTCATTTCTCCTTCTTCTTATCCATTCCCTCTTTTAACATCCCGTTTCTGGGACAAGTGGGGTGTGGTAACTATTCATGCATTCACCCACCTGTCTCTGCCACCTGGTAAACAAAGAGAAAGAGCTGGAACTCTTCCTAAAACCTCCCTTCCTCAGTTCACAGACATGTGGATTTTCCCCTAAAACCAAAAGGCATTTATCAGTCAATGTGTACCTTGAAAAAAAACACTAAAAAAGGAATTATTGACTTTCTGGTCCATCTTCTGCCTGAGAGCATTTTTAGAAAAGCTACATTTCATCCCCTTCCCCTCACCACCTCCCCCAGCTGATCGGGATCTTCTTGGGATGCAGATTTCATGTCCAGCCGTGTCAGTTAAATAAAATGTGGTGACTACTTCCTTGATCACTCAGCATTCTACAAAAACTTCTTTTACAAATGATTGTACCTTGATGAACAGTAACCGTGTGTCACAATTTATGTAACTAGTCACCCGGGGTCTTTATCTTTCTGTTACTAAGAGAAGCCTCACAAAACCTAGAGCAGAAATGCAGGGCCGATGTTATCATTGCTCTGTATTCCTATCTTGGAGACCTGCGTTCACTAAATTATAGAGGATGGATTTGGAATGACTATTGAGAAAGTAATTCTTGATTCAGTAAAGAGGCCTTGGACAGCTGTTTCATGAAAGGAATTTGAGATGCAATTAAATTATTCCTTACGTTAAAGAGAATGAGATATGTGAGCTCATTCATGGGTTTACTCACCCATCCTTAAGAATACAAACAAGTGTAGAATATGAACCGCAAAAAACCAGAGACATCTCATCTACACATCTTTTGTTAATCCACATACACCCAGAAGCTCTCAGCGAATACCTCTCGTAAAACAGATGAATAAGTACAGAAACCAGCACATGTAAATTTCTCTGTTATAGTTGTCTCACAGGATTATTTGGAAGATGAAGTGAAATATCACCAACCTGTGTAGACCCCCAGTAAAGATCAGCATCTTGCAAGCTTTGATTCCCTTTGACACTGGCATGCTTCAGGGGCTCAGCCATATCCTGGCAGAATAGAAAGCAGCAATGACAGGTGTACCGACTCTTAAGTACCCTGATTAAATTGATAAGTTAGAGACTTTAGATTGAAAATGATCGGATTTCTCAATTTGAAGTAGGAACTGGGAAATCAAACAAATTCCTTCCTTTTTTGAATACAGTCATTTTCCACTGATGCCATGGTCATTCTTGGATGGGAACAGGGGAGAGAGGGAGTGGTTCTGCTATTTCAGTACGGGAGAGAACTCTCTGAATGGTGTTCTGTTGTTGAGTGGGAAGAGAAACAAAGGTGACAGGGTGATGCAGCTCAATCTCCTTTTTGCGTGCTCTCTGTCCCTGTAGGACCTCAGTAGCACAGACCTCATCCGGCCCCGCATCAGCCTCGTGTGCCAGATTGTCCGGGTGGGCCACATGGAGCTGAAGGAGGGCAAAAAGCACACATGTGGGCTCCGAAGACCTTTTGGAGTAGCAGGTACAGAAAGACCCAGAGACAACTGTAAACACCGCAGCCACTGTAAAGGACAGCATGGCAGGGCCTCCAGCGATTGAACTTACGACCCAGGAATCCCACTTCTGGGTGTCCGCCCAGAAGAACTGGAAGCAGAAGGCCTCAGGATACTTGTACATCTGGGTTTAGAGCAGCCTCATTCACACTAACCAAGAAGTAAAAGCAACCCAAGTGTCCGTGGGTGGATAAATGGATAAGGAAAATGTGGCCCGTCCAGACAGTGACCTATCATTCAGCCTGAGAACGAAAAGGAAATTCCACAACATGGCTGAACCTTGGGGCTGCTGTGCAAAGTGAAATAGGCCAGTCATAAAAAGATAAACATGGCATGGCCCCACTCCCACCTGTGTGAGGTGCCCAGAGTGGTCAGATTCATGATGAGCAACGGAAGGTAGAGTGGTGCTTGCCGGGGGTTGTGCGGAGGGGGAAAGGGGAGGGTTAGTGTTTAAGGGGGACAGAGTTTCATTTCGGGAAGATGGAAGAGTTCTGGAGAGGGAGGACGCTGATGGACGCACAAATGGTGAATGTGCCTAATGCTGCTGAACTGTACATTTAAGAATGGTTAAAATAGCAGATTTTACCCCACTGCACACACAATTGACTAGAGGAGGGAGGGAAAACCCAGAGACGGTGCAAGATGAATTTGGTTGTCAATGTGAGTATTGGACACACAGCGTTTACTACCTGGAGCTTCCAGTTATCTTTTCTGGGGGGTTCCGAGTCCTCACCTAGACCCCGCCTCCTTTGTTTCTCGCTAGGTGGTGCCCCACACAGTGCCTTGTGCACGGTAGGATCTCAGTAAAGCCTTGCTGGGACTCGTGGCATTCTCCCCGCCTGTGGGCTGATTTCAGTCCAGTAAAACTCTCCCTGGAAAGTGGTTTGCCTGCCTGGACGATTTACTCTTCAAAGGCAACATTGGATTTGTAGCCCCTCTCAAAGAGGGTCCTTGGCTTACATCAAGCCCCACAACCTCCCAAGAGGCCGTGCATTTTCTTCTGTAGTTTGTTCGATTAAGGAAATACATTCCTGGTTGTTCATTAATGTTTCAGTCACTGAGAAGTTTTGAAAGCTGTCGATGAAAGGCCATAATTCTCCTGGAACAAATGGCCAGAAAATGTCGGCAGGACTGACCTTGTGGGTTGTGTGGGTAACAAGGCTTCCTGTCCATGTGGCCGTGTGCATGGTCATTCCCTGACCACCTTTGCCCTCTCACTGGCTGCTCAAGGCCTGCCAGTCTCTGAGGAGGCACGGCATTCCTCCTGACAGAGCATTAAAATGAAATCTCAGAAAAGGGAAGGAACTTAGCCATTTATATGACAATCCACAAAGCTAAGAATTTAGGGCATGTTTAAAGTCACTGTCATTCAAAATGGGCTGAAGAGATTTGAATATCAGGCTTGGGCAGCTTTCGGTTGCTTTTCTGTTTAAGGGGGGTGGGGTGAAGTGGTGTGTGTGTGTGTGTGTGTGTGTGTGTGTACACTCGGAGAACTGTCATTTACTCTGAGGCTCAATGCCAAGCATCGATCAGCAGAGATCTGGAGTAACTGCATGACGGCATCGACAGATGAACCGCCCCTTGGAAGGGGGGTGGTGCCAGATAGATTTTTCAGGTTTTTGGTTTTTTGGGGGAGAGGTACAGTGTTTGCCGGGGTCTTGTCTGACAGCAAGCTTTTGCTGCATCCTTTCACCAACATTATTATTTCCCCAGCCTTATCCACTGTGGTTTGGGTTACTTCGAGAAGGCATTTCCTTCTTGTCCTTTAGTTTTTCATCTGAGAAATGTCTCCTATCTCAGTACTTCTTCTAATCTCCAAACAGGTTATCTAGGGAGAGCATGGTGAGTGTGTGTTTTATGGCCCGATTGTAATTCATTAACCCAGGGCTAGCCTCTTGGCTGTGGGCCCTGCCTGGTCTGAACAGCTGTAGGGTGGCCCACTTATTAGTTCTCTGGGTAGCCGGGCATTGTTGGCTTAAGTGATTTGGTCCCATAATTGCTGATGGGTCCATACCCCAGCGTCACTGCTTAAAACTTCTGGTCTGGGGCAACCTTTCCTGTGCTCGGTGTCCTCATCTCTCTCTCTTTTTTTCCTTACGATTTTATTTTATTTGGGAGAGAGAAAGACCACGAACAGGGTGAAGGGCAGAGGGAGAAGCAGACTCCCCGCCGAGCAGGGAGCCCAGTGCGGGACTCAGTCCTGGACCCCGGGATTATGACCTGAGCTTAACCGACTGAGCCACCCAGGCACCGGTGTTTCCTTGCCTTGTAAAGTAGGGCAAATAATAGTGTCAGTATAAGTAAGATAACAGACGCTGTGGGCACAGGATGTGCTGTATTTGTTGCTCTTCTTGTGTGCAGAGAAGCAAATCACTGCACGATCTTCTGTTCTGTGGTGCTGGTGCCCTGTCCTGCCTTCCCTAGTGAATGTGGAAGCCAGGTGCAACCGCATCAAGTCCAAGAGTTGGTTGACCCCTTCGAGTCTTGAGTTTCTCTCTCAAGTCCTCATTCTGTTGGTACCCCTGATATAAAATATGTGTGTTCTGTGTCTTTGAATGCAGGCTTGCTAAAAAACAAAACAAAACAAAACAAAACCAATCTGGTTTCCGATTTCTCAAGAATTTAGCATTTGGTTGTGTAGAATTTTAAGAAGTGGGTAGTCTGCGGGATTGATCTGAGAAAAATCCAAACCCTGAGCTCCGTATTTGAGCTCCTGATGAATTGTTCTGCAGGCTGGGCACTGGGAGTCATCGCTGGCAAAGACCTAAGTGTCCCCACGTGGTATCTCACTTCTCTAGTGTCCTGTGTTTGCAGATACTGTAGTTTTCCATAGTAACTTACTGAAGCCTGACACAGTTAAGTTCTTTAATTAAGTTTTATCTTTTTCCTAGTGATGGATATCACTGATATCATACATGGGAAGGTGGATGATGAAGAAAAGCAGCATTTTATTCCCTTTCAGCAGTAAGTACTTTGGCATTGATCCCGGACCTGGATGAGTTCTTTGAATGATCTGTTAACACAGAACCGGGTGCTAGGAACCGTTTGCTCAGTTCCAGATGGAAAGCCTTGTAACTGGAAGATTGTGAGATAGAAGCCGACAGAAGACTCTATTCAGAGCCCTTTATATTGAGATCACATGTAGGAGGGTAAGCCTAAATTTTCTGGTTCGATAGAAAGGACCGATGGAATAGAAGGGGCAAATCTGTATCTGCACCAGAAACCAGAAAATGGTGCCTCGTAGGTGTCACAAAGGCCAGAGTATATTTGCACTCTGTTGTCAGAAACAGGTATTACCGAGGACAGAGCATCCTGTAGGACAGCTCAGGGTTCCCTGGAGATCTTGTTAGAGTGCAAAATGTGGTCTGGTGGGTCAGGAGGCTGCCACTAACAAGCTTCCAGCTGGAGAACACACTCAGGGTAGAAGGTATTAAGGAGGTTGGAGAGTGAGGGGCTGACTAGTAATGCCTGGGTGCCTGTTGGGGGAGGACACCAAAGGATTGCCTGAAGAGCTCTGCTAAGGTCTCCGGGCTGAGCTTCAGGAGCTGGAACCCTGTGTGGGCGCCTGTGGGTCATGGGCCAGCAGGTGTGAACCCACAGGCCTCTGAAGAAGTGTATGTGTGAATATTAAGGCTCTAGCAGTTGCGGTCGCCTTATCCTGGGCGTGGGTGGTGGCGGCCTCGAGGAGATGGCAGACCATGCTGGAATGGAGCCCTAATGGAGCAGTCCTATCAGTGCTCAGTTCCAGATGGAAAGCCTTGTCTCAGCCAGCCTGCAGCTGCCACAGTAGATCAGTAGAACCGCTGAGAACTCTGGAAACCAGCCCAAGGATACTGAAATTAATATACGATTTTTAAAAAATCATAGCACAAATCAGTGGAGAAATAGGAACTATGCAGAAATGAACTATTTGACACAATTAGCCTCCCATTTACAAAACCCAGGTTAAAACCTGTCTCACATCGTGTGCCACGGGAAATTTCAGATGATTTAAATGTGTAAGTATAAGAACTAAAATCTTAAAATACTACAGGAAAATCAGAGTTTTATATAATAGTGGTGAGTGGGAGGCCTTGCTGAGTCAGACTCAAAGATCTGACTGAAAAAGAAAAAATGGCAGGTAAACCACACAAAAATTTTAAATAACAAGTACAGAATAAAGTTTAGTAAAATGTTTGCAATGTGTATTAAAAGAAAATGAATATTGTTACTATATAATTAATAGAAATTCATAAGGATATGAACATAAAATAATGTATGTGTGTATATATGCACCCAAACGTGCACAGATACACAGAAAGAAATGGCCCATAAATTCATTGAGAATCAGTACAATTTGGTTTAAACAAGGAGTTTTGGTATTTGGTTTGACTGAGTTTTAAAAATATATATATAATATCCAGAGTTTGGCTGGGTAGAAGGAAATATACAGTAGTTATAGGAATATAAACTATTACAGTGCATTAAAAGCCTCAAAATTTAGATATTTCAGAGAATATACTCCATAATTAACAGTGATTCTTTCTGTTGATGTGGCAAAAGGTGATTTTGCCTTTTTTTTTAACCTTTAACAAAATTTTGCCAATTTTGTTTACTCTGTATTTCTATTTTTTCTACAAAAACTATGCATGATATATAATTTTATTTAAAGTATAAAAATCTTCTCATTTAGTTTAAAGCCCACTAGCTTTAGACCAGTTTCTAAATGTAATAGTACAGATAGCTCTCGCTAAGTAGCAGTTCCTTCCTTCATCCAGAGGCTGCTATAAATAATTTTTTAAAAGGGCTTATCTAATACCCTACTACCTATATACTGACCCTCTAAGAATGTGGTGAAGTAAATATTTTATGTTGCTTAGTGCTAATATGAATTAATGAGGTGACTTTCAAATTCATGGATGCTGATCCCAATATAAATATATATATACATTCAAATATTTTAAATATGTTAAGTGTAACAAATATAATTTACTAACTATAATCTTATATTAATACATTAAGATATAGTCATATTTAATATATTGATACATTTAACTTAAACATTAATAAATAAATATGATATATAGAATAAATGAGTATATAGATATATTACGATGTATATATTATACTTATGATAAATATAGACTTAAAGAACCTTCATGTCCATGAATGTTTCTGTTACATATACATGTATAATGTTACTGTGTATCGCTGTTATAGTTACCTATCATTACCTAGATATTATAGGTTACCTATATCATTACCTAGATATGCATATGAGATGTGTATGTACGTGATAGGAGCAGCACACATGGATGTGGAAGTTATTCTGTATGCTTGTTTCACTTCTGAGGTGGGTTTCTTCTTTTGGTTGTGTGCCCCCCTGCCTCATCTCTGAACTAGCTCCCATCCCGAAGCTGTGTTGAAACAGCCCTGAGGTCGCTTTCACTGTGTGATAATGCACTCTGAGTTTCCGAGGAGCCCAGCCCTAATTTGATTATCGGTCACTGCAGCCAACAGGCACTGTAAAGCATTCATGATGCAGATCACAGTCTCTGGCTTTTAACTCCCAAGATTTATAGCAGATGCTTTCATAACTTACCTCATCAATAAGCTTTACAGCGTATTATATGAGGAGTGCCTCCTGGATAGATTCTGCTAGTCCGTCTAAGGGAGCGTTCTTTGAAGGCAGCCACTCAGTCCGCAGCCACCTCGCTCTTCAGTGAGACACCGCAGTAGGTTTCCTCGCTGCTGTCCTGGCACAGATCAGATGCCTGCAGAGAAGGCTGGCCTGTGTCGTGGTGGGCGAGAGAACAAGACCACAGCAGAGAGGGAGCCCTCTGACCCACAGCAGGCTGATCTGTGCTTCCTGAGAGCGCTTGTGCTGTCAGGAGGGGCTGTGTTTAGGTCTTGGATCTCAGCCTGGTTGATCATGAGAGTGAAGCCGGTTTGCTGGTGGCCTTGCCATCTCACTCTCACTCCAAGGGTCTGAGAGCACCCTCCGAAAGCTGTTGCATGCGTGAGTGCTGGTGCCAGATGGAGGCCTTTGCAGGCAGGTGATCTCGGCCCATTTTACAGATGAGGAAACTGAGGCCCAGAGCTTATGTCAGGTAGAACCAGGAACGGAGGCCAGGTCACCTGTCCCATCCCCGCTGCTACTACAGTTCCATGACTTCAGCCTCCCCCACCTCACAAAGAGCATCAGGCCTTGCCTCTGATTTTAACATTTGCCATCAGTTTTATTTGTTCTTGGGAGGTGGTTTTTTTCCTTTTTCCATTGGGTGCCTACCTTGGACTCCAAATTCATCTTGGAAATGACCAAGACAGGTCCCCAATGGAAAAATAAAGGAAAGGGAGAGTCCTCTAGTGAGGTATGTGTAGTGTTTAGATTTCCAAATTACTTCCATAGGACCCATCCTATCTGAAGCTGTGCTATAGAAACTTCCTCTTCTTTTTTTTTCTTTTTTTAACCTCTCATTTCTAACTTTCCCAGAATTGCAATGGAAACGTATATCCGGCAGAGACAGCTAATCATGTCACCCCTGATAACATCCCATGTGATTGGGGAGAACGAGCCACTCACTTCAGTCTTGAATAAGGTGATAGCAGCAAAGGAAGTGAATCACAAAGGACAAGGTACACAGCCCTGCGCACTACGCTGGGAGGGGACTTGTGGGGGCAGCACTGGAGCTGGGTCCTTGGACTGCTCAAGCTTTTCTCTGCCTTTCTCTGATGCAAAGCAGACCCTGCTGGGGACCGCTCCCTGCAGCTTCCTGCTGAATGCGTTTAACACTGAAGAGCTTAGAGGCTGCACTCAGCACGGAATTGGATCACAGCTCTGTTTTGTAAATTCTGTGGAACAAATTTTTATCCCAGGAGCCCTTTCTCAGTTTTGTCTCCCCTACAATCCCAATGCTGATTCTAGGTAAATGCACAAGGAGAATCAAGTTTGGGGATAATTATGTACCACCCTCGGAATGCTTGTCCCATTACATTACCTAAAATCAAGAGTAAAGAGACCAAAGTAATACAAATGAATGGATATTCATTTTTTTAAAGATTTGATTTATTTATTTGAGAGAGAATGCACACAAAAGTTGGGGTAGGGAGAAGCAGACTCCCCACAGAGCCAGGAGCCCAGTGGCTGGATCATGACCCGAGCCACCCAGGCACCCCTGAACAGATAATAATATGAAATAATGGGCTAGCTAGCAAAACACTTTGAGTTGTTTTTAGTGTTTCCATATATCGTCCTGTTGACACAGTTTTAACTAAGAAATTCTACTCATTGAAACTGCATTTTAAATTCGAATAGTATTTTTAAAAAACCAGTTAAAATTTTATAATTCAAATACCACAATAGTGATGATTTGGGGACAATTTTGAAGATGGGTCACTTTTTGTTTTTTTACCACCCTGGAACTATCTTCTACTGAAGCGGAAGCAATCAGGAAACACATTATTATCAGCACATTTCATTTTCCATGTGTTCACAGTTGATCTGGGTAGGAAAGACATGTGAGGAAGCGTTAAAGAATCTGAAAATAAGGGCGCCTGGGTGGCTCAGTGGGTTAAGCCTCTGCCTTCAGCTCTGGTCATGATCCCAGGGTCTTGGGATCAAGCCCCACATGGAGCTCTCTGCTCAGCGGGGACCCTGCTTCCCACCCTCTCTCTGCCTGTCCCTCTGCCTACTTATGATCTCTCTCTCTGTCAAATAAATAAAATCTTAAAAAAAAAAAAAAAAAGAATCTGGGGGCACCTGGGTGGCTCATTGGCTCAGGCCTTTGCTCTAGGCTTGGTTGGGGTCTCAGGGTCCTGGGATCGAGCCCCACATCGGGCTCTCTACTTGGTGGGGAGCCTGCTTCTCCTTCTCCCTCTGCCTGCCTCTCTGCCAACTTGTGATCTGTCTCTCTCTCTCTGTAAAATAAATAAAATCTTTAAAAATAAAAAAGAATCTGGAAACAAATAATGAAATACATATCTGTTATTTTAGAACCCCTAACCTAGGATATGATTTATTAGAGTGGAAAATCCTTATACTAAGTAAATTGCTGTGCATGAGTAATTTCCTGTCAGAAAAGTGAAAAAAAGTATTTGCTCTCTTGCTGCTTAACAAAGCAAGTGCTTTTCAAATGTTTTTATGCTCATAACAAATATTGTTTCTGTGGCTGGCTGCATGATATTGCATTGCTTGGATCCCCATAGGGAAGCATTTAAGTGTTTTCTATTTTGTCCCCATTATAAATTTAAATAACTCTGCTGTGACTACTTTTGTATGTGAAGCTTTTTCCATATTTAGGGTTATCTCCCCAAGAAAATTCCCAGAAGTAGGACAGCTGGGGCAAATGATGGGAACAGGCTCCAACTCAGAGATACCCATATTACCAGATTGCTTTCCATCAACTTCTGCCAGTGGTGCTAATTACCATGGTGCCTGCTTGGTGACCTGATAGTTAAAAATCTATTTGTTGGGTGCCTGCATGGCTCTGTTGGTTAAGTGCTCAGCTCTTTATTTTGGCTCAGGTCATGATCTCAGGGTCGTGAGATCCTGCCATGTGTCAGGCTCTGTGCTGAGCGTGGAGCGTGCTTAGGATTTTCTCCTCTTCCCCCGCTATTCATGTGCTCTCTCTCTCTCAAAAAAAAAAAAATCTAAAAAAAAACCCTTTACCTATTTGATATGTGAAAAGTAGACTTCCATAGTTCTCTTGCAGTTAGAAAAAAAACTACTTGGTGGGGAATTACCTAGACTTCCTATGCATTTGTGAGTTTTTCTAAAGTTTTCCTTCTCAGTTTTCATGAAGATAACGATGTCTTATATAGAACATGTATTTTTCAATTTTTGATTTGTTAAATATTTGCCAACTTCATGTACTTCTTTGTGAATTGTCTATACAGGTTCTATTTATTTGTTGTTTTTCTTGTAATTTCATAATAGGTATTTCACCCTTTTGTAGCATGCCTTTCACTTCTTTATAAATATCAAAACTTTCCATTTGTATATAGATAATTTTTTTTCTTTGAGATTAATTTATTTACTTTAGAAAGAGTACACATGTGCACATGGACACAAGTGTGGGGAGCAGCAGAGGGAGAGAATCCTCATGCAGACTCCCCAGTGAGTGTAGAGCCCCATATGGGATTCAGTCCCTTGACCGTGAGATCATGACCTGAGCTTCCCTCAGGTTAAGAGTCAGACGCTTAACCGACTGAGCCACCCAGGTGCCCCTAGATAATTCTTTCTGTATGTGATTTCTTCATTTGTCTATACTTAGAAAAAAGGTTTATTTAATTTTTTAATTTTATTAGGAATTTATTTTAATGAAAACATGAGGTGAGAAATTAGTTGATTCTCTTTTTAAGTAGCAAGAAAATTATTCCAGCACATTTGTGATGTTGTTTCTTTTTTCAGGATTTGTTATGCATCTTTACTATATATTAAATTGCTATATATTATAGTACTTAATATAATTATTTCCATTGATTTATGTATATCTTTTCTACCACTAGTAAAATACTTCATTATAGCTCTACAATATTTTGGTATCTGATAGGGGCTATCTTTATTCGTGTTTCTTTTCCCCCAAGTAAACATGTGTTCATTCATACCTCTGTCAAATTCTCAAGGAAGTCTTGTTGTGATTTTGATAGGAATGTCATGAAAATGATAAGCTAACTGGGGGAGCATACATTTTTATAATAAAATATCTGTATATTTTATTTTTCAGTTTTCTATGGGTATTTTTGGTATCGATCATAAAAAGAGCTAAAAGTTCATTCTTTATTTCTTTAAAGGACTTTGGGTATCTTTGAAGCTTTTGCCGGGTGACCTCACACAGGTTCAGAAGAATTTTTCGCACTTGGTGGATAGATCAACTGCCATTGCCCGAAAAATGGGATTTCCTGAAATAATACTTCCAGGTAAAAGCTTTTGCGTGGTTCACCTGTTCTGCAACCTGTAGTTTCTCCTTCCATGCAACAGTTACTTCTATGGGACGGTTGAGTCAAGATAAGAACCTCTGTGGTCGTTAGTGACCTGCATCTGTGGTATCAAGACAGTGGGAAATTCTAAGAGGGCCACAGTACCCGGTGCACGAGCCCAGGGTGATGCTTTTACGTGTTAACTCAAAAGTTCCTCTTTGTGCTTTTCCTTTCTGCTCGGCTCAGGCTCCTCTGAAATTCTTCCCTACATTATCCATTAAGGATCGCTAATCGTAGCACAGGTTTTAGGCCCCGAGAGTGATGTGCCTCGTCACGTGTCCCTTTCTCGGGATGACATCACCAGCATTGCGGCTGCTGGCCAAGAAGTTCCAGTGAGGGGTGTGCTCAGCTCAGTGTCTGTCAGACCCTTTGCTCCATTTGCTTAATCTCTGACTGTGCTCTTGGCTCTCCCCATACGTGTGGTCATAAGAATGTAAACATTCCACAGTTTTCTTATTTTCATTTTGTCTTTTCTGTCACCATATGTTGGTGATCTGCACAGGTGTTCTCTTAAGTTTGCAGACTTAACCCATTGATTTCTTAATCTTTATAGTAATAAAAGAAATCCTTTCAAGTGACTTTCTATAAGATATGTATGTGTATTACATTAAGCATATGTGTTATAAATATTAAAATATATATATTTTTGCATATAAGTAAATAGAATATATAAGTAAGTAACCTTTGGCATGTTAAGAAAATTTTAGAAAACCATGCTGTTGTCTTCTGTATAAAACTTGGGGTTCCGTTAAAGTAACACAACATCTTATTCCTCCTTCTGGAGAAGAAGGGGCAGTGATGATGTGTTGCCACACACATATCCTCTGCACATAGTTGGCCTTAAAAAGGATGAGTAGGAAAAAGTTGTCTGTAAAACGGTAGACCATCTTTTTCTTTTCTTGTGAAAGAAGGTGGTTCTTTATCTGCTGATGTCATCCCTTCCAGCCTCACTCAGCCCAGTGTGTCTTCATCTTCATTCTGTGAAAGTGTTTTGTCTTCTTATTTAAAAAGAAATAAGCACTGGTGATACCCCTATAACCGAAGGCAGTGTTATTACGACAGCAAGAGTGAAAATCTGAAACAATAACACGGAGAAGTTTATTTTAGGGAACAAAGTGAATTTGTCTTTGAAATCTGGCTGGCAAGATTCTTTCTAATCTTTCTAGTCAATAGGCTTGGTTCCTGGACCACCAGGGCCATCATAGGCTCAGGTAATCACCTAGGACAATGGCGCCCAAATGCTGGTCTTTGGATCAGCTGGTCTTTGGATCAGCACCCAAATGCTGGTCTTTGGATCAACATTATAATACAGGTTCCCACAGTGATCGAGAGACTTGATTTCAGTTTGTAAAACCAGGGCCCCCCTGCTGATTCTGGTGATCAGGCAGTTTTGAGAAGTAAGTCCAGACCAATGCTCTTTACCTTGTTGCTCCTCACCCCCATTTGAACAGGCTACAGAGATGCCCGAAGTCATTCCCTCAGCCCGACTTTCCCCTCTAGCCCAGGCGCTCCTGTTGTCTTTGTCATCTGCACAACCAGAATCTCAGAAGCCATCACATAACGTGCTCTATCTCTTCTTCTGCATCTGCCAGTCACCCTCTGTTCTCACCAGAATGGTGTCACTTGAGTTACCCGAGAGTGGATGTCACTAGGTCCAGTGGATATTTTTTAGCCTAAAGATTATCTCGGGTTCCTTCAGCAGCATGTGACACTGTTGACCACCCTCTTGGGGAAACAGTGTGCCTTCATTATCAGGGACCCACGTTGGTCTCTTTGTCTCCATTTCCCTTTGCCACCATGTCACCTACCCTGCCTTTAAATGTTAGAGTTCCTCAGCATCTGGTCCTTATGTCCTCTGTCAGTTTGCTTGGGCTGCCCTATTAAAGTACCCACAGGGCTGGGCAGCTTCAACAATAGACATTTATCTTCTCATACTTCTGGAAGCCAAAAGTCTGAGATGTCATTGGGGTTGGTTCTTCTAAACGTCCCTCCTTGGCTTGGAGATGGCCTTCTTCTTACTGCGTCCTCACATGGGGCCCCCTGGTCTAATCTGTTGTTATAAGGACACCAGTTATATCGGATTAGCGCCCACCTTATGACCTCATTTTACCTTAGTCATCCGTTTAAGGGGCCCATCTCCAAATACAGTCGCATTTGGAGGTATTAGGGGTGAGGGCCTAGACATACGAATTTAGGGGGAACAGTTCAGTCCACAGCAGGCCTCTTTCCCTTCTCATACCTATATCCTCTTCCTGTGTGATCTCATACACTCATTTTGCCTCTGTGAACTAGTTGTCTTTAAATCCATTTCCTTAGCCCCAAGACTGCTCCTTTGAACTCCAGTACTGTAGATCCAACTACTGCCTGCCTCAGGACTTCAGTAGCTACTGTTCCTATCTGACTGGATCTCTCTTCTCCTCTTACTGGTTAATTCTTACTCAGAATCCCCATCTGGAACTTGTGGTCTTTGCATCTAGATTAGCTCTTCTGTTGTATTTTATCTAAGAGAATGGCACCCTTGTCCATCCAGTTGCACCAACAAGAAGCCTGACAGTCAGCTTGAACCTCCCTTTCCTTTACACCTTACATAAAGTTAGAGACTAAGACTTGTCAGTTTTACCTTTGGAAGGCTTCGAGTCCATTCCCATCTCCCCTTCTCCATTGCAGTAGCTACATTAGTGGTAGCTGCTGCCATCAGTTCCCTGGACGAATCGTATGTTTAGACCACGATCCTGTCTACTGCCTCTGGACCTTTGCACGTACTGCATTTGCACCTTTTTACTCTCCTGTCTCCAATATCAGTTCAGAGGGAAGATTCTCACAGCCTCCAGACACAGTTGGGACTTAGTGTTATGCCTTCACAGAGCCTGACCTTTTCCTTCATTGGTAATGATGCATTTTTGTCTCTGATTTTCTGCTAATGGCTTCTCTCCTCCACTAGACCATAGGCTGTGTGAGAGTGAACCTGGTGCATGGCTCACTATTGTTTCCCAAACACTGGCACAGTGCTTGGTACACAGCAGGCGCTCAGTGAGTTTTTTAAATGAATAAATGAAATTATCTCATCTGATTATTCTGTAATTTATTCAGACTGCTGCCTATTGTTGGAAATTGAGGATTTTCCAAGTTTTCACTTTAGTAAACAATACCACAGTAAATATCCTCATAGATAAATCTTTGCTTGCATTCTTAACACTGTGGGACAAATATTACCAGTGAAGTTGCTTTGTCCGATAAGGCTTTTAACACAAATTATCAGTTTCTCTATTGACAAAGTGTATGTCCGTGAAGATTTTGAACTATGTTGTATGAATAAGCCCCTTTTGCTTCACCTTAGCCAACTGCGGGCAAGACTTTAATTTTTTCCTAAGTAGATGAGTGATGGGAATGAAAAGTGCTCTAAATATGCGCCCCTGTTTTCTTATTGTGCTGGAACATTTTAATTTTTTTTTTTACATTGGGGGGCAGTTTAATACAGTACAGATTTTGGAATCCTTTTTATAATACCGAGCCTTCCTGGCCAGGAACTTGGGATGCCTTTCATTCGTTCTAGGTTTTGTTTAAGCGTCTTACTAACATTCAATTTTTTTCTTCCCTGTGGGGGCTATTCATTTGCTAATTAGTTATTAAAATTTTTTGCTGGACAACTAGGAATATGACAAGCAGGAATGATTCTGTTACTGGTAAAAACAATTAAGCTGATTTAAATACACGTAATGTTTACCTATAAGACATGTTGAACAGTGCCTAGCACAGAGGAAATACCCAATAAATGTTAGCTTCTGTTATTTTCAGATGTGTTAGAATACCACCCTCCAAGGCATACTAAAAAAAAAAAAATCTGCCGCTGTAACCTAATAAAATACATTGTATACTTATTATTAGAAAACAGTTATTAATAAATAGAACAAAGTATTACTGTTGAAAAGAGTTTGTTTTAAACACTACATTTTAGGGCTACTTTGGTGTATATGGAAAGATAGGGTGAGGGAAGCTGAAGAATTCATTACATACAATACATACATCTGCTCTGTGAAGAGCTCCCTGTAAAGTCACCTTTTGTTGTTGTTAAGATTTTATTTATTTATCTGAGAGAGAGAGAGAGAGAGAGAGTGAAAGAGAGAGTTCAGTTGGTAGGGGGAGGGCCAGAGGAAGAAGCCGACTCCCCACGGAGCAGGGAGCCTGATGCAGGCCTCGATCCCAGGACCCCGAGATCATGACCTGAACCCAAGGCAGACGCTTAACTGACTTAGCCACCCAGGCGCCCCAAGTCAGAGCATTTCATATTTTTTGTACACGTTATATCTTATTACATCCTGAAAATTCAAAATGACTCTCTGAGTACTGCTCACGGGATGGTTTATCCTTTTGCAGGCGACGTGCGGAATGATATTTACGTCACCCTAATCCACGGGGAGTTTGACAAAGGGAAAAAGAAGACGCCGAAGAACGTGGAGGTGACCATGTCTGTGTACGATGAGGAGGGCAAGCTCTTGGAGGTAGGTGGGACCACCCAGATGTCCTGCTGCCATCACACACTTCTTTCCAACAGGGGACTTTGGTCTGAGGTGACTTGATCTCCATGTTAGGGTGTGTTTGCTTTCTTTGTAAGGAAAAGGGATGAAACCTATTAAACTTGTGATCA
The DNA here is from genome assembly GCF_030435805.1 of Mustela lutreola. Taxonomy (NCBI): domain Eukaryota; kingdom Metazoa; phylum Chordata; class Mammalia; order Carnivora; family Mustelidae; genus Mustela; species Mustela lutreola. The sequence continues at coordinate 161,424,133 of NC_081290.1, read as the reverse complement.
GCAATTACTGAGTTTACAAAGGAACCCATTTAGACTCTTGTTTTCAAAATTTAAAAATTTTTTAAAGATTTTATTTATTTATTTGACAGAGAGAGCACAAGCAGGGAGAGTGGCAGAGGGAGAGGGAGAAGCAGGCTTCCTGATTTAGCAGGGAGCCTGCTGTGGGGCTCAATCCCAGGACCCCAGGATCATGACCGGAGCCGAAGGCAGCCGCTTAACCGACTATAGACTCTTATTTTCATTATTTTCCCTGTTCTAAGAAGTATTTCCAGCCGCTAGTGATTTCATGTGTATGCTTCTGATCCAGAAGTTCTGTATCATTTGCAAGTTTTTTTGGCCAGTTTCAAGCCTGGTAGGGCTTGTGGGGCTGGGGTGGGGTGGGTGGCCTGGGTGCCCAGAAGGCACTGCGTGTACCGAGCCAGAGAACCAGAGGAGACACTGCCTGTAGAGAGCTGTTAAACTGGTAGAGCTCTTGGGTCACATTAACTCCCTGCCCCCCCCCCCCCCCGGTCTTTAGGTTTTGTTTTAGTAATCAGGAAACTGCAACCCCAAAGGGGTAAGCTCTTTTCTCACAGAAATACAGAAGGTCGTGGAGGAGATAAGACTAGATCCAGGTATCCTGGCGTTCAGTCAGGAGTTCCTCCACCCGTGGCAGCCTTCTGTCCAGACAGAGAAGTAGTGGTTGTTGATTCTGAAATCACGGAGGCTCCTGTTGTCTCAGCTGAGATCTAGCTCCCCCCGTATGAGCCGTAGTTACCACTAGATACCTTCTGTGGCACTGAAGACCCAAGCTCTCTGAGTGCCTGCTCACCAGAGTCTGTGAGGGCATGGCAGAGGGCGCACCCCCTTCCTTCCCCATCGGCATGATCACCTTTGAAGGCAACAGGGGACTGAGTGAAGTCATAGTCCGTGTTGCGGGGGCAAATGATGTGGTGGGCCCTGGTAGGTGGGTGACTTCTCCCTGCTACTGATAGAGCCCTTGAGTCCCGTGAGTTCAGGGGTGTGTCTTCTCCTGATGGCTCCCATCACAGCTTTGCTAACTAGCTTGGAAGTGCCTCCCTTTGAGGCCTGGTTTTACTGAAGTAAGTGGCTCATTACCAGGAGAAAACACAGCCCTGAGTTTTAGTGAATACGCTAGACCTGTACACCAGGTCCTTAAAACAGAGCACAGACGGGACCTCCTACAGCAGTGCGTCTGCACGTGTGCCACGGCTCCTGGTCACCTGCACCGGCCTGCTGCTCCCTGAGAGAGAAAGGAAGAGGAAGGAAGGAGAATGTCTGTCTGCAGATGGAAAAGGGGATGAAATTTATGGCATGGGGGTGTTAGGGTGATGCTGGGTCCCTTAGTGACTACGTAGTTCTGTACTTACACCCTCAAACAAAGGAGCAGAAACTCATTCTTCCCCCTGCTCTTAGCCTCCAAGTGCGACTGGCTGCTGTGTGCCAGTGTGGGGCATATGCAGGCTGCGTGGAGGGTGGAGTGCTCTTATTTTTCTTGATGAAGTTATTCCCTTTTAGTATTTACTCCCAAAAGACAAAAACCCTAACTCCGAGGGATACATGCACCCCTATGTATACAGCAGTGTTATCTACAACAGCCCAGTGTCCATCAGCTGACAAGTGGATAAAGAAGATGGGTATATACACGCAATGGGTTATTACCCAGCCATCAAAAGAATGAAATCTTGCCATTTGCAACAATCTGGGCAGAGCTAGAGTATTATGCTAAGCGAAATAAGTTACTCAGACAAAGACAAATATTATATGAGTTCACGCATGTGTGGAATTTAAGAAACAAAACGAACAAAGGGGAAGAAAACAGAGACAAACCAAGAAACCGATTCTTAATCACAGAGAGCAGATGGCCACCAGACAAGGTGGGTGGGGGGATGGGTGCGATAGTGCGAGAGGGGATGGCTGCAGAGCACAGCCGCGATGAGTGCTGAGTAATGTATAGAATGGTCAGATCTCTGTATTATGCACTGGAAACTAATACTCTACTCTACTGGAATTAAAATAAAAAGCAGTCAAAAAATCATCTCTTAATTTTTCTTTCCGTCTAAAGAAAGCAATTCATCCTGGTGCTGGATATGAAGGCATCTCAGAGTACAAATCAGTAGTCTATTACCAAGTCAAGCAGCCCTGTTGGTATGAGACTGTCAAGGTGAGCTGCGCCATTTGTGATCTCCTTCATACGTCAAACCTCATGTGGATTCTTTTCTTCTTTTCTACCCACAAATCATTCCTTCTTATCCTTTTGTTACAGTGGGTTGGTGCGGTGTCCTATAAGAAATGAATTGATGCAATTCTGCATGAGAGTATTTATCTTTAACTCAGAGTTCTTAAATAACGTTCTCATTGATAAATGTGTACAAATTTGACTAGAGACGCTGATAGTCATAATGATGTAATAGGCTGCTGTGACCATCCAAAACCAAATGGAAATTTTCACACTGGGCGAGCAGTTGCCTAACGTTTTTTCCTTCCTGGTCTCTGACCAAGTTTTCTGGGCCTCTTTTCAATTTAAATATGTGTATCACAAATTCCCAGGTACTTTTTAGATAAGCCATGCCCTGTGAATCGCTTAGTACCCTGTGGGTAATGAAGGCTCAAAAATGTCAGGTGATTTTTCCAAGATCCTGTAACAGCTTAGTGTCCAAACCTAAATTGGAGCCCAATTCTGAATCCCAGATTGTCATAGTCAAATTGGATTGACAGAGTCTTATGAGCTCTCCCTAGAAAACTCAAAAAAAGAAAAAAAAATGCGCTGATATCTCAATGCAGAAGTGATTATTTTCCACAACTTTGTATGCTTCATATGTTTTGGAATGTGGTGTTTTTAACAGATGTATATTGTGCTTTTTAAAACTACTTATCTCAAGGCATTAAGGGTTCTTTGGAAATGGGTTTCTAGGTACTTGGGTAATGTTCCATTATATGATCATGCTATAATTTATTTAACTATTTGCCACAAATTCTCTGCCCTTTTCATTGCCATGAACTTCTGTTTTTCTTGTCCCCTCTATATACATAAACAGAAAGCTTCCTTGTCCCCAGTATTCTGTCTTTTCTTTCTGGGTATGGACCTCCGTTATTACCATATCAATAAACATACAATACACCTTGCAGTCTGGAAGCTCCTGCGTAGATAGACCCCACAGTCCTGGTCTTTCTCCTCTGAAATCTTTCCTCTTTCATGCTTGAGAAAGTACTAGAAACTTGTAATATCTCCATCCTCAAAATCCCTGACAAATGGCAAAGATAATTTCTCTTGAGATTCTTTAGGTTTTCGAAATAACTCTGTTTTGAAAGGAACTTTACTCTCAATCTCACTGTGTAGAAATAAGTGCTTTAATAAGATACTGAACATGAACCAGGTCTGTCAGATGAGCTAAGTGCAACGTGCTGTGGAAATACAAACTGTAAGTTTCTTATCACTGTGCAGGTTTCCATTGCTATTGAGGAGGTTACTCGCTGCCATATACGATTTACCTTCCGGCACAGGTCATCTCAGGAATGTAAGTACTAGAAGGTCGGCAACGTATTTCTGTTAAAAAAATATATATATAAATTTTAAAAAATTATTAAAAAAAAATACATATATATATACGCTTGCTTGTCAGTACTTTCATGGGTCTGGAAAGCAAAATACTTGGAAACTAGGTCCTTCACATCATTACTTCAGGATTCATGTGGTACTAAGGAAATCAAAGAGACAAAGACCATATGCTGTCACTCATATGTGGAATTTAAGGAACAAAACAGGTGAACATAGGAGAAGGATAAATAAGATAAAAACAGAGAGAAAGGCAGACCATAAGAGACTCCTAACTCTAGGGAACAAATTGAGGGTTGCCGGAGGAGTGTGGGGGGATGGGCTACCTGGGTGATGGGCAGTAAGGAGGCATGTGATGTGATGAGCACTGGGGGTTATATGCGACCAGTGAATCATTAAACTCTGTGCCTGAAACTAATAATAAATTTATGTTAACTAACTTGAATTTCAATTAAAAAAAAAAAACTTTTTTAACAAGGATTTCCCCCAAATGGGTTCCGTGAATGTTAAGGTTCTATATGATGTTAAACAGTGCCCTATAAGGGTTTCACAGGCTAGGACACGGGTAGTGCTCTGAAGTCTCTGCTGCTCTGGTTAAGAAGATGAGCAAGGGAAAAGGCAACTAAGGTCCGAGCAGTGTGGTCGGTGCACGGCAGCAAAGAGCTGTAAGGGACCATGTAGCACAGCGTCCAACCCTGTCATCCAAGCGTGATCTCGACATCCAAACTGAGACTTGCTGGTGTAGAAGGAACCGACGGCAGCCCAGGGAGGAGTGGTGGTGGTGAAATGTGTTTAAAACCCACAAGGTGAATGCAGTAGGGCTGAAGTGAGAGCAGTGGGAGCAGTCAGAATGTTAGGTTGAACCCCACGAAATTGCCATATGGGGAGGTCAGCATCAAATAGGCAAATATCAGCAATTTCCTCTGGTTCTACAGAAATAGCATTTACCAGGCCCTTAGTTTGTATGAGACACTAAGTGAATCTCTACTTATACACTGTGTACTGTCCATAGTCACCTAATAAGATACATAATGCTTTTATCCACATTTATACGAAAAGGAAACTGAGCCCAGAGAAATGAGTTCCTTGCCTGGGGTCATGGAGCTGGGGAGTGACAGAGCCCAGATGGACACTTCAGCGGTTTGAATCCAGGCAGACTAGAGCCACATCACGAATGATGAAGGTTAATTTGAATGAGGTTATGAAGGAGCCCTTAAAAGATGTTATGGGTGCTCATGGTGGTGGTTGTGGTTTGGTGTATGTTTATAACAGCTTTCGTCATAATATCCCCACATGGAATATAGCCTAATGGCCACCAACAGGACAATGGATAAATAAATTGTAATGTAATCCTGTAGTGGTTTACTCCTCAGCTGATCTAGGGGCACGTGAGGCACAGCTGACTTCAGAGCTGTGCGTGTGATGAGAGCAGGCCACAGGTTGCCCCTGGCATCGACACCCAGTTGGGGGGCAGTGAGCTCAAAAGCCAACACCTAAAGATCCAGAGGAAGATGCTCTGCTTCCTGGGGGAGGCTGGACCCTCCTGGCACCTAGGGTACTCTCTTGGAAGGAAGAGGTGGCATAATAAACCTGGGAATATAATGAATACTTCACTGAGTCTACCTTAAAGCAGCAGAAATGTATCTCCTGAAGGTGTTTGGTTGACTGATTAGATCTGCTTTTGGAGATCTCTCTCTGCAGTGTGGAGACAAGGACTGCTTGGAAAGATCCTCTAGAAACACAGAGGAGACTTGAATGGAACTAGGTTAGGAACAGAGTGGAGGGAGAGGAAAGGCAGAGGTTTCGAAGGTCTTCAGTACCTGGAGTTGACACGGTGTGGGGAAGGCACTGTCAACGTCCACATTTCTGATTTGGGTGAGGGAGTAGTTGCTGGTCTCACTCATTTGCAAATGTAGGAAGAAGAACATAACACGAAGGTACTAGAAGATTTCTGCATGGGGAATATTTCCTTTGAGGGGCCCGTGGCGAGCACAGTGCACATGGCTTATTGTAGCTTGCTGAAGGGTGTTGATGAGAGGGTGACCCAGTCGCACAGCCTGGAGCAAAATGAGAAATTATCTGTTACAGCCAGAGCTTCCTGCTGCCCTTCCGCACCGCTGAGACCCATATTTCTGTCTTTTCAGCCAGAGATAAATCAGAACGGGCCTTTGGCGTGGCCTTCGTGAAACTGATGAACCCGGACGGTACCACTCTGCAGGATGGGAGGCATGATCTGGTGGTTTATAAGGTGCTGCTCAACAGAACAAGGCTCCGAAAATGACTTGGGAAATATTTACTCCTTCCGAAATGGGTTCTCGAGGCTCCAGTCAGAATTATGTGGATAAACATCAGACACTTCTTTGGAGCCATGAGTGTTGGCCCCTTAAGTCTAGAAAGCCAGAGGGCTCCAGCTGCAGGGTATCCCATCCCCTTTGTATGAGGAGTGAGTGGTATGAATGTCGGGGCCTCTGAAGAACATCTCCGTCGCCTGCAGCGGAGTTCTGTGGCAGTGGGTGGTCGAGGGCTGCCCCCTTGCCTCTCCTCTGCATCGTCCTGCATGGGACAGAGACAGTTGCACTGTTGGGCCTGGTGGGGGGTGTGGTGGGTGTGGTAGGATGTGGTTTTCATATCGCCCAGAGCCGGGCACCATTTCTCTGCTTAGGGGCCCTTGCTTCCTTCCCCAGCTGTTCGGTCCTCACTCTTTAACTGCTATGAAATTATCTTCTGAGATTTTTTGAGTGCAAAGTAAGACCCAGGAAGGTCTCATTTATCTAACGATATCACAGAACCAGCAGCTTCTTTGAGCTGCATCTACTTGGTGTGGGTCTTCCCGTTTAACAGCTCCTGATGTTTTGGAAGGCGTGGCAAGCTGTTCCCTCCCAATGAATCCAGTCATCCCCTCAACCCAATGACGCATCATTCTGACCATTTATAGGTTCAAGAAAATGAAATCGAACCTCGGTCCTTCATATTTACTTATTTATTTATTTCAGAGATCTAGGATATTCTCAGTTAGTAGTTCACAACTTTTTCCATTTTTATTCGGTGTTGAAATTATTCTGGGCTCCAGCCCTGGAGAAGTATCACAGTGTCTTAGAGTTGGAAGGAACATAAGTGTAATTTGATAAAACCGTATTTCACTCCCTGGATCATGCGTTCATGATAGAAACTACTGTGATTTGCCCATCATTTAGAGTCCCTCACCCACTTCCTTTTCAGGGTGACAACAAGAAAATGGAAGACGCTAAATTCTATCTGACCCTACCGGGAACCAAGGTCGAGATGGAAGAAAAAGAGCTCCAAGCCTCCAAAACCCTGGCCAACTTTACCCCGAGCAAGGACAGCACAAAAGACAGCTTTCAGATCGCCACCCTCATTTGCTCCACAAAACTCACCCAGAATGGTAGGTGACCCCACACTGGATTTTCTCTTTGGCACACCTGGGCTCCTTTGTTGGACCCAGTGGGGCTGGGCCACATGATCTTCCGAGGCTGGATGCTGGGCACTTTGGATTCTACTCCCTGCCCTTCATGTGATATTTTGGGTGCCACTGTTCGCAAAGCTCACACTCAGTCTGAGATTATCTTGCCTATCTTCCAAATAGGATGAAAAGTAGTTTGTCTTGCTTAAGATCATACAACCTATAAATGTAATTCATGATCAGAGGCTGAAAAATTTTTTGAGTCTTCTGTTTCCTTCCTTCATGGCAGCAAAGAGCTCTGATAATGTGCTCTGTAATAAAATATGAAACAACAGATGTTGGTAATTAGGGGGAGGGTACTGATAGAGAAAAAGAACTTGTCTCTTGCCCAAACAGGTGTGGCCAAGAGCAGGAAGGGTTTCCTGTTAGAATTCCATCTGCCCCCTCTACCCCGAGCCTCCTCTTTCCCCTTTTTTCCCAAGCAGTTGAGGGCTTTTCATAAAATCAGCTGAATAGTTCAGATGAGCCTTGCTTTGTTCCTTCTTAAAATCTCTGGTATCAATTTTAACTTCTCTTCTGTATAGATAATGGCATTTGATATCCAATAATGGCTTTTCATTCAGTTAACTTACGGGTAAGGGGTCCTGCTGAACATAGTGAGCCAAGAATAAGGAACTCTGGGAACTTGCCTTAGAAATCCTATAGCCACTATGATGGATAGAGGATTAGTCACTTTGGCCTTTTAGGAGATTTGGGTGAGGAACACGGCTGGGACTCTGCCTTATGGAAGTGCTAAGGGATAGACAAAACAGTTTAGACAGAAGAGGTACACTCAGGGATCAGATGTTGGTTGATCTTTAAAAGGGGTCAGTATTGTTTGTTTTGATGAATCATGGTTGGCTAGAGAACACGGATAGTATTTCAACTTGGACAAGGGGCCAGACTCAACAGAGTGAAGTACAGAGCTGATACACATGCGAAAAGTACAAACACACTCACTAAGAATTAAGCCAGAAACAAGGCCAAGCTGTGGAGACAGTGAAAAGTTTCATGATTGCAAAGGCCTGAGAGGGAGGAGGACCGGTGAGTAGGCAGAGCACAGGGGATTTCTAGGGCAGCAAAACTACACTACCCGGAACCACAATGGATCCGGGGATACACGTCATTACGCATTTGTCAAAAGCTACAGAATGAGCTACACAGAATAAACCCTAACATAAACTGTGGACTTCAGTTCATGAATGCTATTAATATTAGGTCGCCAGTTCCAAGATGTACTACACTAATACACGATGTTAATAGTAGGGGAGTTGGGTGCACGGGGAGCGTATGTGTGAACTCTCTGTACTTTGTGCTTCATTTTTCAGTAAACCTAAAACTGCTCCCAGAAAAATAAAGTCTATTAAGAGAAAAACAAAAATATAGCCAGAAAACATTCTGAGCTTCATAAACAACATGATGAACTCTATCAGTGACCTAATCCTTCTTAGGGAAAAAGCCAATGTAAGAAACTGCGGGTACCGGGTTAAATGATACAGTAGTGACAGAAGATGACTTAGAAGGTGTATCAAAGGTTTTGAATATTTTCAGACCCTTTGAGCCACTTACCTCACCCTTAGAAATGAAACGTAAGTAAACAATGAAAGACGAGCACAGAGATTCATGTATGAAGGTGTCTCCATATTACTCATAATAGGGGAATAGCAGAAATAATCCAAATGTCCAATAATTAATAATCATGTAATTAAATGACATATGTGCAGCTGCCAAATATCTGTCAAGATGTAATCAAAGACGTGAAAACTTGGGCGCCTGGGTGGCTCAGTGGGTTGAGCCGCTGCCTTCGGCTCAGGTCATGATCTCAGGGTCCTGGGATCGAGTCCCGCATCGGGCTCTCTGCTCAGCAGGGAGCCTGCTTCCTCCTCTCTCTCTGCCTGCCTCTCTGCCTGCTTGTGATCTCTCTCTGTCCAAAAAAAAAAAAAAGACGTGAAAACTTGAGCCCTAGGCAGGGTATAATCCTAATTTGTCTAGGTACATGTTGACAATTTGGAGCCAATTTCCTGGGTTCAAATCCCAGCCCTGCCCCTAGATGTTGCATCTCAGGCAAGCTACATGTCTTCTTTGTGACTCGGTGTCCTCATCTTTAAAATGGGAGTGATACTAGTGTATACCTAAAGAATGAAGAAATTAAGTAAAAGCAAAACATGTGTCTCGCCCATTGTAAACTGTGTGAATATTAGCCTCCACGACCACCACCATCATCATCATCATCAACGTTGTCATATTTACACAGGAAAACACTAAAGGGAAAGATGCCGGAAGTTGGGACAGCGTTTATTTTCTGTGCTCTTTCTGTTACTTTCTAATCCTCTAACTCTGAAATGTTAAAATGGTGTTTCTGTAAATATGGCAGCAGGCAATACAAAGACTTACTGTGCTTTGGGGACTTTTAAGGGATAGTGAAGAAAGATGGCATTTATCCAATAGATTATCCTTTCCAGAGATTAGACTTAAAGTAAAGCAAGTGACCAAAGTAGCTAAAATTAACTTAAAATGGAAAGCAGAAGGAATGTCCATGAAACATAGCCATATGGTTAAATTGTTTCTTATCTCCAGTCAGACATACAGGAAGCGTATGGACAGGTGGCAGTACTCAGACACTCGATTTACCAATATCTGCATCGCTCATCTTCTAGATGTTCTAAAGCCGTGCTGTCCACTGTGGTGGTCACCAGGCATGTGGAGCTTGTAAAATTTAGTGTCAGAGAGAAGTATGGTTGCTCTAGTCTTCGTTTCGGGGGTTCCATGGTTTCGTACTGCTGGTGGCTTTCGTGTGGGCTAGACAAACAGCATTGCCGTCATCCCAGAAAGTTCCATTAGGCGGAACTGCTCTCTGCTTTGCTGTCCACCCCATTCCTAGTGGTTAGGTCTCAAAAAAAACTCAACATAAAAACCAGGCCAAACCAAACCAAAGTCATACAATAATACCCCAAAGAAGGTTGAAAGAGGCAAATTCATGGGAACCAGGGAGGAGAGATGTGATATCCTCAGGGCCGGGGTGGGGTAGAAGGGAGGACAGATGTGCAAAAAGTGAAGGGAACAGCGGGACATCCTGAGTATCAGAGGGCACAGGGCATTCTGAGGGACAAATAACGATAATAAGGATTGTGGGTGGTTCATGTATTTGATTTCTTCTAATTGGATGGAAGTTATAAGGAGCCACTTTAATGTGTTCTGAGAAAGAGGAAGCTGAAGAACAGTAAGAAAGCCTCCACTCGGAGAGAGCACTTCCTGATAAGGAGGGTGGTGGTTCTTTCACAGAGACCATGACCAAGGGCATTTCTCCTTAGCCTTACAAAGGACTATTCAGATTCTAAAGGTTAAAAGCCACAGGCCATTGTTGCAAACAGAGCTTGTAGACTCTTCATTTATAAATTTTTTTCAAAACTAGATCAGGCCCGATTTACATGGGACCATTTACATGGGACCATTTGTTACTGGGCCCGTATGGAGATTGAGAATAGATTTGTGGCTCCAACAAAGGGAGAAGGGAGTTCAGGTCCTTGCAGTTGTGGGGCCTGGTGCCACAGGATTCCCAGAGTCCTCTTCTCTCAACCCTCCAAACCCTAACACACGAAGATGCCGGCATTGCCATTATTCTCCTGTTTCAACCAGAAAGTTGAATTAAAGTTCCAGAATATTTTGTCTAAGTTCATAAGTAGTGCGCATGGATCTGAAAATAGATATTTGTAACCCCAAAACTTAATGGTTTTTCATTATTTTTCTTTTTTAAGTGTTACGGTCTTTAATCTTTTGCCCAAAGTAGTCACAAGCCTAAATTTGGGGATTGTCATTTCAGACTATCCCGAATTCTTAAATACTTTGGGGAAGGACGTCAATTGAGAGGACTTTCGATAACATTTGGATGAAATTCCATTCTAGATTATTGCCCAGAGAAACTGCTGTACCTGGAAACCAGGGGATGCCTGGGAATGTTCATGGCAGAGTTGTTTGTGATAAATAGAAAAAACTGCAAACAACTCCAGTGTTTATCAGCCTGGGAATGGGCAAACACAGTGTGGTGCATCCGCCCAAGAGGAGAGATACTGGGTAGAAACTGACAGGAATTAACTAGAGCCACTTGCCTCGACCCGCATGGGTCTCAGGAGCACAGGAAGTCTGGGGCCTCCGCTTTTCTAGCCCCAGGACCTTATGATTCACCAGATGCCAGCTCTATTCTTGACACGGCTGGTGATGTGGCATGCAAATATTTCTAGGGCGTAAACCTCTGGGCCGATAGAAGGGTTGTTTGCAGATGCTTAAAGCTGCCAAGCGACTCTTCACTCTGGTGAAGTATCTAAATCCTTTTCCTCAGGCAGCAACTAGTGGAGGGAAATAACAAATGGAGCCGTACCATTGACTTGCTTCTGGTGGAAGTAGGGATGGGAAGTGGACAAGCCCAGCACACGGTCTATTACTAAGTGCAAACTGAACAAATGAGTAAATCCAAGAACTGTGTCAGGCACACTGCCTGTTCCCTTAGGGCTACCGGTTCCCTTTCCACCCAAATATTTATTCCGCAGCAAACATGGCGTCTGGCACCATGATGGCATATCACAATGAGTGCAGCATGGCTCCTGCCCTCAAGTGGCTCAAGTCTGTGGGAAGAGCCAAAGAAATACCAAGTGTGTCTTTATTATTCGCTATGTTTATCTATGTATATGCATATGTATATGGAGGAAAGAGTACAAATACCGCAGAATGTTTTGAGGTAGGTCTTAAACATAAGTACGAGCTTATCAGATACATAGTGTTGAATAATATCTGGTCATTTCAGACAAAGGGAAGACCATATGGAAAGACTTGGATCTGTCAGAGCGTGCCACATCTGGGGAGTAGTGATCTGATCTGTCTGGTTGCTGAGGGGTAACACAATGCAGGGCGATGGCCTGTCAGGAAGGCCATGGGTGGGGCCTCACCCCCTTCTATGAGTGGTATCGTGACTTTATTCTGTTGACAGAAAGGAGTCTCTAGGCACTGGATTTTGGAGGTTTCCTGGGCACTAAAGCTAATAAAACAAGCCAATAAAGCAAACACTCATGAAACAAATGGGCTATTCTAATGAACAGTGTATGTTTTTAATGACTTCTGTATATTATACAAATCCATTGATTAAGAAGCATGTGTGCTACTTATACTAGATAATGCTCTGTAAATTGGAATAGTAGCTTAATGTACCACACAAAATGGCAAAATGGTAACAGCCCAGATGCCTGTTACATTTCACTGTGACACTTTCAACATTGATTAAAACTATAAGTGGCTTAAAGATCCATAATTCTGCACTTTAAATCCAAATATACCTCGAGATTTCTGTCACAGTCTTACCCCAAGGACCGTGAATCTGTTCCTCCTTCCTTTGAAATAGCAGTCTGTCGGATTTGCTTGTCTGTTTCTTTGAAGAACTCTCGGAAGGCAGTGTGATAGAGTAGTAGCAAGGACATGGTTTTTTGGGAATCAGATAAGTCTATAATTAAATCCCATTCATAGCACTCTCTGGACATTATGTGACCTAAGGCAAGTTATTTAATTTTATAAAGGCCTCAGTTTCATCAACTGAAAAATGGAAGAAATGCCATCTCTACACTGTGGATGCAGTGTTTAAATGGATTAGTGTGGGCAGTTGGGTTGCTCAGTTGTTAAGCATCCAGCTCTTGGTTTCGGCTCAGGAGCCCCATGGCAAACTGTGTTCAGTGTGGAGTCTGCTTGAGATTCTGTGTTCCTTTCCCTCTGCTCATACTGTCTCTCTCTCCCTTTCTGTCTCTCTCACTCTCTCTCTCTAAAATAAGTGAAAAGATCTTTTAAGAAATAAATGTATCAGTGGATGTATAGAAGTTCCCTTTTCCCTTTTTATCCACTGAGATACACATAGTGGCAATGGGTGAATTAAGCAGTGCAGCAAACTGAAGATATGAAGTTTCCTTAAGAGTGTTTTTAGGATGCCTGTGTGGCTCAGTCAGTTAAGCATCTGATCCTTGATTTTGGGTCAGGTCATGATCTCGGGTTGGGGGATCGAGTTTCAAGTCAAGCTCTGTACTCAGTGTGGAGTCTGCTTCTCCCTCTGCCCCTCCCCGCTTCAGCTCATTCTCACTAACTGTCTTTCAAATAAATAAATAAAATCTTTTTTTTTTAATGTTTCCAACTTTTCATCTATATGGCTACGATGTAATCATTTCAGAAATATGACTTCCATTCAGGAATTCAATTTTATGTTCTCATGTTTTAGTGGTTAATTTTTTTCTCTAAAGACTGAAAGACTGCAAGGTTTTTTCTGGTCTAGATAGGAGACATAAATTTAAAAAAAATACACAAGGAATTATCCATTATTAAGAACAGTTATCTTTTCTAGAGAGTTCTGTAGTTATTTCCTGAAATAGTGTGCATTACTTCTTCTAATCAATGTCTGATTTTATGGTTTGTGGTCATTCTTCCTAGTTGACCTGTTGGGCTTGTTAAATTGGCGTTCCAACTCCCAGAACATTAAACACAACTTAAAGAAGTTAATGGAGGTGGATGGAGGCGAGATTGTTAAGGTATGTTTATGTATTCGTGGTTAGAAATGTGGTTACGGTATCATTAGATCTATATTACAAATTAAATCAGAAATATAAAATTTGGTCAGAAATAAAAAATTTGTAATCTACATTGGAAAGCAGAAGTGCCAGTTTTTAAGAAACACTATTTTTAAACTCATTCTATTGCAACCTAATTTCTCTGAATTTTCGCAGTATGGAGCTGAACTGAAAGCATGAAATAACCTCTCTCTTTTTTATGTTCAGTTTTTGCAAGATACACTAGATGCACTTTTTAACATAATGATGGAGATGTCAGATAATGAAACCTATGACTTCCTCGTGTTTGATGCACTGGTAAGCAGTTAAACACATTAACTAATTTATTCTTACAACTGTTTAGTGTTCAGTATTTCGCTGTTGTAACTGACTGTGGTGATTATCCTTTCTGCACAAATACTTGGATACATCTCTCTGTTTCTGGAAGTTAAAAGAAACAACTGACTTATGGGGCGCCTGGGTGGCTCAGTGGGATAAGCCTTTGACTTTGGCTCAGGTTATGATCTCAGGGTCCTGGGATCGAGCCCCACACTGGGCTCTCTGCTCAGCAGGGAGCCTGCTTCCCTCCCCCTCTCTGCCTGCCTCTCGCCTACTTGTGAACTGTCTGTCAAATAAGTAAAGAAAAATTCTTAAAAAAAAAAAAAGAAAAGAAATAACTGACTTATGTTTAAAGACTTTATTTTTCTGTTATATGATATGCTTTCTTTCTCATTAGGGTAAATGAGGTATTATATTACATTAGAAATCAGGAGTCACTTTAACTTTAAAATTGCCTAGTTATAAACCAGGAGATACTGTTAATGAGGGTGATTGTGGCTCTGTTGTGTGCTCTTATATGTTCATACAAGGGACACTGAATTCACACAGTGGAAACGAGTGTCAGTCTCATTCTATACAACATATAGCCCCTTCCAAAAACTGAAATCCAGAAGGGGAGAGATGATGTTAGAGTCTTGGAAGGCGGGTTGCCTGGGTGGCTCAGTTGGTTTCTGCCTTCAGCTCAGGTCATGATCCCAGGGTCCTGCAGTCTAGCCCCATGTCAGGTTCCTCGCTCAGCGGGGAAGGTGTTTCTGCCACTCCCTCTGCTTGTACTCTCTCACTCTAGGTCAAATAAACAAATAAATTCTTAAATAACAAAGAATCTTGGAAGGCCACCAATCGTGGTGGAGTGAGTGGAGAAAGCAGACACATCCAAACCAAGCACATTTTCTCGTTGTTGGGGTTAAAATTCTGTGCAGAATTTACCTGGATGTTGCAGCAGAGGAATTTCGGCTCTTTCACCAGTTTAGAGAAATTAATACATTCAAGAAGTGGTCTAGGCATTAATAAGGGTACAAAATAAAGAGAGGAAATGCTCCCGCTGAGATTCACCTCCCCAGAGTCATGGAAAAGAATGGTTCCAGTTTCTGTGGGATGGGGTCTGCAGATTCTCCTGGGATGGAGCAGCTGGCAGTGGGTATATGCAGTCACCCCGGGGGTCCTCCTTCAGCATTCTTTGTCATCAGTAGGTGCCACGTGGTGGTTTTTTATTATGTAGCTCATAGGGATCCCATTCCCAGAAAAAGGGGAAATGGAGAGACAAAAGTCTGATAAAGTTGAGTTACTGGGGGCACTCCTGCTGCACTCGGAAGAGTGTGGTCACGAAATAATTCATCAGCTGCATCCTTGGGTTCGAGTTTTCTTTTGTCTTTCTTCTGCCTTTCCCCATATTCTTCCCTGACTCATCTTGCTTGTGCACTGGCCTCTCTTGGAGACAGTGAACTCCATGAGGCCAGGGGCCGGCTCTTAGATTCTCCATAGCATTTAGCCCAGTGCCTGACACATCATAGTTTCTCTGTTGAATGTCAAATAAAAAGAAACTGCATGACTTTACTTCAGCTCTGGAATAGTAAAGTGGGAATGCTGCAGAAGGCCAACATCCGGCTTATTAACAGAATCAAAGCCTGGGGTCGTACAGTGCTGCTATCTATGTTTTTCACCTTTGGCAGGTGTTTATTATCTCACTGATAGGAGACATCAAGTTCCAGCATTTTAATCCTGTCCTTGAAACCTACATCTACAAGCACTTCAGTGCCACTCTGGCTTACGTGTAAGTCTGATTCAAGGGGACTGCCTGCTATTGGGCTATTGGGTTTATACTCTCAGGGTTGGGTTGTTAAGAAATGCAAGGGACATAAGCTGAGTAAGGGTGCCCCTAAGTGCAGAAGTTTGTTGTAAGCTTCTGGGAGGAGAAAGAGCACCAGCTAAGTGGTCCACCACTGGGAAGGGCATTCAAGTAAGTCAATCCCTGCCTTCTGGGTTGCTCCTGAAAAGATAAGGCTCTCTGTCTTTAAGAATCCAGAACACAGAGAGACAAAGCGTTGAAGGCATCGAGAGCACAGTCAAGGACAGAAGATCATACTCGGGATCTTAGGAGAGCTGGGTGTCGGGGATTCGCAGGAAACCCCAAAGGGATCTAACAGTGGGTTAAGCAAGACTAAGTTAAGTAGAAATGAGGGTCATGTCCTCAGCTGTACATCACAGGTGCTTTGTAGCATTTATTACCTACAGGATATGAGATGATGTCATTTTTCTTTCTTTTATATAAAGGAGAGTGGTCTCTGCCTTTTCCATGATCAGGTCATGGAAGCCTCCTTTCTGTCTGGTTTACGAGCTTCTGACTCGGAAGCAGCTAGCATGCGGCCCACCTCACCATGGCATTGTATGTGGCCTGTTTTCCCCACCTCTGGTGTCCCAGCCACTGTGCAGAGCAAGGTGATGAAGAGTGGCAAGAATATAGCAGAGATTGGCAGAGATCTTTGGGTTTTTTAATATATATAATTGTTAAAAGTTTTTTTTAATAAATGTATAATGTATTATTAGTCCCGGAGGTACAGGTCTGTGAATCGCTAGTTTTACACACTTCACAGCACTCACCATAGCACATACCCTCCCCAATGTCCATAACCCCTCCCCCCACCCCCCGGCAACCCTTAGTTTGTTTTGTGAGATTAAGAGTCGGCAGAGATCTTTCTGACAACGGCTTATACCGGTTCAGTGTCAGCTGCTGTTGCTAATCTATTATGTTGGCTGCTGACCTGACTTTTTGGGTCAGGTCGTAGAGTCCCATATCTTCTTTCTGAACTAAACAAGGAAGTTCTTGGTTTGATTTGCAAGAGAGGTCCAGCAATGTTACAAGTGTAAGTGACAGAAGAGAGGTGTAACGTAGCATAATCACCCATGAACACGGTGGACATGATGCCCGCTGGGCTGGGAGAAGCAGCAGATACACTCATGACAGGTTTCTTTGCACTCAGTAGCCTCACTTCCCAAGCAGGCGGTAGCTGCACGTCAATCTTCATTGTGGATCCAGGTGGATCACTTCCCTGGATCTTCATTCCACAGAGTCGAGTACACACTCCAGGAGGTAGCAATCTGGGTTTCTTTACAAGACTATCAGTTCGGCATCTGTGCTGTGAATTTTTCTTAATACTAGGAAAACTCAGAGATTCACAGAAAGAAAGGTCAATTTATGAGTGTCCCTCAAAGTGTAAGTTAGCAGACAATTAGGAAAATGCCTAGACTCTGGAAAGACACATCAATCTGACATCCCAGCCCAGTGTTATCTGTTGGGATGCCCAGAAACCATGGTTGTCATCAGAGTCAGATGGAGCTTCTCTTCTCATCCTCACCGTTCTGTGACTCCCAGAGACTTCAGGCAGACTGAAGGGAATTAGACCTCTTTTAAGTTGACTACATTAGGCATACAGTCCCTTCCTTCCAGGAACGTCTGAGAATGTGTGTATAACATATTGGAGATTAAAATGTCTTCATGGATTGAATCCCTTCAACTTTCATTTTTGATTCTTTTTAAAAATCCTGCTAAGGAAAGAAACCACCCATTATTTCTAAGCTTTAGGGATGCTCTAAACTTGGACTGCGGTGAGGAAACCAAACTGCAAAGGAGTCAGTTTCCCTACTCAGGGCATATTCTAGAAGAGATCATTATAGTTGTGATTTCTGCTTCCCCGGTATGCCAAGTTCCCTTCTCATATAACATACCTCAAACCTCAGAGTACCATTTTGCCCCACTGACATTTTTCTTTCTCACCCTTTTAAGGAAACTCTCCAAGGTACTGAACTTTTATGTGGCGAATGCAGATGACTCCAGCAAGACAGAATTGCTTTTTGCTGCTTTGAAAGCCCTAAAGTACTTGTTTCGATTCATCATCCAATCCAGAGTACTCTACTTGAGGTAATGGTAGCTGCAGTAAGACATTTATGCTGTCTGTTCTCTTTCACTGATTTTTCCTTAATCCACGTGCTCTGTGTTAGCGCTCGATCACGGTTGGATCACGGAATTGCCAAATTTCAGAGCTCCAAGGCTGAACATGGTGGTAGATTCTGAAACCTCTGGAGAAGTCTGGTCCAGAGTCCTTTCAAGGCAGCAGAATTTCTAAGGCAGTAATGACAGGAGGACTTAGGGACGCAGGTGGCTACTGTACGCAGCTTGATGAAAGCCTTATTTGGTGATGACAGCTCTAGGAGTCAAGGTTCCTATGTCAAGACTGCATTTAGTGCAGCAAGGGACTTCATGATGATGTCAGGTGTACAATTCTAGGATCGTGAGCTCTTGGTGGTGGATGGAGAATGGTGGCCGTTGTCATTGGGGAGATTTTTCCTCAAGTGCGTGTTTCTTTGCTGACGTCATGCTCAGCTACTTGATGAAACTAAGCCAAATATAATTTCCAGCTTGAATTTCTAAAATAACAGTTCCATCAAAAATAGAGATGGGGCACTTGGGTTAGGTAAGTGCCTGACTCTTGGTTTCGGCTCAGGTTGTGATCTCAGGGTCATGAGATCAGCCCTCACTGGGCTCTGTGCTGAATATGAAGCCTGCTTGAGATTCTCTGTCTCCCACTCCTTCTGCTCCCTGCACCCCCACCTCGCTTGCTGCTCTCTCTCTAAAATAAATAAATCTGGGACGCCTGGGTGGCTCAGTTGGTTAAGCAGCTGCCTTCAGCTCAGGTCATGATCCCAGCGTCCTGGGATCGAGTCTCACATCGGGCTCCTTGCTCCGCAGGGAGCCTGCTTCTCCCTCTGACTCTGCCTTCCACTCTGTCTGCCTGTGCTCGCTCTCTCTCTCTCTGACAAATAAATAAATAAAATCTTAAAAAAAAAAAAAAAGAAAGAAAAGAAACCCCTGGTGCTTTCAGACACCTTCTGGGGGCTCCACCAGGCCAAAAGTCAAGCATGGATCCTTTTAAAAAAAATAAAATAAAATAAAATAAATAAAATAAAATAAATAAATCTTTAAAAAGAAATAGCAGAGACAAAGAATGAGGACGTAACTGTCCTGGGAATGCTCACAACCCCAGTGTTTGTGGGTTGTGATTTCAATAAGAGTTGGATTTCCAAACTGAAAATATATTGCTAAGGCAGGCTTGGAAATAGGACAGAGAGCATGCTAAAATGTTACTAGGAGTAAAACCATAGGTAAGAGGATTTCAAGTCTAGACCTGAGCATTTGTATTGGTTTTAACTTGGTATGTTTCAACAATCATAAACAAAATTAAAGGCAAACAATTAACATTAAAAAGCTTGCAATGTACAATATAGATCAAAATCTTTAATTAGCTTTATTTTTTTTAAGATTTTAATTATTTGAGAGATTGAGAATGAGAGAGAGAGAGAGAGAGAGCATGAGAAAGGGGAGGGTCAGAGGGAGAAGCAGACTCCCTGCCAAGCAGGGAGCCTGATGTGGGACTCGATCCCGGTACTCCAGGATCATGACCTGAGCCGAAGGCAGTCACTTAACCAACTGAGCCACCCAGACGTCCCTTTAGTTAGCTTTATTAATGAAGGGCTCTTCCCAATCAACAAAAGAATAATAAACATCCTTAAATAATAGAAAACAAAAACAGATAATATATAAGAGAAAAATTCAAATGGTAAATTAAATTTCTTAAGAAATATTCAGGAGTGCCTGGGTGGCTCAATGGTTGAGTGTCAGACTCTTGATTTTGGCTCAGGTCATAATCTTGGGGTCCTGGGATCAAGCCTTGCGTGGGGCTCTGTGCTCAGTAGGGAGCCTGCTTGGGATTCTATTTCTCCCTCTCTGTCTGTGCCTGCTCCCACTCTCTTTAAAATAAATGAATGAATGAATGAATGAATGAATGAAAATCTTAAAAAAAATTCATACTATCAAAACCCCATACACCTGTAGTATCTTTTTTCCATACATTTGATAAAGATTAAAAATCTTTATCCTTTGATGAAATTTGACAGAAATAGGTCCTGCATTTTTTTTTTAAAGATTTTATTTATTTATTTGAACAGAAATCACAAGTAGGCAGAGAGGCAGGCAGAGAGAGAGAGGATAGGAAGCAGGCTCCCCGCTGAGCAGAGAGCCCGACGTGGAGCTCGATCCCAGGACTCTGGGATCATGACCTGAGCCGAAGGCAGAGGCTTTAACCCACTGAGCCACCCAGGTGCCCCAGGTCCTGCATTTTAATGCTGATAGGAATATAAATTTTTTAAGGGCATAAATTTGGCACCTTGAATAAAAAGCAAAAACAAAACAAAATCCACCAAAAGCAAAAGAAAATACCATCTTTGTCTGGTAATAACCCATCTAAAAATTTATCTGCTGGAAAATAATCCAGCAGGTGTGAACAAAGTTGGATGGGAAAAGGGTATGTTAATGAGGAAAGACAACTGTGATAGGTTCTTAAATAATAAAACTAAAGCATGAGACATAAGTGCCATCTGATCCCATTTTGAAAATACTGGCTTGGGAACTAAAATTTTAGTTAGGAATAAAACTGTAGATAAGAGGGCTTTAAGCAGGTTTTTATTCTTTCAGCATTTTTGAAGTTTCCACAGTGATTTTTTTACATTTTTATGGTTTTTAAAAATGTTTAATGACTTAAAAGTTCAGCTGGGTGAATGTTCCTCGTTGCTTACCGGAGCAAGAGCAGTGTTCGCCATGCAGGGTTTATTTTTTTATTTTTAATTTTTAAAAAGATTTTATTTATTTATGAGAGAGAGAGAGAGAGAGTGAAAGAGCACAAGCAGGGGGAGCAGTAGAGGGAGAGGAAGAGGCAGGCTCCCTGCCGAGCAGGGAGCCCAATGCGGGACCTGATCTCAGGACCGCGACCCAAGCCAAAGGCAGGCACTTAACCTTCTGAGCCATCCAGGCGCCCCAAGTCCAGGGTTTATATGCGATCTCTGTAGTCTTGTTCTCTTTTCAGACAGGCTTCTTTAATAGCTTGCTCCTCGTTCTGCACTTATGTTGAATTTCCACAAATTCATTTAGGGCCTGTAGTGTCCCACTGAGGGAACATCCCCTTACCAGACGTTTGCACAGTGAACCCTGATGTCTAGGAATAAAGATCCTTGTAAAACCATAGAAAGGAAATCTTCATTTATGAAATTGAAAAATATATTCTATTGATGACTCACTAGCGTGTCAGCCCTCACCATGTTGCAGTATATCTGAACCATCGTCTTCAGTATTGTATAGGAGGAGAACAGCAGAAAAGCCAAGATTAGGGTGGTTAAGTAGCCCCTGAAATTAACTAAGGGAGTTGCTGTGTCAAACGCAGTCCCTGAGCTGGTTATCGCCACCCCTCCAATTGTTTCTCGTTAAACAAGAGCTTGATCTGAGAAAGCCAGCCTGGAAATCTACATTCTCTGATTGCTTAGATCAGATGGACATCAGTTTATTGGCCCTGTCCAGGAGCTGCAAATGAAATGTCACCCTACACAGATCCCCCCCACAACCCCCCTACCCCCACCACTTTGCCCTCCTCAGAGCTTAAATTCCTCTTCTGAGCTCATTTCCTGGCTGGAATTTACCCCCATTCTGGAGCCACCTAGGGAGAATTCAAGTTGTAAACTGCCCATGGTAGGTCATTGAGGACTCGGCTTCAGTCTTGAACTAGCCCCACCTTCCCCCCCCTTCCCGACCCCCAGCCCTTTCCCTTAAATATTTATTTATTCATTCATTCGTTCATTTTAGAGCGAGAGCTTGCATAAGTGGGGGGGAGGGACAGAGGGAGAGCAGCAGACACCCCAGGAGTGCAGCTTAACCCCAGGATCCTGAAAGCATGACCTGAACCAAAATCAAAAGTTGGATACTTCACTGACTATGCCACCCAGGAGCCCCTGGTGCCCTCTTTTTAAATGCCCAGCTCAGAGGGTGCCTGGTACTGTTCTGGGTGCTGGGGACCTAGTAGCAGAGGAAACAGGGCTCCAGCTCTGATGGTGCTTCTGGGTTGTGTTGAAGCCAGGAAGGCAAGTAGCAAAGGAAGAAAGGGAAGATAATTTCAGATTAGTAAGGGCAGGCTGGGGAGGCCTTGGGAAGCGGGGAGAGTAGAGGATAATGGTCAGGGAGGAAAGAGGCGTCTCCAGGAGTTGGCATCTGAAATGAGACCAGATAGGAGGAGGCCACCTGTGTAGGTGTCAGGGAGGAGGAGTGAGGGTGTGTGGAGGCTCTGTAGAGCCTGTGTGAGGAGTTAGGAGAAGCCAGTGCTTTGGGAGCATGGGGAATGATAGTGAGGGAGTGCGGAGTGGGAAGCAGCAGCAGAGTGACAGGAGAGGTAGGACCTGGCAGGTCATCCTAAGGAGTTTGGATTTTACCCAAGTAAAAATCCTGATGCCGGAAGATCCCTACTCTTGACCAGTTGATGGTACCATTGCCACCCAGTGTAAATGCACTTGGACTACAATTTGGGACTTCCGTGTTTCTGAGAAATGTGCCCAAGACCTCTGATTTCTACTTATGAGAAAGAACCAACTTTCAGCGGCTGGACAGATCCCGAAGACAAACAGTGTACCTTAATCAAAACCAGCGGGAATCCGCGAAGGCGAGGTGTTCTTATGTGCTGTGAGGCCCCGCGCGAGGCCCTGTTGTAGAGCAGGTCAGCACCCAGCGGGCCACTTCAGTGGAGAGAATGGCATTCCGGAACTTGCAGACCGTGTTGGGTTCAGAACATTGTGGGTCCAGTAAGAAGAGAAGAGGAGAACAGGGGGATAGGGCAGGAGTGACACTGGAGGATAGGCTGCGGCAAGAGTGTGGGTTGGGAACATGCGCTGGGGGCGTCCCCTGCATATCAGGTGTTCTGCTAATGAGCTGAGGAGACTGGGCATGCGCACGGGGCTCACATCTGATCCTTCAGGCAGAGCAGCTTCCTGCTGCTCCCCTTTGCCAGAAATGCCCATACACCGCTAGGAGGGTCAGCCTCGTTCAGCTTTCAGGGAGTTCTTCCCAACTGGCTGGCCATGGCGGACCAAGTGGAGAGCCCTGTGGTGGGACCGTAGCACAAGTTCCTACGTGCTCTTGTCCAGGTGGTAATATCTTCCCAGCCCACTACTCGGCGTCTCCTGGGCGCACCCGCTGACCTTCCCTTCACGCGGTCTCAAGTGGTGACCAGGGAGACACGGGCCTCCAGCATTGCTCAGGTGATGGATTTAAAGGTGGAAAATTTGACCACTTTTTCTCTTTCTCCTGTTAAGATTTTACGGCCAAAGTGAAGACGGAGATGAGTTTAATAATTCAATCCGCCAGCTCTTTCTCGCTTTCAATATGCTCATGGACAGGCCCTTGGAGGAGGCCGTCAAGATAAAGGTCAGCAGGGTATCAGCATGGGTGTCCCTTTTCTTGCTGTCTCTGAGCGTGTTCTGTGACAACGTAGAACTGGACGCGGTGGGAGAGAAGCAAAGTGAATCAGATTCGTGGAAGGCCTCTGAATTTTAGTATGACTTACTGAAAGCAAAGGGAGAAACCCATGTCTTAACTTTTATGTCCTTTTGTATTCTCAAATGGCAATTTGCCCCAGAAAGACTGTCCTTTTAGACATCCTGTGATGTCTGTGAATTCAGCCAGTCGATCCCAGTGTCACAGGCAACAGGTTTTTATCCTAAGTTCCCCCATTCTTCCCAGAAGCCCAAAGTTGCCCTCATGTTCATCATTACTGATTTTTTCATGGAAAATATGCCATCTCTGGGGATTCAGATCTGTACTTCATTACTTATTCCTTGTTCTTGATGGCCACCTTGTGAGGGAGATGTCAAGATCTTAACGACCTCCTTAGATAGACGAATTCCATTACCAAACAGTACCTGTTGGTAATGAAGAAAAAGAAAAGCCGTGCCCTCTGACCTTTCAGGGAAACATTTTAGGCATCACCTTTAGCAACACTGATGAGCTCTCCTCTCTAGGGTGAGAGCGTCTGTGTCCAGTTCCCTACGTGGATGCAAGCCTTTTCCTGGGATTAAGTAACACATTCTGTGTTCGTCCTGCTTGGCAACTGAATTTGCCTTTCTGTGTTGTTCTGACAGGGAGCAGCTCTGAAGTACCTTCCTAGCATCATTAACGACGTCAAACTTGTGTTTGATCCCGTGGAGCTCAGGTAAACAGCAAAGCGAGTTCACGGACTTTTACAAAGAAGCTGCCCCTGCCTGGAGCCTGGGCTGCTGCACATTCTGTTAGTCTTCCAACCCGTATTAACGGAACCCCTGCTGGGGCTCCATTTCTGTGGAAAATATAAAAGGAGACACAAAGCCTGCCCCTGAGTGAGGTTTGCCTTTTTCGCTGGAGAATCGAGGCACAGACAGGAAATTAACTCCAGAAGAACATACATAACGATCTGCTTCCAGCCCTCTACCCAAGTCCCTGGGGCTGGGCAAAGAGGCGGTGAGCGACAGCGGGTGGAGTTAGCCGGGAAAGGGTCCTGCAGGGGAGGAGCGTTCAGGCGGGTCCCCACAGCCAGGATGGACGTGACCGTGCTTCGCCCGAGTTCAAACAGAGGCAGCTCTGAGACTGAGAGCTAACAGCACGCATGGAGCACAGTCTTCACCTCGAGGGGCAGACTCTCAGGCTGCCTGGGGGAGATTTCCAGGGAAAACTCTCCATGTCCGGATTTCGGAGTCGAGGGGAGCTGCGTAATGGTCCCTTCAGTGGGACAGAAAGAAAATAACTAACCTCTGGGATCTCTTGCAGCGTGCTCTTCTGCAAGTTCATTCAGAGCATCCCTGACAACCAGTTAGTTCGCCAGAAACTGAACTGCATGACCAAGATAGTGGAGAGCAATCTTTTCCGGCAGTCTGGTACGTCCTCACCAAAAACTACCACTTGCCGAAATTCCAGTCTTGGCGGCTTCTCCAGCCAGAACTTGCTTGCTTTTTTAAAAAAATGTCAATAATGACCTTGCCGGTAGCTGGTTGGGACTTAGGGATCTCCCAAGAAACGGGTTTTAAGGAGCAGACAGAGTCAGTTTAGTATTTCCAAGAGGATCCGAGACATTTTTTTTTTTTTTAAAATGAGGACAATCCAGTCTTTCAGTAATTAGAGAACTTTGTCCTCCAAATGGCACACCTCAGCAGGCAAACAGGAAAGACGGTTCTTTTCAACAAATGTGTCATCTTCGACCTGTATTTGTTGCATAACCTGAAAAGCCAGGGAAGAGCTGTGCAGGGCTGTGCTATCCTCCCGTACTCTCTGTGCCCCCCCCCCCCCACCCCGGCTCAGGAGAGCAGATGTGTGTATCTTTTCTTAACTTCCATGCTTGGTCATATCACATGAAGCACTGAAAATGGGCCACAGTGGTCGTATTTACACCACAGAAATTGGCAAACGCTCTAAGTCACAGGTTTTGGAGGGGCCTCGGGGCTTTATGGGGGAGCCAGAGGGCGTGGAGGAGAGAAAACTCTAACATGGATGAAGTGCTCTTCGTTTTGTGACTAGGGGCAAGCATACAGCCACCACGTCTAAATCACTGTGCTCTTGTCCCCAAGCTGATATGGGAAAGAGGTCTGATAACTGGTCTTTCCCCAATAAACCCAAGACTTGCCAGAGAGGGGCTGCTCTGGGAAGTTGTTTTGGGTCTACCAGAGGGTGAGGGGCTTCCAGAAGGTGACCCCATGTTGCGTGTATTGCCTCTGGAAGGTCACCAGGCACCAGCAAGACTCCTCAGAAATAGGGAAAAGTGAGCAGGTTGTTGGTGCCAGGCCTCCTGGCCTTGCCCAGGCTGGTTATGTAACTTTGGACACACCAGGAACCTTTTCTAAGTCTTAGCCTCCATTTCCACGGAAGGGAAAATTTGAACTGGATCACATCAGTCGCCTCTTTTGGCTCTGAAATATTCTGACCCTGTGAATTTTTGCTTAGAAATTCCAGTTGTTACAAGGACACTGTTGGAGGTATGTACAAAGCTAGTGAATGGTCTTAAGTAGAAACCTAATATTACTAGACATCTTTATACGCTATGATATATCTGCCTCTAAGCATGCAGAAAGGATAGGGGAGATGATAAAAATGGGCTGTTTGAGCACAAAAGCTAGCAGACACTGTGTGTTCCAATTAGAGGAAGTATTCTCACTGTTAACAGTCATTTCCATTAGCGTCCAGAACATCTGACCTCATCGTAATAATGTCTTCTAATATCGAGGATCCCAGAAGGAGGACATCATAGAAAGATAAGCCCTTATTTTGTGAAGCTCATATGCCTGCCAAAACAATAATGTCCTTGAAACACTTCACAGTGTCCTAGGAAGGCTCACTCAGTATTCATACGAATTTTAGAGTCCATTCTCTCCATTTGGTGGAAGCTTTCAAACATTTTTTACAAGTGTGACTTGCTTAATTTATTCCTTTTGTAGGACTTTGCCTCTGGCTGTCAAGTTGGCTTTTTTTTTTTTTAAGCTAAAGACATTGTTGAATACTTGAAACCTTTTTGTTTATGTGCCTGTGATGGGTGTAATTTTCTGAGCTTTTAAAATCAAGTAACAAGGCTGAAGTTCCATGTCTAGGCTGCTGTGCTCCCCCTGGGTGGAGCTCAGAGGTCAGCTGTGGTATCAGGCAGAGGGAGAGTTGCAGGCAGAAGCGGGGCACCTGGGGGCCGGTGAGGGGCTGGGTGCTGCAGCTGGTGAGCTGGGTGCACTTTCTCCCCCAGAGTGCAGAGATGTGCTGCTGCCGCTGCTGATAGACCAGCTCAGCGGCCAGTTAGATGACAACTCCAGCAAGCCTGACCATGAGGCCAGCTCGCAGCTTCTGAGCAACATCCTGGAAGTGCTGGACAGGAAGGATGTGGTGAGTTGAATTGTCACCCCATGCAGACCACAGTGCACAGGTCCCTCTGCCTCAGGCAAGAATGACTTCAGGACCTTCCTTGTCTCAGGGCTTGGCCCCAGCGGTTTAGAACCTGGGTCCTGGGGGCTGGTTTTGAGCTGATCAGAGAGGCTTCTGCTTGCCAGAGCCTGCTCTGCAAATCTAGGTCCAGGAGAGGTCCGTGGGCTGCTAGTACCTACGGTGGGCTGCTTTTCCTGGCTCATCCACGGTGGAGATCCTAAGGGGGCTTTGAAGAACCAGAGGACTATTTAGATTTTTTTATGCAGAAACCTTGGCCCTCTTTTACCACTGGTGCTGAGAGGACTGTTGTAGATGTGCCTGAGCTTCTGAGATGCTTTCATTTTTATACTCTTTCTGACACCAATCCTTCCTTTTGGAGCCTGGTGGAAATGATGTGTTTTCTCATCTCGCATCTTCTCCCTTACCTCCCATCCTCTCCAAAACCCTGGGGCTTCATCTGCCTGGATTTACCTTGTTCTAGAGATTTCACAGCCCTTAGCCTAGGCAGGGCCACTCTCAGGAGGCTGGAAAAGTTGGCAGAATGTGTTCAGTTGTGCACAAACCATACCTACTGCCCCCCACAATGGCTGCCTGGCACCAGTGTTCCCACAGAGCAAGGAGAACACTCTTGGCTTTGCCTAAGCCATTCTCTTACCAATATGTTTAGGCTCGGTTCTGTTAAAGGAGTTGAAGAACACTGTCCCTTTTCCCAAAATAGCTAAATTCTTGGCTCACCTTTCAAGGCCCACCCCAGTTTGGCCACAGCCTGCCTTCTCTTCACACAGGCACGCCTGCATTTCTGCCAATTCACACCTCAGCTGTGGAGGTCCCGGAGAATGCCATTGCCTTTTCCACCTACCCCCACCCTTTCCCTGAGTCCCTGTAGCCCACCTTAGAATTTGTGTTATTTATTGGGTATTTATTAATTAAAGGTCATGTTCCCCTTCCTCTTTTTTTTTCTTAAGTGTGTTTCTAGAAACCAAATAAAATAATAAGTTTCCCCAAGGAACTTTATGACTGGGGATTTAATTCCTAACCAAGGATTCTACAACAGATAAATAAATGTAACCAATCATCTCATGATGATAAGAATATTTTTAAAAAGTAACTCTTATGACTCCATAATCAAAGTACTAAAATGAAACTCCAAGCTCTAGTTGGCAACAGTGTACTAGGGTCTTTGGTTTAGTCAAGGCTCCAATGTGTGTATATGATCCAGGGTTAATCTAAAACATGGGAATTGGGCCGTTTTCTGGTGCCAGTATTAGCATGTGTAGCTTTTATCCTTAGGCAAATCTGTATACGCCTTAGTTCCCCTTACCTAGCATGGAGGGATTGTTCTGGATGGCCTCTTAGGTCTCTTCCACTCTGATGCTACCTTGTTTTGTTTTTTAAAGACTTTATTTATTTATCTGAGAGAGAGCATGAGTGGGGTGTAGGGACAGAGGGCAAGGGAAAAGCAGTCATTTACCTGACCAAGCCACCCAGGTGCCCCATGTGTTGTTTTTAATATAATGTATTTTAATATAAATTTTTAATATAAATTTGTTATATTCAATTTATATTTAAATGATATATATTGCTATGTATGATATTAAAATAATATAATTTATATAGTATAACAAATATATTTAAGTTATAAATATATTTATATTTATAGAAATTTAATGTAAAATTACATTAGTTTATTATATTTATAAATATATAATCGTATGTTATTGAATATATATTTACATATAAGTAAAATATATAAATTTATATAATTTATATGCAATTTATATAAATTGTATATAAAGTATATGATTATATTTATATAAATTTATATATTTAAATCTGTTTAATGTAAATTTAGCATAACATTTATAGTGTAAATATATTTATATATTATTAATATAAATAGATTTACTGTAATAGATTTATATTTATATTAAAATAAATCTATATTATAAATATAAAATTAAATTAATTAAATTTAAGGATTTATATTTAATACAAAAATTTTAATATAATATCTTTGCCCGCCTTCATACATGCAGAAGGACCCTTTGGAAATGACTTGAATGTATTTACATTTTATGCTGAAAGTAATTGGCTTGAGGAAGCTTTTTTTTTTTTGTCTTCCTAATAACGTTCCCTGTAATGAGCAGAAGCATTCAAGATTATTGATCTTGGAGCTTCTGTAAAATTAGTAAATTTGATAAATTTTTGGTGATGGTAATGATATGGCTTTATCCCCCACCAAAGCATTCTTAAATGTATAAACCAACCCTTTATGTCTTCCCCTATCCGCCTATTTCCTCTGTTAAAATTCCAGGCTCTGATTACTGACATGGATTCCTATGCCTTTTTTCAATAGTCCAGGATTCCTCTTTTCCCAAAGCTGTGTCTCCACACTGCCCACATTCTTCAAAGTCCAGCTGCTGTAAGTCCGTGCCTGAGGTCGCTCCTGGTCCAGTCCTGCCCAGAGTCCCCCACTCTGCCACTTCCGATTGTGCTCTCCTTATATCCCGCTTAAGGTCCTTCTTGTTCGGTATCCTGAGTTGTGGTTCAGTTCACAGACACGTCTTGAACAGCGCCCACGCTCCGGGCGCTGAGATAGGTCTGAGTGCAGCACTGACCAAGAGAGGGAAGCACCTGCCGTCATGGAGCTGCCCTTCTAGGAGGATCCTGGGTTCTGCTCATTGACCTTCAAGCCCCAGCTCTCCAGCTGAGGTGAATCTTTGAAGGGCTCTGAGAGCATCTGATTCTGTTTCCTCCCTCCACCCCGGCCAGCGGGACTCACTCACCTAGCCAGGTCTGGGGTGTGGTCTCGTTATGGAATGAGGGTAAAATGCCTCAACAGAGATGCAAGGTCTGTGGATCACGTTCCCTCAAAGAAATGGAAAGCACGTGAATGTATAATAAAAACGAAGAAGGAAAGAAGGGAGGCATGACAGGGAAGCTAACAATATTTGATATTATAATGAAACTATATATAGCAGTGATTTAGTTATTTGAACCATTAACCAGGAGTTTCAAAATATCTATCATGAAGCCAGAATGGATAGAAGCTTTGAAAGACAAGGTTGACTATTGCTAGCTTGGGGCCAAATGAGTATAACATCAAATCATAAGAAGGAGAGAAGGAGAAATAAAGAATATGTATTTGTGGGGTGCCTGGCTGGCTCAGTCAGTTAAGCCTCTACCTTCAGCTCAGGTCATGATTCCGGGGTCCCGGGATCAAGCCCCACTTCAGGCTCCCTGTTTGGCGGGGAGCATGCTTCTGCCTCTCCATCTCCCTCTGTGCTCTCTCTCTCTCTCTTTCTCTCAAATAAATAAAATCTTAAAACAACAACAACAAAAAAAAAAAAAAACAAAGAAGAATACGTATTTGTGAGGCACTATTTACTGTGTACACCAACCCAGCTAATTCCTGTAATGGAACCTTTTTTTTTCCAGCTATGGAAATGGAGCCTCAACAAAGTTAAATAATTGCTCAGAGTGACACATGACAGAGTCAAAATATTAAATCCTGTGTTAGTCTTCTCGGGCTGCCAAAACAAAACACCCCAGACTGGGCAGCTTAAACAACAGATATTTACTTCCCATGGTTCTGGCAGCTGCAAGTCCAAAGTCAGGGTGCCCATGTGGTCGGGTTCCTGGGGAGGGCCCCCCTCCTGGCCCGAAGATGGTTGCTGGCTCTCTGTCCTCACATGGCTTTTCCTCAGTCTGTGTGTGGAGAAGGAAAAAGCCAGCTCTCTGGTGTCTCTCCTTATATTATAAGGACACTAACTCTATAAGACCAGGGTCCCGTCTTCATGTCCTAATTGGCTCCCCCAAATCCATCTCTAAATATCATCACACTGGAAGTTAAAGGACCAGCATATGACTTTTGTGGGTTTTGAAAAATTAATATCTGTGTCCCGTGCGGGGCTTAAACTCAGAACCCTGAGATCAAGAGTCACATCAGCTGTGGGCGGCCCTGTGGGGCTGACTGAGCCAGTCAGGTGCCCCCAGCCTATGACTTTGAACACAAACATTCAATCAATAGCAATCTCCTTGACTTGAATTTCTTGTATTTTTTTCGTCCTACACAGAATGTGGCAAGAACGTTGAATTTTTGCCTTTTCCTTCGTGCACATGCCTGTTTCTCCTGGGCCACCCCATGTGCTCAGCGTCAGGACTGACTTCTCATGCCAGGGGGGTCCTCCCAGAACTCCGCTGAATTGGTGGCCACAGTGAACTTGCAGTGAACACGGATGGTCTGGGTTACTAGGGAGACATTCTCCCCAACATGCCCATGCTCTGTTTTTATATGCTAACCCTAATCATTTTTACCGATTCCCAAGTAACAGCATGTGTTCATCTGTGAACTTCCTTTCCCCTTTTTGGACAAGAGATTGCTTTTCAGGGAAGAGCCTAAATGAGGCTTAAGGAGAAAATTCACCTGTCCAAGGGTTTTTGAGGTAAAGTGAAGCTGAGTCAGAAGAAGTGGGTCAGTTCCCATGTTTCCCCCACAGGGCCCCACTGCGATGCACATCCAGCTGATAATGGAGCGGCTGCTGAGAAGGATCAACCGCACCGTGATTGGGATGAGCCGACAGTCTCCCCACATTGTGAGTATTGCGTCAGGGGACCCCGCGGCCACCACGGCTTCTCAGTGTCCCATCTGTCCACTCCATTGGGAGTCCTCTAGACCATTCCCACAGGCCCCCTCATCCCAGATCACCGTCGGTGTCTGTGCTCTGTGCATCACAGCTGCCTCTAGAACTCTCCAGCCCTCCCCGATGAGTGACCTTGGCTCTAATCGCCTGCAGATCTTAATTCTATGCTGATTTTTCTCTTGAGGGGAAATGCTCCCACAGGGTGGTGGGAGAGGTTAAGGGGGGAGAGTTATTGGGGACCCTATATACACAAAATATGCAGATCCATTCTTGAGGAACCTTTCTCCTACTGAAGATTAGACAAGCCTGTTGTAATATGTTCCAGCAGAACCTGAGATGTGTGGGGCCCCCCAGGTAGGCTAAGTTGGTATCCATTCAACCACATGCTCTTTTAATATTTGTTGATTATTTCATTTAAGAACAACATGAGCCTTTGTGAGCCGAAGATGATGGGTTGTGATGGCTGCATTTAGTCCTTCCTCTGTTGTCTCAAGTAATTGCGTTCTAATACTCACTATGTGGTGTGCACGCTCAGTCTGGATCTACCCCAGTTAGAATGATAATGGGAAAACTATTAGAGCTCCTAGCTGTAGTGATGATGATAGTAGTAGTCAGTAGCTGGTTTGGGTTTGGGTTTTGTTGGTTTTTTTTTCTAATCTGTCAGAAATTATTTTAAGCACTTATATTTCTTCCTTTTTTAAAAAATAGATTTTATTTATTTGAGAAAGAGTGCCTGTGTGTGCTAGAGAGAGAGACCACATGTGGAAGCACAAGTAGGGGAGAGGGAGAAGCAGGATCCCTGCTGAGCAGGGATCCCAGGACCCTGGGATCATGACCTGAGCCGAAGGCGAAGGCAGACACTTAACCGGCTGAGCCACCTAGGCGGCCCCAGGGCTTTACATATCATGAAAGCCTCACACAGATCCCAGGAGGCAGTTCTTTCTTTGGCTGCATTTTTTAACTTAGGAAACTTGCAGAGAGAGGTTAGGAAACCTGTGTGAGGTTGCAAGACCACCAGGGGGTGAATTGAGGTTGGGGTCCCTGGCAGCCGGCTTTCTGCCTAGGCCGTGCTTGGCAGCCGCCCCCACCCCAGGCAGCTTACCAGGTAATACTTTCCAACTATGCACTCCAGTCGTCAAGAGAGGAATTCTGATCAGTTCCATCTCCCCCCACATTGGATTTCCACTTCTGTGTTTGTAGATGGGTGCCCTCTGGTACTGTCCAGCCCTTTTGGCTCAAAAAACCCACAAATGTTTGAAAGAACTTATGATTAGCACATTTTTCAGTTTGCCCTGGCCTCTATCTCTCCGCCTCCTGGATGTCAAATTAGATGAAAAAGTATGTTTGCAATGAGAGGTAACTGTTGGAAAATCATGTTGCATCATTACTTACGATAGTTAAAAGCTATGATGTGATCTTAGAGGACAGAAGGAAAAGAACCACCTCAAATGGCGACAGTCAATGAAAGCCATTCATTTATTCAACAAAGAGTTGTTAAGAAACTACTGCAAGCCAGGCACTATTCCAGACACTGGAGGTAGATTAGTGAACAAAACAGAAATCACTACCTTAGCAAAGTTTATATACTAGCAATAACAATAACGAAAAATAAGAAGATACCAGGAAAGGGCAGACAGGGTGGGAGAACTACAAATTTAAATGAGGTGATTAAGAATGATTTTCATGAGAAGGGAAAATTTGGACAAAGACTTGGAGAAGAAAGAGGGATTAGTGTGGAGGTGTAGGGAGAGGCCTTTCTGCAGAGGCAATGGCCAGGGCAGAAATGTCAAGATGTGCCTTGTAAGATTCACACGTGGTGACTGAGCTGATCCAAACAGGAATGTAGAGAATCACCCCCTGGGTTAAGACTCAAGGTGATCCAAAACATGAAAGGATTCAGATCTCACACTAAAGGTGTAAACACTAGATATACCCTTCGTTGTTACTGCCAACCCATTGCTGCCCTGTGTTTAAAGAACGTAAGGGCAGGTTGAGAACTGTATTTAGGAAATGATAGATTGGTTTTCAGGTAGTACTTAACATATCTTAATTTAAATATACCTGTTCAGCCTCTTCTGGTAGTGAAATTGTTCGTTATCTTACAAGCTTCAGCCAACTCAAGAATGTTGGCTGTGTTTCTGAAGAGAAAGGTGGGCAGTTGAATGTGAAAGGAGCTGGATCCCTGTTGTGTTTCTGTTAAAATAAGATGATGGGAGTGGTTAATGCCTGAGATAACAGGGAGTGGTAGAGAGGCCTAGAGAAGCAAAGAACTCAGGAGTAAGATAAACCTAAGAAGGGAAAGGCAGACCAGGCAAAGATACAGTCACAGAGAGAAATATGCAAATAAGTGATTGAGTATAGATATATGTCTTAATATAGCTTATCTTTATACATAAGAATAGTTAAGAATTAGAGGATCTGTTAGAGGCCTCTGGGTGGCTCAGTAGGTTAAGCATCTGACTCTTTTTTTTTAAGATTTTATTTATTTATTTGACAGAGAGAGATCACAAGTAGGTGGAAAAGCAGGCGGAGAGTGGGGGAAGGAGGCTCCCTGCCCAGCAGAGAGCCCAATGTAGGGTTTGATCCCAGGACCCTGAGATCATGACCTGAGCCGAAGGCAGAGGCTTAACCCACTGAGCCAGCCAGGCGCCCCAAGCATCTGACTCTTGATCTTAACTCAGGTCTGGATCTCAGTCAGGGTGTGAGTTTAAGCCCTGCACTGGGCGTGGAGCCTACTTAAAAAAAAGAGTGGGAGAGAGAAAGGAATTTTTTTCAGTAGAGGATCTGTGAATAAAATACATCATTTGAACAAAAGGAAAAGCACTTTATGTCTGTCTCCACAGATGCCAAAATATATGTGATGGATGTAACATCTTTTCCAAATTAATAGAAGGAGATGTTCACATGCAGTCACTAGGCAACTTGATGGGTCATGAAAAGGGAGAATCAAGGTGTTAAGTCTCAACACTGTTGAGCACTTTTCTATAAATTGCTGCCAATATGATAACACATGCACACATATATGTTTTATATATATTGAGAAAGGAGAAGATTATTTTCATAATTGTCGTTTTTAGTGAAATGACTACCATTTCTAGGAAGCCCAAGAGGCCTAACAAAATTTTAACAAAAGTAATGAACAGTTTGTTAAACTGTCCAGTTTCAGAATAAACAAACAATATTCAGTGGCCTGTCTATATAACAACAGCAGCTGTTTAGGGATCGTAAAAGAAAAGCCCCATTTAACTTAGCCACAAAAATATGAGAGTAAAAATAAATACAAGATGGGTGCCTGGCTAAGTCAGGAGAGTGTGTGACTCTTGATCTCGGGATCTTGAGTTTCAGCCCCATGTTAAATGAATAAATAAGTTAAAACTTAAAAAAAATAAATACAAGATACACATAAATGAATAGCCACATAGATTTTAATATTTTATTTATTTGAGAGAAAGAGAGGGAAAGCAGAGGGTGGGGGGTACAGAGAGGGAGAAGTCCCACATCTGCCTGATGTGGGACTCGATCCTGGGACCCTGAGATCATGACCTGAGCCAAAGGCAGATGCTCAGCCAACTGAGCCATACAGGCGCCCCCAGAGAGTATTCGTTCATTGTTTTTGTGTTTAGGAAGTCATTCCTTCCATCCCCAAAATAGCTGTATATTCATCTTCTCAATGCCAATTCATTTAAATAACTATATAAATAAAGAGGGTGTTCCTCCTAGATATTTGCCCTTTGGCCAGAAAATTAAGTGTGTGGTTCAAATGTGATTGGACGAGGGGAAAGCACATTGGAATATGTAATGCCTGACTTCAAAAATATAAATTGATGCTAATCATCAAGCCCTTCAGTCCCTTTCTTCAAAACCCGTCTGTAATCACACATGCATAACATGCTGGCAGGAACTGACTGAAGGATTCTGGAATTGGAAGAATGGCGTTGAAGTGCTCTAGGTGGGAGTACTCATTTCCCTGTCTCTCTGCTCTTTGTGCTCAGTTTTACGATCTCTTTTTTCTCCTTGCATTCCTCCAAATTAAATCCGTGCTATTTCAGACATTTCTCCACGGACTACAACTCTCAACAAGAAACTCCAGGTCCCCAAGTCGTTGTCCTCTAACCAGTGATCTAGCTGAGATCTCAGAGCCCATGTCTGCTGACCTACAGGATTCTGCAGGTCATACTGTTAAAGGGCTGAGCAAAGCTCACCACATTCCTTAACTCAAACCTGGAAGGAAGTTATTTTAAGCAGAAACAGCAAAGTGTGTACCTTTTAGCCTTTGGAACGCACAATGTTTCCAGGTTGGCAGGGTCCCTGTTTTGGTAATTGGGTGGCGACAGCCAAAGTCCCCGTGCACAGATCTTGTTTTGGCATCTGGGGGCCTCAGGGCTGTTGGCTTTGTGTCTCTTCTGTCCTTCCAGGGGAGCTTTGTTGCGTGCATGATTGCCATCCTGCGGCAGATGGACGACAGCCACTACAGCCACTATATCAGCACTTTCAAAACCAGACACGACATCATTGTAAGTTGTCTCTGCTGGGTCCTGGTAACTTTGAGACCTCTTATATCTGGCCAAAACAGAAACAGAAGTGAGCGTCCTGACTCCAGAATTCCCTCCCACCCGCCTCCAGAGCGGCGCGGCTGTCCACAGGGACGACAAAAAGGAAAGGGGTGATGCGTGCTTTCTCTCTGTGATAGCATTTGAAGACTATAAACATGCACCAGGAGGCCCTCACTCATCCTCTGAGTCTCTTGGATTTAGAGAAAACCCTCCTTTGGGACCATGTGGGAGATCTTTTTTGCTCTCAGAAAAGCAGTGCCTCATTTTCGGGGAGAGGAGTTACATTATGGCAAGGATTCTGTGCACAGTACTGCTTCGGAGATGCGGTTGGTGTCATCCTTTTCAGTTGTCCCTGGAAGGGGAAACAAGAAGAGGTCATACTTGCCCCTTGTAACATCTATAAGGTGGTATTTGCCAGGGCAAATATCAGTCACCTTCAGTTGACAATATTCTGTTCTCTTTGATTTTCAACAAAAAAATTGTTCTCATGATAAGTAGTCGACATACAACCAAAGGTTGCCCAAGATGCAAAGTTCGGCCTCTGGTTGCTTCCCCAGGACCCTTCCCCTTAGGGAATTGTTAGTGGCTGTTAACAAGTCCCTGAAAATACCCTCTTACATTATAAAGCAGTGGGCCATACTCAGCTGGATCAGCAGTCCAATGTCCTGTTGCACTAGTCCTTGCTGTGGACAGTCTCCCACAATCCATGCATGTTCCAGTCTTCTTTATGCTCTAGATTTTCTACTTTGTAGCTATATGGTACTGGTAGTATGTGGCCTGTGCACCCAAGGGTATCCAGCTCCTTCTCTGCCAGTCACTTTCCTTTCTGTGAGGTCCACATGATGGAAAAACACACAAGGAAGAAAGTGCTGTTGAACAGTAGTGGGAGTCATAGTAAGACTATGTAATGGTGGTAGTAGTGGGTCCAGTGATCTACTCCTACTCAGTGAACCAGGCGGCCTAATCTGGAGACCTCCATGAGTCTGCAGTTAAGCCACGCTCTGGCAGGCAGCCTGGTGCTGGGACCTGCAGTGAGGTGATGTGTCTGTGTGCCTGCAGAGACCAGGGGCAAGAGAATTAGGAACAGAGAAGGGGACGGGGGAGGTAGAAGCTGAGGTAGCAGCGTTTCTCCTCCACAGGCAGGAGGCGGAGTCAGATTAAGAACACAAGCCCGAATATCCGGATCTGGGTTTGAATTCTGGCCATTCTGCTTCCTTCTGTGAAATTTTGGGCCAGCTATTTAACTTCTCTAAAGCTCAGGTTCCTTGTCTATAAGACGCCACCTATTTCAAAGGTTAATGTAAAAGGGTATCAATTTGGTGAACACCTGGTAATCACCAAGCTTTGTGCTTGGCCTGAGGTTAATGCCTAGGCAGCTAGCTATTTACAGGAGTAATTTTATTCTTGTCGTGTAAAATAAAGTTAACCCCAAAATAGTCTAGCAACTCTTTAAAAACTTCCTTCGGAAAGTGTAGAAGAAGGAAAGTCATACTAAATTCAAGCTCATGCCAATTTGGCTCCATTGAGTAAGCAAAAATAAACAGGTTTAACTCCTGTCTTTCAGTACAACGGTAAGCTCCTTCCCCTGTATTATCTAATTTAAAAAGGATTAGTATCCACCTGAGGGAACTATGGTTACCAGGGGCAAGCCTGAGGGGTATAGCTACCCACTGTCCTTTCCCTCCCTCCTGCTGCCTTCTGAGTAAATCCTTTGGAAGAATTTGGGAAGTGGGAGATCAAGTAAGGCCTGGGACAATCTCTGAATTACCTTTATTATACCATCACTCTTTGTGATTAAGTTAGTTTACCAAGAGTTGAATGTAGAATCAGCATCAGGAGTGAATAACCAGCCTCTAAATTTAATCCTTGCTTCACAAACCACAGATTCTTACTGACTTGAGAGAGTTAATAGAATAGTTGAGAAATTGGTGAATTTCTCATGAACTCATGAAATATGGCCATCTTGAGGATAGAAAAGTTTGACGCTCCATTGACTGTGGGAAGAGTCAGGGGTGACACACTCGTCACAGCGAGGTTTGTTCCCATTCCCGGTGCTGTGTGATGTCTCAAGTGCCGGAAGTCGGCCATCTTGCCCACCGTCACAGAGGAACATCCTTAGAAATAGAACCCAGGTCGCCTGCTTCCCAACTCCTGCATTCCTTCTGCTACATGATGTAACTCATGAGATAGAACCGTACAATTTAGTGCCAGAGCAATTGGCCTGGGTTTTCAACTCAGGAATCCAAGTGGAAAATGTCTAAATTTAACTAACTAAAAAATAAAAAGCTTTCAAAACTTTTTAGCTTTGAATTTCAGTCCAAATTGTTCTAAGTTGCTTTTTGCTCACAGTCCCCTTCTGAGTCGAAGAGCTGTTCTGCAGATACTGAGCTGCGTGTTCCTTTGTTATTAGTTATTACTGTTGTTGTGACCCACTGCTGCTGACACTTTGGAAGGACCCTTTAGGCCCCTTCCCCCGGGCTACCATGGGAATGTTCCTGGAATAGGAAGAATCATGACTTTGCTTTTTATTTATAGCAGGTTTCTTCTGTTCTCATAATAATAAAGGAGAATTGGGCTCAGAGTTACAAGAAATATCACAATTGCTGATAAATTCAGTTTCAGCGCAGTAGATCTGTTTGGACAAACTCGGCAGCAGAGGCCTAAAAACACCATGGCTCTAAATTTGGGGTCCAGAACCCCAAGTTCTCTTTCCCGCTCTCCAACTGCCCAGTTTCTATGGCCTTAAGCAACTCTTTTACCTTTTCACAGCCTCAGTTTTATCATTTATAAAATGTGGACAACTTTTCTGTTCTTGTTGGATCCCTAAAAACCCTCATTAAAAAGATAGGCTGTAATCGTAGGCAAGGGACATCTTGTTCTGAAGCTGCACTCCCTCTTGTCACCTAGTTTTCCCCCAGATGTTCCTCTGTTGTTCTCTGCAGGACTTCCTCATGGAGACTTTCATCATGTTTAAGGATCTGATTGGAAAGAATGTCTATGCCAAAGACTGGATGGTCATGAATTTGACTCAGAGCCGGTATGACACCCTGGGCCAGGTGTGAGGCCTTTGACCCTGAGTACTTGGTTCTTGTGACCAGGTGACCAGTTATCTGACCTTCAGGGAGTGCTGCTAAATCTCTTGGTGGGACGCCATGCTCTGTAGAGTAGGAAGGAGCCTCCTGTTCCTGGGATGCTGGTTCTGGGATCATGTTCTTGCCTTCCCCTGGGCTGTTGCAGCTGTCCTGTCCCAGGCTTTTCGCTCAGGTATTATCTCCTCATTGCCCTCCTGTCCACCTCCTCCCTGGCTCTCCCATAGCGCCCTTCCGTGGCTCCCTGTGGCCTTCATCATCATGACAGGACAGGCGTCTGTGGCCTGGGCCACCCTGCTATTCTACCCTTACCTTCCACTATTTCCCTCGATAGACAGCCTGCATTCCCCTGCTCCCTGAACATGTTCTGTGCTTCCTTTTGGGCTGCTGCTTCCACTCGCAGTGCCTTCCCGCGTAACCAGGCCCTGGCTGTCGGCGTGCCACCATTGAGCGTCCTTCTCAAATGCCATCTCCAGAGGAAGCCTTTCTGACCCGGACGTGGCCTTCTCTTCCTTTGATGTCCTGTACCCCTTTGACAGCCCCTCCGCCGAATTTTCCTTCTTCTTTGTTGGGTCATGGTTAGATCTATAGGTTGCAAGTGACCCTCACCAAGTTGTAAACATCTTAAGACCAGGAACCCTCTCTTTCAAGGCAAAATCTAAAAGCCAGTGCTTGCAGTTATACTCAGTATACTGTTATACTCCGTATACTCACTCAGTATAAAAATACTCAGTGAATGGGAGCAAAATGAGCTGAATACATATATCTTTTCAGAGTTTGAGAATTTTATGTGTATGTGTGTATATACATACACACACATTTATAAATATATGTAAATTATAAATATATATAAGATTTCAGAACTGTACATATAATATATAATATATAATCATATCATATTATATATAATATATATCATTATATCATAGTTATTACATGATATATATAATATTAAGATTTCAGAATTTTTTGGAAGAAGTAAATAAAGTAAATCATTCTAACAATTGTTAACTCCACATACCTGATTAGAAAAACCCTTCTCTTCTACATACAGGTTAAAGAAAAACTCTCATTAGTATCTCTAGATTTGGAAAGACAAGCATCGCAATAGGGTTGAGGAGCCCTGAGGCTCCGGGGACCTGGTTGGTCATCCCAGCTCTACCCTCAAGTGGCTAAATTGTGATGCAGCCTTGAGTGACTCTTGTAGACCGTTCTAGAAACTGCACTTGAGTGTCCTGGGCCATCTGCGCTGGCGTTGGTCTTTGATGACCTCAGTGGAGCTGATGGTCTCATGTTGCCGAGTCCAGGTTTAGATTGCTTTGGTTTTTCCCGTAGGTGGGAGATGTTTGGAAGAGCAGAAAGTTGCCTTCTTTATCTGATATTTTCCTCCCACAGAGTTTTCCTCCGTGCGATAAATCAATTTACCGAGGTTCTCACGAAGTTCTTCATGGATCAGGCAAGCTTCGAACTTCAGGTAAGCGTGCTACTCACCTAGGAGGCTCCTTGAATTCTCAGCCACAGCGAAACAACTGTGGCATTTTGGAAAAAGTCACTTCAAATGTTATCATTTTCAAGCACAGTTTTCTTATTTTTTCTCCTTTCCCTAAAGCACACAGTCCTGTCACTCCATCCTCCAGACACAATCAAGTCGAGTTTTTTTTTTTTCTGTGTGTATAACTAATACAGTTTGTTTTGTTTTGTTAAGATCTTATTTATTTATTTGACAGAGAGAGAGAGGGAGGGAGAACACAAGCAGGGAGAGTGGGAGAGGGAGAAGCAGGCTTCCTGCTGAGCAAGGAGCCTGATGTGGGGCTCAATCCCAGGACCTTGGGATCATGACCTGAGCCGAAGCCAGATGCTTGACTGAGCCACCCAGGTGCCCCAACTAGTATAGGTTTTTTTTTTTAAGATTTTATTTATTTATTTTACAGACAGAGATCACAAGTAGGCAGAGGGGGGGGGGAGGAAGGCTCCCTGCTGAGCAGAGAGCCCAATGCGGAGCTTGATCCCAGGACCGTGGGATCATGACCTGAGCCGAAGGCAGAGGCTTTAACCCACTGAGCCACCCAGGTACCCTATAGTACAGGTTTTTGTTTGTATATTTGTTTTTAAAAAAGACTAGTAGAAAATATGGCTAAGGAAAAAGAAAAAAAAAGAAGAAAGACAAAAAGTCCTGCCTTCTGCTGTTGCCATGAACACAAATACACATACACACGTGTGCCTGCAGACAGTTAGTTCTCTGCCTGCACGTGGTTTCGTTTCTCAGGGGAGGCTCATATACACACTTGGGTGAAACAGGTGGCCCCTCGCTCCTCCTGCATTCATCCGACAAATACTAGAGTATTTTTGGGCACAGGGCACCATTCTAGGCCCTGGGGAAGACAGACAAGGTCCCCGCCCCCATGGGGCACACAGTTCATTGGTGATGTGCTTTTGCTCTGTCCTGTGGCTTTGTTTGTATCTGTGAACTGTAGAAAGTTGTCAGAAGAGGAGATTAGATACGCATTTATATATACATACGTGTGTGTGTCTGTGTGAGCTACAGTGGGGTGTCTGTATTTGCTGGTTAGACATTACATATATATGCCAAGATGCAGTCAAGCTGTGCAGTTCTTTGGCAACATTAATATGATTTTTTCGATCATCTTTTCAATGACACTAAATGTTTTCACAGGTCTTTTAGTGGCTGAGTACAGTCATGATTTATTTAACCGAGTTCTTCTTGTGAACGTTTAGATGGTTTCCATCTTCTGTCATTTAAATAACACTGTAAAGGCCTTCCTTGCTTTAAATAGTTTTAAATACCCATGATTATTTTGCCAGGATAAAGTCCTAAAGTATTTACCATTTCAGCAGCTTGGCAGAATTTGGGGGCTTTTGATACATATTGCCAAACTACTTACTATAAATAGGTGTTCTTCTTGGCAGCAGTTTTGCCTTATCTCGGGAGTAAAGACAAATAGAGTAGTCTGGATTTAAAAAAAAAAAAAAAAAAAAAGCCTTAATAGTAAGTGTTAAAACTTTCAGGGCTGAATAATTGAAACATGAGATAGAAAATGGGGCCTGGTGGATTTTATTTTGTTTTTTTCCTTACTCCCTGTGAGTAAATGTCTACCATGTGGCACTGTTTTACTCTGACCCATATTAATGTTATTTTCCATTCCTTTTCTCCCACACAATAAATTTTGAGCAGCTCTGGAACAATTACTTCCACTTGGCAGTAGCATTTCTCACCCACGAATCCCTTCAGCTTGAAACCTTCTCTCAAGCCAAGCGTAACAAAATTGTCAAAAAGTAAGTGTCCTCTTAAATTTGCTTAAGATTGGCAAGGTGATTCTTCCATTCCTATTTTTTTTTTTTAAGATTTTATTTATTTGAGAGAGAGAGCATAAGCAGGCGGAGCAACAGGCAGAGGGAGAAGGAGAAGCAGGCTTCTGGCTAAGCAGGGAGCCTGATGCAGGGCTCAATCCCAGGACTCTGGGATCATGACCCGAGCTGAAGGCAGACTCTTAACTGACCGTGTCACACAGGCACCCCAACTGTCACAATTTTCCTTAACTGGAATCCGTACTTGGGGAGGCACCTGGGCTGGCTAGTACTCCCGTTTCCCCAAACAGTGGCCTATCTGCCGGCATCATGCTCACATTGCCGGCACAGCACCTCTCTCTCTCATGCCATACTGTTTCACCTCTCCATCGCATCAGCAAAGGAGCCAGGACTCACACATCCCCTAAAAATCCCTCCAGATTCCTGGCTCGGAATTCAGTGTGGACGTATGACCAAGAGCGATGAGAGATTTAGGGAAGCTTTTCATCGCTTTCCTTTCCGGTCTGTTTCAGAGTTCACAGAAAGCCTGGAAACTCAAGGCTGTGTAGTTAAATAGAACATGAGAAATGTGTCACTTAAAGGCTGTGAAATTTGAGCTCTGTTCTCTTGCCGGGATGTCTGGGATTCTTGGCAAATTATTCGGTATTTGTTTACCTCTGGTTTCTCCCTAAAACACTGAGATTGGTGGTTTAGAGATTGAGATTTAAATCTCAAAGATAAAAGTAAAACCGGTTTTATGGATTTCCCTGTGGGGTAGGTATGGAGACAAAACTGATTTTTAAGATGGACGTCTTAAGCTTATTGTTTAGACTATCATAAATGACATAACTTCTCTTAAGGATGGATTTAATTTGGTTAAACAAGGAAAAGTTAGTTGACCCCAAGTCTGGTGAACAGAGTGGCTACTTAGGCTTAATGATTCTGGTTTTGATAGGTTCAACTATGGACAGGCTATATAAAATATATATGCATATGGGCAAAGGTGCACCTTGGGAAAGCATTTTTATTAATGTTACAGAAACACAAATCAGTTTTTTTCAAGATTTATTTTTAGTAGAAGTTGCACCAACAACAGTATTAATGAATAGAAGTAGTTACCATGTATTGTTTATTACGTGCCTGACATTGAGTACATATGCTTACCTAATATAAATAATAAAATTAGATGTTTTGTTATATAGGAATAGTAAGAGAAGTTTGTTTTGTTTTTGTACGGGAAGTTTTCAAATAAGTATTTTACGCTGGTTTCTGAAGGCATTTACAA
This sequence comes from Mustela lutreola, assembly GCF_030435805.1. NCBI lineage: Eukaryota > Metazoa > Chordata > Mammalia > Carnivora > Mustelidae > Mustela > Mustela lutreola. The sequence goes on along the minus strand of NC_081290.1, from coordinate 161,380,537 downwards.
AAGAGGAATTTGAAAACCGTGTTTGGTGCAGTGAGCAGAAAATGTTGAAATGCGGTTGTAGGATGGGCCATAGGTGCTCATTCGAGTTCCCAGGGAACGTTGGCCATATCTACTTTTGACCCACGCTGTTTCTAGTAGCCTCAGGCCTTTGTGTTCTTTAAGAGATATCCGGGTGATTTTGATTACTCTCCAGCCATGAACGACTGTCTAGATGACCATTTCTCTTTCTCTCTCTTTTTTCATTATTGACTCCTATAAAGAACATTTTCAGAAATTGGTTTCCTAATCACACCCCCCCCCCCCCAAAATACTAATACCACAGGTCTGCTACATGTCACATATAGTACTATGTGATTTGTACTTCACACATAAGAACAGTAAGCCTGCTGTGCCCTAAGGACCAACTTTCACCCCTCTGGGGACAGTACCCCTGAGTGCTGAGAAGGTGTATCTAGAGCTTCTCTCAGTGTGAGTACTTTGAAGAACGTACTGAAGTGTGGATAGGTTACTCAAATAAAAAATACGTAAAGTCAGCATGTTTGTCCGACATCAGTCACTTGACTATTTACATCATACCTCATTCCTCTGCCTTTTCATTAGCACTTGGTATGTTTTGTTTTGTTTCTTTGCTTAACAGTGGCCAGAGTAGTCCCCACCTTCTCCCTTCAGTAAGTTTGACAATTTCGTTTCTAAGTTATTTTTCAGTGTTCACATGTGGCCCCCTCCTGCTAGTAAAGCCCCCCTCTCCATGTAGCCCAGTTCTCTTTGGGAGTTCTTTTCAGTGTTGACTGTATCTCGTAAAGTGACCTTGCCTCAGACCTGTCATAAACGTGACCGAGACGGGCAACAGGCCATTCCTACTCACCTCATCATTTTAATATATGAACTGATTTCCACTGCAGATCTTTTTCTTGTTGATGATCTTCCTAGGTACGGGGACATGAGAAAGGAGATCGGCTTCAGAATCCGGGACATGTGGTATAACCTGGGTGAGTGTGTGACCTTGAACTGGCCCATGCACAAGTCCTGTGTAATAAGCTCCCTGTGATGGGTTCTTCTGATCTAATTCCCAGTAACCCTGAGATTTCTTGGTCTATGTGTCTAGAAGTGAAAGTTGACTTGTAGGTCTTGCATTGTGACATCCACGTGTTATCAGAATGTAACATTTAGTCATTCACCTCTGAATGGAGTTGATTTTACCCCATGACCTTTTTCTTTTCTTCTGGCCCTTTGGAGGAACATCGTGACGCTTGACTTCCAGTGAAATCACTTTTTAATATCCTCATTTACCTTCATTTCAGGTCCCCACAAAATTAAATTTATCCCTTCCATGGTGGGTCCCATTCTTGAGGTCACCCTGACCCCTGAGGTTGAGCTCCGGAAAGCCACCATCCCCATTTTCTTTGACATGATGCAGTGTGAGTTCAACTTCAGCGGGAACGGTAATTTCCATATGGTAAGTGGCAGAACTGGAGTCTTCCAAATGCGTAGATATATAGGCAGCTCTTGCTTACTTTCTCTCTCTAGAGGGGAGCCGTAGCCAGAGTAATACAAATCCAAGTTGGTCTAAAAACTGTTTACATTTTACATTTTGTAAAACACTTAGAGACAGAATGGATGTTCTATCCCATGGCCTAGAAACGGCTTTTTTGCTCCATGTATTTCCTCAAACAGCATTGCATCTCTTGGTAATTAAAATTTGACATCACGCATCTTAGTTCTACCTGTTGCAGTATAGCTGGGAAAATAGTGCTGGGGATTGAGAAACTCATGCGGTGGTCTCTTATTTTGAGGTCTCCCTCAAAGAAAGTGGTCTCGTGTTTTGACGTCTCCTTCAAAGGAAGAAAGGCTGTTGTATTTCCTATAATGTAAAGCAAAGGACAAAGTAACATGAGTCTAGTATAGAGCGTTTCAATAGGGCCCTGGCACTTGATAAATGGAAGACATGAAGTATGATCTTTCCCTGTAATATGTTGGCAAGTGTTCGCAGTTCAGTAAAAGGGTTGGGTCGAATCTAGAAATGTTGGCTGTGTGGCTTATGTGCCCTCTTCTAAGAATACCTGGTATTCTCCTGTGACATTCTGACCCTGATTTCAGTTTGAGAACGAGTTGATCACTAAGCTGGACCAAGAGGTGGAAGGAGGCAGAGGAGATGAACAATACAAGGTCCTTCTGGAGAAACTGTGAGTATTTCAGAAACAAAGTCTCAAACTGATACATCATTTAGTGGTGGAGAGAAACAGCTTCTGCTGCCCTTCTAGAGGAGTTGAGAAGTCCCAGAAGCACAGGGGTCACCACCACAAATGGTCCTCAGTGGGGTTAATGGAGTTTCCACCATCCATTGCTGACATTTGTTTGTCTGAGTAAGTCAAATGTCCGTGTTTTCCTGGCCAGCCTGGCCCCTCGAGAACAGAGCAGATGGAGGAGAAGGGGAGATGTACCGAGCAATGGCATTTTGCCCAGTGTTTGAATCGCTGAACTTCACCAAAAGTGCTAGTACCTCTAATTATGGCTCCAAAGCCCCTTTTTACAGGAGAAAGGAAAATAAAAACATTTCAAAGTCTGCTTTACCTTTAAAAGTACCTTCTGGCCTGTAGACGGGCTCTAAGAACACCTGTCATATCTCCAGCCAGGCTGGTCTTTGCACTGCCCTACTCACCTCCCTCGCGTCTGACGTTTCCATTCCCTCCTGTGTTCCCACTGTCACCTCCACTTCCTACTCCCACACACATACCCCGCACACCCCTCCTGCCCTCTGAATTCTCCTTTGCATGTATGGGATCACAACATAAAAAGGCAGTTAATAACACTTGCGGGTTGGAATTAGAGAAACCCTCAAATCTCATTTTCGCCATAACCCAGGAGTGTGACCTTGGACCAGTATTCTGACCTCTCTGATGGCTTTCGTTTTTTCATCCACATGGATGGCCCACAGGCTTTGGTATTGATTGAGGACTCAATGAGGTGACACCTAAGCATGGTGTCTGTTACTGAGCCCGAACTGACGGGGCGTCACTACTGTGGGTTTGTGCTGGTCACCGCCACCATCTTCAGTCCACCATTGTCCAGTGCTCACTACCTGTGACAACCCATTTCTTGGATTCTCTAGCCTCTGGGATACCGACCAGCTGGTCACCTGTTGATTGGGCGTATGTCTCTGTCATTTTGTTGTCCATCTCTTTCGTGGAAGTGATGCACACTAGGCTGTGCGTGGGCACAGGGACTCCCAACTCTGTTTTCTTTTTTGTTTTTTAAGATTTAAGGAGCCAGAGCACACTGGGTGCTCAGAAATGGAACTGAATTGATGACTCAGCTATGTTTTCAAGAATGAGAACTCTTTCTTAGTTTGCTTTTCGTGGATGACAAGACCCGTTCCGTTGATCTTTTTATCCTGTTTCCATTAAGTTTACCTGTTTGAGTTTCAAACCCCACATTATCACTCTTGTAATTTGGATCTCATACAAGAATTAAATGGAGAAATTACATACCTGTACAGATATATATACACACACAATTTACAAATGATAAACTACCTTTTTTTTTTTTAAGCCCCAAGCTGATTTTTCACTGTAAATTCTTTTTTTTTCCTCCATTCTTCCTGAATCACTAACTCATAAAAATATGACTATACAAATCTCCAATGTTCAAGAATAATTCTAAAGTCTGGGCTAATTCTTTGAATCTATTTCTTTCTCTTTTTTTATCTTGTTCTCTGAGTTTTTTGTAGTTATCAAATCCAAGAAGCCCCTGTAGAGTAGATTTGCTATATTTGGGTCCAGCATGAGAAGGTTTAGATCAAAAATTTATCCTCAGCTTATTTATTTACAACTTTGCATTTCTGTTGTTGCCGTTGCTAAATAACACTTTCATCTGAAGAGGCACGTGTGGATGTATACTAGATTCCTTGTGTCCTCTAGATTGGGCACTGATCCAGGCCTTTCCAGAATGCCCGCAGGATGCTAGGGGGAAGTGCTAGGCTTCAGGGAGAATGAAGACATAAAAAGATGGTCCCTTTCAGTTTCAGTAGACTGATCAGATAGCATACATAAACCTTCTGGGCAAAGGTTCTTGTTTCTGTGGTATTGACAAATACAAAAGCAAAAAGCAAGTACAGATAGAAGTTCAAAGATGGGCATTGTGGGCTGGGATTTTAAATGACAGTGGGACTTGAATCAAAGCCCTGAAGACAATGTAGGACTTGAGTCACCTGGAGGGACAGCATAAGTGGAGCCCTGGATGGGATGGCCTTGCACAGGTGTGTGTTTCCTAGTTTGGCGCCACCTGCTGCCGGAACCTTGGACAGTGCTCACTAATGGTGCTGGAATGACAGATAATATGCAAATGCAGCATTTGTTTCTGTGTCCACTCTTCCAGCCTCCTAGAACATTGCCGGAAACATAAGTACCTCGCCACCTCTGGAGAAGTGTTTGCATTCCTGGTCAGCAGCCTGTTAGAGCACCTGCTGGACTACAGAACCATTATCATGCATGACGAGAGCAAGGAGAACCGCATGAGCTGTACTGTGAACGTGCTGGTAGGTGCTGGGCCCCCGGGTTGGCGAGAGGGCACCACTGGGCCACCCCTGCAGACGTAGCTCAGCTCTGAGTAGATCTCCCAGGCCCAAAGCTACCCAGGGGCCACCTGTATGGAGTCTGTATCCTACCGAGTTCAGCTGGAACTGCTGACTCAGCTTTGGACTCAGAAGTCAGCTCCCACAGACATGGGGATGGAAAGTGAAACCCAAGCCCTTGGCTCCACTCTTGCTTGAAGACCATCCTTCACCTTTTCCTCTGTCTTGTTTATATGTGGTTGCTTTGATGTTGGAAATGTTGCATCAGAAACACTATATCACGAAGAGAGAGTCTGTGGAGTCCTTATGGTGGTAGAGCTCTGTGGTCTTGCCTTTCCCTAGATATGTGTAGCCGGGTCCACAGATGTCAGAAGTTTAGGCTGCTTTGCATTCCTCTGCTTAATAGAAAGGAAGAGTCTGACTCCACTGACCCTTTGAGAGAAAAAAAAAAGACCACCCATTAACTGAAGTACCAGTTGGCTATCTGTTCACTTAGAGGGTTTCCCTCGTGTATTTTAGAGGCATGAGTCCTAAAAAATTTTTCAACTTAACTTTATAAATGATGACTACCTTTTTTTGTGGCAGTTAAAGGAAAACAATAGCCTCTGGAAAGGTGACACTGTAAACATAGTAATTTGGCCATTTCTGTGGCCAGCTTGTCCATAACATTTGACTTACATTGGTATTTCTGCCCCCCCCCTTTTTTTGGTAGAATTTTTATAAAGAGAAGAAGAGAGAGGACATATACATAAGGTAAGCTGGAGGAGATTTCTGCTTTTGCCATTTATGTCCTGGCTTTATTATTTATTTCTTCAGTAAACAAATGCTAAGTCCCAACACCATGCTTGCTGCTTTGAGAGACACTAAAAAAGTAGGAGAGCTGCCCCCTCCCCCTAAAAGGTAAACTCTTTAGACAGATGCGTAAGTCCAGCCTTAGGGAGCGCATAGGGAGGATGGTGTTGGCATTTCGGGGAAGGATGGAAGACTGGCCAGAGCAGTCAGGAAAGGCTGTATAGGTCAGAGGCATGGATGGACAAGTGCCTTGTGTCAGGGACCGTCAGCCTGGGATGCTGAAAGCCCTGAGCGTGGAACAGACTCGGACTTTAACCAAATGCATTTCCTCGGGGAGAGGTTTCCCAAAGGAGTCCATGACATTTAAAAAAAAAAAAAAAAAAAATTGAGCACCACTGCATTAAAGGAAGAGTACAAAATAGAGCCATTGGAGTGGGAAAGACACGCGGACAAGAAGCAGCAAAGAGGGGTGGAGGGAGGAGGAGACAGGAGGTGATGGAGTCCTTAGTCTGTGAAAAAGGACGGAAGGGAAGCAGGCTGCGGTGCGGTTGCGGAATGAGCTGAACCAGAGCGGCAGAGTGCCCCCCCCTTCCTCCCCTTCTGCCCAGGTACTTGTACAAGCTGCGAGATTTGCACCGAGACTCTGAAAACTACACAGAAGCTGCCTACACCCTCCTCCTCCATGCCGAGCTTCTGCAGGTAAGTGGGTCAGGCGTGTCTTTTTCCACGGCGTGGAAGTCCCCTGTCCAAGCCCTTTGGGACCAAATCCTGCAGCTTCATGACTTTGGATGGGAAGGAGCCGTATTCAAGGGAGATCCTTCTATCCAAGAGCACTCGTATGCCTTCTAAAGAGGCACCGCTTATTTTCTGCTAGGGTGGGGAAAATGTCAGTTATCATTTGTTTAAAAATCCTTTGGAAGCAGAGCGCAGCTTACAGGCCTCCAGTAACTGACAATCTCATTGAAGAAACAAAATATACATTGATTAATGTATGTAAAAAATCATCGTAGAACTGCCGAGAGATGAGCTGTAAATGAATTTAGTAGCACTACCCTACTTATACTCTTACAGAGTCAGAGTTGTGTGCCAGGGATATAAATATACCTACGTGTCATGGATCCCGAGTCATGATTTCTAGCTCTGACTAGTCCACTAACTTTGTATTTGTGTATGAACTGTTCCTTCCACATCACAGTCTTGGAGCGGCTAATAGCTCACACTTCTCCCAGCAGTGACAGAAGCTGCCATTCCCCATGGTGCTCTTGGAACCTTTCCTACCCTCTTCTTTCTTCCCATTTTCCTAAAGGGAAAGCACCTTCACCCGGGTGCTCAGGTAAATACCTGTTGTCATCTTGTATTCACCCTCCCCCATCGAGGCCGAGCTAGAATCACAGACCAATAGCGATTGTGAACTCCTCTCGCAAGGCACATGCTTGCCTTTTTTATTTTTCGGCATGGGAACAATTAAGATCTAGTCTCCCAGAAAATGTGAAGTTTGTGGTACGGTATTGTCTGTAATCACTGTGTGTTAGGTGTCTGACATTTATTTATGCTCTGGTTGTACTTGCCCCCTTCAAATAACATGTCCCCAGTGTCCCTGCCACCCTGAAGCTCCTGGTAACCACCACTGTGCCCTCTGTTTTCATGTGTTTGGCTTTTTCTAGAGCCCACGTGGAAGAGCTACCAGGTAATCTTTGTCTTTCTCTGTCTGGCTTGTTTCACTTGTAGCACCCCAAAGTCCATCCACATTGCCCAGAAGGGCAGGATTTCCTTCATTCTCATGACTGAATGGAATTCTGTTGCATATATATCCTACACCTTCTTTATCCATTGTTGGACACTTAGGCTGTGTCCGTGTCTTGACTGCTGTGAACAATGCTGAGTGAACACGGGAGTGCAGACATCTTTTAGGGATCCTGATTGTCTCTTCTTTCTATCCACTTTTCTTTATCGTCTTGCTATTGTCCTGGTCCATTGTCTCTCCCCTGGAGCATGACAGTAGCCCCCATTACATCTCCCTGTCGCCATTCTTGCCCCTAGCAATTAATTTTCTGGTATAATTTAATTTTTTTACTAAAATAAGGCATGTGCATTGTTCTTAGCTTTGTCATTAAGAACAGGAGGCCCCTGCCTCACCACTTCTCAGGGCAGCCATTCACAATTCATGTTCAGGTTCAGGGCACTAATAAGCTTATTGCATTTGGGATGGTAGGAGAGCTTGTTGACCGGGGTCTGATCACAGAGAGACTCTGGTATGTCAGTAACTGTAGGTCCTTTTTGTCTCAGAGAGTTAAACTCTAGCTTGGCATAAAGTTTGAGATGTGGATGCAGCTTTCCCCCACAGCTAGCTACTGAATTTAGGGGTGCTTTTTATTAAGTATTGTCCATATTTTCTTCATTGGGATAATATTCCATCTTTATCATGTACACAAGGCAAGTCTTTTACCAGATTGCATACACTTTTGCATGGTCTGAATGAGCTCTGTATGTTCACGCACCAGGACCACACTGTTTTGTGGTACGTTTCACTACCTGGTAGTTACTCTTCATTGCTGCTCTTTTTTCAGAGGTTTCTGCCCTATTTCTTTGTATTTATTTTTCCATGTAGACTTTGGAATCATGAAATTAAAACACTGATATAGGAAGAATTTCCATGTTTATGGAGTAGCATTTTCTTATCCAAAAACATGTTAGGACTTCCATTTGTTCAAGTCTGCTTTCCTGCTCTTCAATGATGTATTAAGCTTTCTTGTGTAGAAGTCTTGCATATTCCTTGTTATGTTGATTCTTAGGTATCTTTTCTTTTTTAATGTAATTATGGTAAAATACACAGAACTTAACATTCACTGTTTGAACCATTTTTAAGTGAACAGTTCAGTAGCCTTAAGTACATTCCCGTTGTACCTGGATATCTTCTTTTTTTTTTTTTAAGTGTTATTTACTTATTTGATAGACAGAGATCACAAGTAGGCAGAGAGGCAGGCTGAGAGAGAGGAGAAAGCAGGCTCCCTGCTGAGCAGAGAGCCCGATGCGGGGCTCCATCCCAGGACCCTGAGATCATGACCTGAGCCGAAGGCAGAGGCTTTAACCCACTGAGCCACCCAGGTGCCCCCTGGATATCCTCTCATTTGGGGTTTATTCTAGTCCTGGTCTTACCTCTTCAACACGGTTATCTATTCCTGGGAACCCACCTCTAAATTTTTTTTTTTAATTTTTAATTTTTTTTATAAACATATATTTTTATCCCCAGGGGTACAGGTCTGTGAATCACCAGGTTTACACACTTCACAGCACTCACCAAAGCACATACCTTCCCCAGTGTCCATAACCCCACCCCCCTTCTCCCAACCCCCCTCCCCCGAGCAACCCTCAGTTTATTTTGTGAGATTAAGAGTCACTTATGGTTTGTCTTATTGCTTAATTTGTTAATTTTTATGCCGCTACTTAATTCTCTCATTATCTGTGATAGTTGTTCAGTTGGCATGCTATGTGAAGAAATGGATTATGAAGAATACAGTCTTTGCACACGGTCATAGTTTTACCCCTTCCTTCCCATTTTCATACTTCTAATTTTTTTCTTTCATCCTGTTGTCCGTGTGGTACCTTCAGTGCCCAGCAGGTGTGTTGGGCAGCCCTCTGCCCCCTTCACTACTGTTCACAGCAGTGCCTCACATGGTGGCTCATTTGGCGTTACTTGTTTTGAAACTGACATACATCTTATTTTGGGGGTGGGGCAATTTTTGTGTTTAATAAATAATCTAAACATACGGCTGAATCAAAAATATATACAAATATGTCTGTGACTTCTATCGGCTGAATATTTGTTACATGGATCTCCTTTGGTTAGTTGATTTACTTAACTGACGTGTTACGTTCATCTCTTTTGTTCCTTTTATTTGTTTTTCAGTGGTCCGATAAGCCCTGTGTACCCCATTTGCTTCAGAGGGACAGTTACTATGTCTATACCCAGCAAGAACTTAAAGAGAAGCTGTATCAAGAAATCATATCATACTTTGACAAAGGCAAAGTGAGTATTGGGCTGTATTAGGGAAAGGAAGAAATCGGCTACAGTGTTGCAGGGCAGTTCTGATGCTAACTACCCACAGTGAGCCCAGTTCCCTCAGGTTCAGGAAATAGCCCCCAGTCAGACAGCCCTCCCTTGAGACACCAGCCACAGTTCGGGGGTTTCTGGGCTACCCACATGGATCAGCAACTAACAGTAAATTTGGGAAGGGTATCCTGTGAACCCCTCAGATTTGATAATATGCTGGAACAGCTAACAAAACTTGGTAAAGTGCTGTGCTTACAATGACAGTTTTGTCTTAAAGGACGCAAATCAGGACCAGCCAATTGAAGAAGAACATAGGGCAAGGTCTAGGAACATTGCATATGCAGAGCTCCTGTGTCTTCTCCTGTGAGTGGATTTGGGGCACATTGGCTTCCTAGCAAATAGATGTTGAGAATTTCACCTGGGTCTCTATGCGTAGTTTTTGTTGGGGTTTCATTTGAAGCCTTCATTTGTTGACCCTTTGGCCATGTGAGTGAACTCTGTCTCCAACAGCCCTCTCCTTCCTGGAGGTCTGGCTGATTCCATGTAGATCAGGGCTCTGATCTTCTGATCCCGTGGGCTGCAGTCTGGCAAGGCCAGCCCCATTCTGAGACCATCTCGAGGCCCACTGTGAGTTTTTACTAGTATAAATTCAGGTGTGGTCTGAGGGGCCCACCAGAAACAACAAAGACACTCCCCGTCACTGGAGAAATTCCAGGGACTTAGAAGCTCCCTCACAGAGACTCAGGATAAAGACCACACAAATCCTTTATTTTAAAACAATGACTCATGACTTACTCTTTATTATTCCCATGTGTTTCTTTGAATTTTGGTATTTTTAGTGGGAGAGCAAATGAATAGATAAATTAGGCTAACAAAGTCAATAAAGATCAGTTATTCAGGACACTTAACCCAATGGAGGATATAATGGGCAGCCCAGAGCCCGATTCTCCATAACCATAATTTTACTTTTTGAATACTGTTGAGTGCCAGGAGCTAGCACCATGATTTTCAGTGCATTCTCTAGAGATTGTGGGCCAGCCCCTGGTGCACACCCCACACCCAGGCCACCACTTGCCTAACACCATAGGTAGCAGGACGCCTAATTAATTGCCCCAGGGGCTCTGAAAAAAGGTAAACATGTGAACTAGGCAGGAAGTTGTGGAATCTCTATAGTCAGCTGGTCAGCATGGCTAACTGAAAGGCTTTTAAAATAGGAAAAAAATATGGAAAGCGTCAGGGGAAGAAGAAAAAAAAAAAAAACATGCACTATCCAAACAAAACAGATCCTAAATTTGACTCATTTCAAAAGTCTGGAGAGTTCTTATGGACTGCCACTTCCAGCCACTATTCCTGATGTAACAGTGAACCTGTTTGTGAAATAAGTAAATAAGCCCAAACAACCTTTGGAATGGGAAAGGATGTTTGCAAACGACATAGCCAATGCAGGGTTAGTATCCAAAATCTGTGAAGAACTTGTGAAGCTCAACACCCAAAAAACAAATAATCTAGTTAAAAAATGAGCAGAAGAAACGAATAGACATTTTTCCAAAGAAGACATCCAGATGGCTAACAGGCACATGAAAATATGCTCAATGTCACTCATCATCAGGGAAATACAAATCAAAACCAGAGTGAGGTATCACCTCACACCTGTCAGAATGGCTAAGATTAACAACATAGGAAACAACAGATATTGGGGAGGATGCAGAGAAAGGGGAACCCTCATGCCCTGTTGGTGGGAATGCAAACTGGTGTAGCCACTCTGGAGAACAGTATGGAAGTTCCTCAAAATGTTAAAAATAGAACTGCACTATGACCCAGCAATTTCCTACTAGGTATTTACCCAAAGAATACAAAAGTACTGATTTGAAGGGACACATGCACCCCAATGTTTACAGCAGCATTATCAACAATAGCCAAGTTATGGGAAGAGCCCAAATGTCCAACCACGTTGAATGGATAAAGAAGATATGGGGTGGGTACACACACGTATACAATGGAATATTACTTAGCCTTCAAAAAGAATGAAATCTTGCCATTTGCAATGACATGGGTGGAGCTAGAGGGTATGATGCCAAGTGAAATAAGTCAGAGAAAGACAAATACTATATACTTTCACTCATATGTGGAATTTAAGAAACAAAATAGAGGAACATGGGAGAAGAAAAAAAGAAAGAGACAAATCATCAAACAGACTCTTAACTATAGAGAACAAACTGAGGGTTACTGGAGGGGTGATGGGGGGAAGGATGGGCTAGAAGGGTGATGGGCATTATGGAGGGCACTTGTTCTGATGAGCACTTGGTGTTTTATGTAAGTAGCAAATCTCTGAATTCTACTCCTGAAACTAATACTATGCTATATGTTAACTAACTGGAATTTTTTTTAAAAATGAAAGAAAAAAAAATAATATAAGAAAAATAAGGCAGTGGGGCATCTGGGTGGCTCAGTGGGTTAAACCTCTGCCTTCAGCTCAGGTCATGATCTTAGGGTCCTGGGATGGGGCCCCACATCCAGCTTTCTGCTCAGCAGGGAGTCTGCTTCTTCCTCTCTCTCTGCCTGCCTCTCAGCCTACTTGTGGTCTCTCTCCGTGTCAAATAAATAAAATCTTTAATATATATATATAAAATCAGGCAGATACTCATCATGATAAAGTAGCTACCATCTATTTAGTGCTAGTTACCGTTTTGAGTGATTTCCAGGCTTTTTTTCTAACTTAATTCTCCCTAAAACCCTATTGGGTAGGTATTATATCTTTTTTACAGATGGAAAATCTTGAGGCCCAGAGACCAAGTATATATTGCTCAAGGTCTTTGGTCTCTGTGCCCCTTGACCTGCTCAAAAATCACTGAGGATCCCAAAGAGCTTTTTTCCCCACATGGATTGTATCTACTGATACAAGTATCCTTAGAAATTAAAACAGAAAATCTTAAAATATTTATTTACTTGTTCTCTGAAGGAACTTTTTACTATGAATATAAATCATATTTATTGAAAATTACTATATTTTCCAAAAAATTAGTGCTATGAGTGGCATTGTTTGACATGTTTGACAATCTCTCCAGCATCTGGCTTGGTAGGAAGCAGCAGAATCCTCATATCTGCTTTCTGCATTCCGTCTCCTGTGGTATTACCCATTTGGTAGTTGTGGGAAACCCCCTGCATGAGAGAATGAGGACTGAGAAAGACAAATAGTATTATTATTACTAAGAAGGGAATTGTGACCATAGGGACTCTGTGAGAGGATCTTGGGGACTCCCAGAGACCAGGGACCACACACTTTGAGAAACTCTGTGCCAGGCTGTCTCCCTATTTTTGACATAACTTAGTATTTGGTAAATGAGGAGCGAGCTTGACTTCTTGGATACTGTTGATGGGTTTCCTGCTCCAGGTCCCAGCTGATCTGGAACGGTTTCCATGTGGCACATTTCAGAGCCTTTTCCAGGGATCCCAGCCCTGAAATTTCAGAGGGGGTAAATTTGGCAAAGGATGATTTCAAAAGACTTAATTTTTAAATCTTTTTTACAACTGTACGTGAACTACGCCACATTCCTTCAGCAGCCAGAAACAGTGGGGCATAGTACCTGTTAATAAGAATCAAGTAGGAAATTACCAGATGCTGTGTTATTACGAGCATCCACCTAAGAAACATTTTATGAAATATCAAAAGGAACAGAGGGCTCAGTGTGGGATGCTAGCCTCAGATACCATATATCTCCAGTAAGCTGTGTCTTACACGGTCATTAGTGAACTTAAAATGTCATCAATACAAGAAACATCAATGTTTCTTAGGGCATCAAGTGTCCTAGCAAAAAGGCATTTTTCTTAAAACTCTTTGACTAAGCAGATGGTTTGGTCAGAGATAGGGAATCAGTGCTCAAAACTGGAGAAACAGTTTCCCAAATTTCATACAACAGCGTGGTTAGTCTTTCTCCCAAACTACCTAATTCAAAGCGTGCGCGCATGCACACACACACAAACACACTCCAGAACCAGAACTAAGGCCCACACTAACTTCCTTTCTCCTCCAACGAGATTCACAAGCTCTCAAAACCCAGGCTTTGGAGCGGGTCCCTCTCAGCTCTCAATGGTCTTAGTGCTTTGCCCTTTCAGTGCAGTATCGATTTCTTTGGGACACATGGTGTTCTTCATGTTCTCACAGACAGAATTCTAGAACATGCCTCCTGGCAAAGCAGCCAAGGTAGAGTAGCATTGTCATGTTAGAAGAAAGGGTTTAGTTGGTCCAAGAGGTGAGGCGTGGTGGGAATATTTGCAGAAACTCAACCACCTGACTCCTTGGTCATTGTCAGCCACTCTCCCCTGGCTTTTGCAGACAGATCAGTGACTGCTTTGTTCTCCTCTTGTAACCCTCCTTTTGTTTTCTCCAAGATGTGGGAGAAGGCCATCAAACTGAGCAAAGAGCTGGCTGAGACCTATGAGAGCAAAGTATTTGACTACGAGGGCCTCGGCAACCTGCTGGTGAGTCCGGATCAGCATGGGGCAAGGGTCTGACAGCGGTGCCAAATTTGTGTTCATGAAAATGTTTTTCTGCTTTTGAGATAGTCAAGATAAACCGTGTTCTTTATAGTGGGAAAGCAAACCTTGCTTGAAAGAAAAATGAAAAAAAGGCGAGGTCCTAAAGGTGTTATCATTATTCCTCTAAATTATCTCTGATAAAGGGCCCAGGATCCTTGCCTCCAGACCTCTCTCTCTTCCCTGTGCATTTTGTTTCCCTAGAGCAGAGACCCTCCGTATTCCTGACCCATCTCCTCTTCACCCTCTTGGTTACTCGGCCTCCTGTGAACACTGTCCATAGTTTCAGTATCTTCTGACATCTTCTGTCAGAATCACTCATTCTGTGGTCCCCATCCTCAGGGTCCTGCCAAATGAATGAACTGCCAATCTATGAGCCTTCTTTTTGTTTTTTGTTTTTTGTATGTGTGTGTGTGTTTTGTTATACACATCTTGGTATGTTGTTAAATGCTTCTGCTGGATCTTGAGTCTCAAATTTTGCCTCCCTCCTTCTCCCAAAATGTCACTGTGGTGCTTACACACATTACAGTTCCATGAACTTCTGTGCCATGCCTGGCCACGGGCACAGACCAACTATTTAAAAACAAAACAGCAAAACAAAAATAACACTCTGAATGTCCAGTGGTAGGCCAACACACATTACATTTGATAGTTTTTAGTAGTGGAATCACAAAAGGTCAAGTTACCTGTTGTTACATATAATACAGTTGACCTTTGCACAATGCAAGGAGGGGAGTTTAGGGGAGCCAACCCCCAACACAGTTGAAAATCTGCATATAACTTTTGACTCCTCCAAAACTTAACTACTAATAGCGTATTGTTGACTATTGCTGACTAGAAGCCTTACTGATAACATAAACAGTTGATCAACACATATTTTGTATATGTATTATATACTGTTCTTACAATAAAGCAAGCTGGAGAAAAATGTTAAGAAATCTAAAGGAAGAGAATTCCCATACTATACTGTATTTACCAAAAATATCTGCATGTAAGTGGATTCATCCATTTTAAACACGTGTTGTTCAAGGGTCAAGTGTAGCTTCTTTGAGGGGATAGTCGTCACGATCCCTTTGAAAACGCTTGCCTGTATGTTGTACAGCTCCTGCTATCATCACACGCAGAAAATCGCTTCTTCATTTCCTTAACTAAGTGGAGCGATTAGTGATACACCGCGTTAACCCTGCTAAGAACGCGTGCTAGAAACCTTCACCTAAATAAACTAAGTAAATACTAAAGTGAGTAAATGGTCACGGGACCATTGTGAGAGGGGCCTAGGGACGTGCCCCGAAGGGTCTGGCTACCTATTTTGCTCTCTTTAAGGCTTACTCTCAGCTCTGGCCAGGAAACCTGTTCCCAAGGGAAGAATTAATGGTAGCGCTGAGATCAGACACTGAAAAGCAGAACATCACCACCACCTTCTGGGCACTCGTAGCTGAACCAAGGACTTTAATCGAAACCACCTGCGTGAACCCGAAAGTTCTTTATCTTCTTTTCTCCTATATCTCTGTTTAAGTGCAGAATCTCAGATCTCCGCGAATCTCAGAAGGGGCTTTTTAACCTTTTAGGGGTCCTGAACCCTCTTCAGAAAACTGGTGAGAGCTAAACACTGCCTCCCTTTACAGAGGAATGCACACCCCGTGTGTCTTCCCGCAGGCAATTCTGGAGATTGCCAGACCGTCCAAGGCTCATTCACAGACCCAGCTCCAAACCCTTCCATCCAAGAAAGGGATAGCTTCTTGGCCCACAGGATATTTTCCAAAGACTATTCATTTGCCTGTTGGCTCATGGGAAACAACAAAGCAAATAGTCTGATCTTCCCCACCCCTCAATGGTGCCCTTGTATCTTCCCTGTGGAATGTCTTGTTTTGTTTTCCAGAAAAAAAGAGCCTCATTTTATGAGAACATCATTAAAGCAATGAGGCCTCAGCCTGAATACTTTGCTGTTGGATACTACGGACAGGGCTTTCCTTCTTTCCTCCGGGTAAGAAACCTCAGGGTGGTCCTCCGAGCCATTAAGCCGTGCAGTCTGAAGGAGGGTCAGTCTTCATTTCTTCTCCAGATGGGCCTCATGTGTTAGCAGCTGGAGGCCCGCGTCCTCACTGTGGGAGGCCGGGGAGGGGAGCCACTTCCTGCGTGGCCCGCCTCTTCACCCCGCACCCCAGCCTCCGGTATTCTGGCAACTCCTTTGTAAAATGGCTTTTCCCACGTGGAATGAAAAAGGGAAAGAGAACCGTCACCTCCATGGGTCTGCTGCTGTGGGTCAGGCTGGAGAAAAGTGTGGATTGATGTATTTAGTTGTTTGTTTTATTTCCAGCCTGAGCTGGTTGGAAAGCAAATATCCCGAGGAAAAGAGTACAAAAGTTTCACAAAAATAAAAACAGGTGTTGTAATATTGAGAAGGACCATGTTATTCTTCCCTTCTCTAAATTTTCTATAACATGATACCGATTTTAAAATCTACAAAACAAATAAAATCTGATTTTTTTCCCCCACACACAAAAAAGGAAGTCTCTGTAGAGCTGGCTGTGTTTAAACATATTATCCATTTTCCTTCCCCTGATTTAAGAAAAAGGGAGAAAAGAAGTACTTTACATTCCTCATCGTGCCCCAGGAGGAGGTAACTCATCCATTCAGTAACTATGTAGCAAGTGCCTGCTGTGTGCCAGGCACACATGAGGCAGATTCCAGTCAGATAAGGTCCTTACTCTCGGAATTCACAGCCTCACCGGTGTAACCGTAATTAAATAATCACGCCAACAAATGGAGATTGAAACTGACCAAGACGGGTAGTCTGTGCTCTAAGAGTTGGTTAACCAGGGAGTAGTTACCAACTAACATAAAAACTTACGTTCATGGGAAAAAAAAAATTGCACATGATTGTTTAGTATTTATAATCACCAAAGACCGGATGCAGCTCACATGTCCCTCCACTGGTGAAGAGATAAATAACCTGTGGGATAGCTGTGCGATGGCATACAACTCGGTCATAATCCACACAAGCACGTGCATGAGTCTCAGATGCACTGTGCCGAGTAAAAGATCTTAGACCAGGAAGTCCACGTCCTCTTTGGTTTTATTTATATGGATCTGGCCAAACCGACACTGAACGGCAGGGGTGGAAAGTGGACGAGTGGTCGTCTCATAGCAGCGGGGGAGGGTTGGGCTTCAGAGGCACAGAGAAATTTTGGCTGGTGGTGAAACTGTTGTGTATCTTGACTGATCATGGTGATGTTTGTCAGAATTCAGAGAATTTACCCTAAAGATAGTAAATTTAAAGATAGATTTCACTGTATGTAAATTACGTTTTGTTGTTTTTTGTGTTTTTTTTAAAGATTTGGGAAAGACTTCCTAGGGAATTTGTGCTTCAGCTGCAGTATGAAAGGCAAGTTTGGAGTCTCAGAGATAAAGGTGGTAGGAAAAAGGCATTGCAGGCAGAGGAAGTGGTGGGCAAGCTCATGGCAATGCCTGGGAGTGGAAGTCCAGTCCAGCGGGAGCAGAGCATGTGGGGCTAGTAGGGAGCTGAGGCATGAAGTGTGGGGACAACATGCAAGACAGGCTGTGAGGTTGCTATGGCTGTGTTGATGGCACCCAAGAGCAGGAGGGAGCCATTGCAGATTGCGTGTGTTAGCAAAGTCATCATCTGGCTGGTACGGACAAGGCTGGACGTGTACAGATAAGCCACTTAGAGACCATTACAGATGTTGAGGGAAGGGAGGGCCGGACACCCTAGGCAAGTGGCTTTAGAGAAAAATGGAAAGATTTCGGATAATAAGGTAACAGTATTTGATGATTTTTCTTGGGACACATGGGTGAGGAAGAATGGAAGTGGCAAGAATGGTTTCTAGATTTCTGGCTGCCTAACTGGAAGGACATGGAGCCATCCAGTAAGACAGCAATACTGGAAAATAGCGTCACGGTAGAGAGATTCAATCCATTCATTGAATAAACATTTATTGAACTCCTGCTCTCTGCCTTGCTATATTATAGGCATGGGGGCACACTCCAAATCAAGCCAAATCCTTGAAATTATGGAGCTTATATTCTAGTTTAGAGACCTACAAAAAGTAAGAGAAGCATTTAGTGTGTCCAATGGCCTAGGCCAATGCCTCACCCCTTGTAGACACTCCATGTGTATCATGGAGAAAATGTCGGGGCGGGTGAAGAGAGAGGCAGGTAATGGGGATGGAGTTATACATTTAGGTGGAGTGAATAGGAAAAACATCAGTGAGAAAATGCCATTTAAGCAAAAACCTGAAAAAAGTGAGGTAGCCGTCAAGAGACGAGACGGGGGTCTAGGCAGTGAGGACAGCGGGTTCGAAAGTGTGAGGCCGGAAGAGCATGAAGAAGAAGACAAGTCGAGAAGGGGGGGCAGGTGGCTTGGGGTCCCGGATCGCAGATGGCCTTTCAGATCTTTATATGTTCTAAGTGAAAGTCTGGTTGGGGCCACACTCCACGTGAGGTAATGTGGGACATCCAGCAGATGGGAGTCGGCAAGTTCACGCACAGACCCGGAACTCAAAGGAACGTTCCAGACTGGATGTAAAACTGGTGGGTTGTTCACGTGTGGAGGAGAGAGCGCAGGGAGAGAGGGTGGAGCACCAGGAGGAGAGGGTCTGGGAAGGAGCCCTGCAGTAGCTTCTAGACTGAGACTGGTGGTCAGTGTCGGTGCTCTAGTCCTGATAGGGCAGTGGTGGCTGCTGGGCATTATGTGGGTGACTGTGGTGTCCCGCGAAATAGGGGATGTGAGCTGGAGACGGCACTGGTTTGAGCAAAGGTTAGACTTTCAAGTTGAAAACGGGGGGGGGGGGGGTCTCCATCATCAGCTATTTTTTTTTTTTTTTAAGATTTTATTTATTTGACAGGCAGAGAGAAAGAGGGGGAAGCAGGCTCCCTGCTAAGCAGAAAGCCCAACATGGGGCTTAATCCCAGGACCCTGGGATCATGACCTGAGCCGAAGGCAGAGGCTTTAACCCACTGAGCCGCCCAGGCGCCCCCAGCTATAGGATTTTGACTGAATTATGTAGCCTCCAAGTTGTCTGATGTGTGAGTTAGAGGAATACCGCCCACATCGCAGAGCTGCTTCGGAATTAAATAAATAGCATGGAGGAGCGCACTGTAAACTATAAAGTGGTGTGTGGATGTTAGGAATCGTCACTATGTGCAGGAAAATCTAAAAGCCTCTGCATGGTGTAACTTCCGTGCCCTTTCCCCAGACTCAGAAAATCCAGACCCGTGCCGTCCTCGTCCCTCCCTGCCCCAGCCAGGCCTCCCTCCCTCCCCATTTCCGTCAGTGGCACCGCTGCTCCTCCTGCTCTGGGCCAGCAAGCTCAGAATCCTTGGTGATTCTCCCCCATCTTCTTTGCCCTCCGCCAGACACCGGGGTCAGACACCAGAAGGTTCTCCTCCTCCTGTTCAGTCCTGCTTGGGATTCCTACAGTTGGACACACACCCACTTTGCGCTGGTTCTGTCCTGTCACTCCCTCCTTCCAGAACCTCCAGTGGATTCCCCGGGCTTTGGGAACTGGTGCCTGCCTTTCAGTGTTCGGGCTCATCTTAGCTGATCTTCTGCTTCAGTCCCATACTTTCTGCCCTGTGGCCCTGTCCTTCCTTTCACTCTTCCTGCTGGTTGCCCTCCCCTTCTCTTCCCCTCTCCTTACCGTGTCCATTCACCTGGGCGCAGTCAATGCCACGTTTTCCTGGAAGTCCCTCTTTCAGTCTGTGCTAGCCTGTGCTTACCTTGTGCTTGTCTGCTTTCGTTCCCATTGTTGTCCACATCCTACGATTAGTGCTGCCTTACCCTCTGCTTCCTTACCGGCCACAGCTTTGCCCTAATGATGGAAATGCATAAAGATATTCATCTTTCCCACCTTGGAAAAATCTCATCATCTATTCCAGAAGACCTGGCAGTTTTTCCTGCCATCGGTGTTTATCCTACAAGGTCTGTTGCCTTCCTGTTACTTACATAAACTATCATACTTTCTTGTTTTCTGTTTCTGCCCACCAGAAGGTGAATTTTGTGAGAGTAGGTTCCTCGTTATATCCCTAGAGTCTTAGCATTATCTCCTGTTTGTCCAGTACGTCTTTGCTAGAGGAATGGACAGGTAATTTAAAAAAAAAAAAACATTTTCCAGGACAATATGGGCCCAAGGTTAAAAAGCAGATCCTGTATGGGCTGCCAATGCTGAGTACTCATCTGAGCGATCATTGGATGGCAGGAGCCTGTGAAGCATGGCTGCGTTTGAATTTGTGGGGGCAGCAGCACTCTGAGTCAAAGTACTCCCATGCCTGGAGCCTAGGAAATTTCTTTCTTAAAAAAAAAAAAAATCCAATTTCATTAATTTTAGTAAACAGAAAAGGAATGTAGATCAGAAGGGAGAGAATAGGATTCGGAGCAGTTGTGTTCTGTGAGCCTTTGACATTGCTGTCCACAGGGATTTTCAGGATTGCCAAGGAACTGCTCTGAATTATT
This sequence comes from Mustela lutreola, assembly GCF_030435805.1. Lineage (NCBI taxonomy): Eukaryota > Metazoa > Chordata > Mammalia > Carnivora > Mustelidae > Mustela > Mustela lutreola. Next base: position 161,360,119 of record NC_081290.1, on the reverse strand, counting down.
CCTGCTCCCTGTTAATGGAGAGTTGTTGTGTGGAGTCTCTTCCTAACTTTGCTCTTCTCCAAGTCAGCCCCAGTCCGAGTGCTGGTCCACAACCCAGATCATGATAAGACAAGGGCTTGTCTTGCTACGAAAAAAATCAATTAAATTCAGCGTTGTGCCTGGTGACATCGTGGGTCTACATTAGGGCACAAGCTCATCTCCCTGTGGGTCGGTGCAGACCAATTACAGACCACGCTCTGGTACAGTGGTTGCTGCTGGGCGCATAGTAGGTGTTCAGTGAGAATTTCTGGCAGAATACCCTTTGGCCAGGGAGGGCTGTAGCTTCCTGAGCTACAGGATCTCCAGTCGCCCCTTCACTCTTAATATGTCCTCAGTCCCCTTGCTGTATCTGACCTGCAGAACAAAATCTTCATCTACCGGGGGAAGGAGTATGAGAGGCGAGAAGACTTCAGCCTGAGGTTGCTGACCCAGTTCCCCAATGCCGAGAAGATGACCAGCACCACGCCCCCGGGAGAGGACATCAAGTCGTCCCCAAAGCAGTGTATCCTCACCTTGGAGAGACGTGGCCCAGCCCAGCCACAGAAGCTCAGGGTCTAGTTCTCTCTCTGCACACGGATATGCCCTGCCCTCTGACCACTCACGTAACCTTCTGACTCAGTTTCCCATTCTGTGTAAAAGCTTTGGGACGCTGATGTCCTTAGCTTATGGTTATGAAGTAAAGGAGAGAGATGATAAGCAAATCTTGAATATGAAAGGATATGTTTTATAGCCGTATGGGGAGCTTGAGAAGGACTGTTCAGGATTCTGGATTCTGGAGAAAGATGTATAGCTTTTCTTTTGTAACATTCAGTGACTTACTGAATAACATTGAATAACTTAACTGAAAAATTACATGCTTTCTTAGAAAAAAAGAACAAACACTAAGAGCTCTATAACAAAATTATCTTTAAAACTTTTTTCATGTGTTTTGTGCTAAAATAAAGATACTCCAACACTGAACACTATTCAAAGAGATGTAGATAAGCCAGAGCTGGTGTGACAGGGTAGATAAGAGAGCAGGCTCTGGAGCTAAGGTGCCTGGGTTCGAGTCTCAGCTCTGTCACTTACTTTGTCCCTTTGAGCAAGTTCCTTAATTTCTCTGTGCCTCAGTTTTCCCATCTATAAAATGGGGATGATGATCATCCTTCTCACAGAGTTCTTGTAAAGATTGAGTAAACATTTGTCAAATATTAGAACAGTGCCTGGTACATAATAAAAATTCAATATGTATTGGCCATCATTATACGTATAGGTTGGTAAGTAACTATAGAAAGATTGACAATAATAATAACAGACCTATAGACAGGCACACCTTTAAGAGAAGAGCAGCCTGTTAATACATAGCAGATGCTTGGGAAGGAATGGTCTTCCAGGATAAATCCTTGTTTGGGTTATGTGGGTTCAGAAGACAGTGGAGATGTTTTCGTGGTGCGGGAATGACGAGGTCTTCAAGAACTAGATTTAGGATTTCCTGTCGCTGGGCCCTCAGTCCTTTCTGCCTGCCCTCATGGCCTTTACCAAATGGCTTCCCTCCTCCAGGCCCTTGGTTTCTCATCCATGAGATGTGAGTCTCTTTTCCCCAAATACCCAGTAGCGCTTCTGGGAGGCTCAAAGTCGGAACGAGGTCATTTCTGTGAAAACGCTCTGTCAGCTAGACCAGGTAACACGCAGCCCGTTGATCCTCAGATTTTGTTATAGGTGAGACTCACCACGGAGAGATTCTCATTCAGCCATTGGGAGTTCTTATCGTGCATCCTGCGAGCGTCCATGTGGTTCTGGTGCCCGAGGCCGCGTACCACCCTGAGATGCTGGCAGTCACTCTTTTGTCCTCACCGAGGGCCTTCACCTCAACTTTAAATGCTCGAGATTTTGAAACAGTATATATGCACTGGCAAGGACAAAAAAAAGTCATTATTAAAATTATCGAGACAGTTCTTCCCCTGAGCTGGATTAGAAGCCTGACTTCACCATGGACAGTTGTATGCTCTGGGTTTTCTCAGAACCTCAGAGTCTTCTTCTGTAGAAGGAGAGTCGTAACATCCACCTGTTGGTTGCTGTGTTCATTACAGGTGGGAGCACGTTAAGAACCTTATTCCGTGCCCAGCTATGGCCCTCTATGGACAAGCGATGGCCACTGACACCAGACCTTCCTATTGCATGGGCCCCGTAGTCGAGCTGTTTCACAGGCGTCCTTGTCCAAAAGAAATGACTTAAAATTGCTTCGAATCCCTCTTCCCCTGATAGTTTCCCTGTGGCAGGGTTGCTTGCCAGGGGTCTGACCAAAAAATGTCCTAGGATTGTAACTTAATCAGGCATTTTCATAATACATCAGGGAATGCTGTTTTCAGTGCAGTGCTGGCATTCGGGGAAAAGGAGTGATTCAGACATCGTTTCCATCCTCAAAGCAGGAGGAATGGGTGGTACTTTCTGCCTGGGACACCTTCATGGCCCGGCCCCTTGTCCTTCCTTAACGAGTTTCTCAGACATGCAGTGTTTCACTGTGAAGCCAGTGATGAGCCTGCCACCCAGCTACAAGGACAAACCAGTTCCGGAGCAGATCTTAAAGTAAGTGGGGTTTGGGGGCGGGGGGTTGCCTGTTTTAAAAAACATTATCTTGGGGCACCTTGGTGGCTTAGTGGGTTAAGCTGCTGCCTTTGGCTCAGGTCGTGATCCTGGGGTCCTGGGATCAAGTCCCGCGTCGGGCTCCTTGCTTGGCAGGGAGCCTGCTTCTCTCTCTGCCTCTCCCTGCCACCCTGCCTGCTTGTACACTCTCTCTCTCTCTCTCTCTGAGACAAATAAATAAATAAAAATCTTTAAAAAACATTTTCTCTCTAACGTACTTTATCTAGAAGTATATCAGAATCCAAGCTTTAGGGCTCTAGGGTGGCTTAGTCAGTGAAGCATCCAACTCTGGATTTCAGCTCAGATCATGATCTCAGGGTCATGAGATCGAGCCCCACTAGCAGAATTCACCTGATTCCCCTTCCTCACCCCCCAGCTCATGTCCACACTCTAAATGAATAAATAAATGAATGAATGAATGAATAAAATCTTTAAAACCAAAGCCTTAAACTCATGTGGAAGACCTTCTGTTGCTTCAGCCCTTTGGGGTTGCTATAGAAGGACCCCACAGACTAGTTGGCTTAGAAACAACACATTTATTTCTCACAGTTCTGGAGGCCAGGGAAGTCCAAGGTCAGGTGGCAGCAGATCTGGTGTCTGGTGAGGACCTGGCTCCTTCCTGATTCATAGACACTTCTCACTGTGTCCTCACCCACAGAAAGGGTGACAGAGCTCCCCCGGGTCTCTTTTATAAAGGCACTCATCCCATTCATGAGGGCCCCACCCTTGTGACCTCTGCACCTGCCACAGACACGACTCCCTGATCCCATCACACTGGGGGACAGGATTTCCACATTGGCATTCAGACCACAGTAGCCCTTTATTTGTATTTTCAGTGTAAAGTAAGAGCTTTGTGACTCAAAAGGCATTTGGGAGCTTTGTGGGTCTTTTTTAGGCAGACAAGGAAATCAGGAATTTCACTGTGAGACGTCAGAGCTCCTCGATCTTCCTTCTGCTCAGAAGCACTCACTGAGGAGTGGCTGACTTCACCTTGCCTGGTGGGGTGGGGTCCCCAGTGACCGAAGGCCTCATTTCTTTTTTCCTGAGCAGCTAAAATGCTAGTAGGATTGATACAATTGGGATTAAAAAAACACAAATGAAATCACAAACATGGATTATAAATACATAGACCTTTTTAGGTAGTGAGCTGTGGAATGGATTTATAAATAAGAAAAATGAGCAATAAAATTAAATTGTGCACCTCCTCTAGCCTTCTCTGTGGAGACAGTTCGGAGGTCGCTTAGTGGCTAAGACTCAGGCTGTGTAAGAGGTGGCCCAGGGTTTTATTGAAATCTGACCGAGGACTGCCCATTCTAAGAGACCAGCTACAGCACGGTGGCCATGTCTTTCTCCAGCTACTACAGAGCTAATGAAGTGCAGCAGTTCAGATATTCCAGGCCATTCCGGAAAGGAGAGAAGGATCCAGACAATGAATTTGCTGTGAGTCCACCCCCTTTGCCCTCTAAAACAAGGTAAAGTAAGCTTTCCAACTAACCAATGCAGATCACAGAAACAATGGCAGCCGTAGGGACACAGGACAGAGGTGCTGCGCACCTCCCACCGGAGAGCAGCCGGTCTCAGTGGAGAACCCGAGACTGGAGCCCCTCCCCCCAAGACTGGGCTCTGCTCTTCACTCCAGGGTTGCTGCTGAGCTTCACATGTCCCCTCTAAGGGGTGAGAGGGCCCAAGCAGATGATCCCTTGCAGTTTTAAACCTCCAGCATCCTCAAAATAATAGCCCATTTGCCAAGGAAGCATTTGGAAATAGAACCTCCCTGACCTCAACCAGGGAGCATTGCCGAGTTGCCTAGGAACTAATATTTCCGATTTTCCTTCCACCAGACCATGTGGATCGAAAGGACCACGTATACAACTGCGTACACATTTCCTGGGATTCTCAAGTGGTTTGAAGTCAAACAAATTTCAACAGTGAGTCATTTGAAATGGGAACTCAGAAAATTCTTTGTGTCTCCAGATATAATAAGAGCCTTTGTTAAGCCCTCCTCCAGTTCTCACTAGCTTGGCCAGCCTCCTCTGGCCAATTTTGTTTTCCAAAAGAGAAATAAAAGCCATGCTTGTCTAATAGAACTCCTTTGTGTAACTGATGTTACAACACCAACCCTAAAGGTTACTCACAGTCAATGACTCTTTTATGAGCAAATGAATCTCGTCTCCTCATGATCCTGCCAGTACACCAAACCATTTTCGGAATGTCTCCTTTGAGTGTGCTGTCAGTCACATTCTCTCCCAGAACGTTTCCTCTTCTTTCATTCGTGGCTAATCCCATCACCGGTCATCCCAGATAATTCCTTCTCCATCCTTCCCCAAAGCTGCCCCTTTTACCTTTATAATAGTTATTTAATAGTTTTTAATAGTTATTAAATAGTTATTTTCTTTATTTCCAGATCTCCTATTATTATACTCCATTTTAGTACCTCATTCATCTCTGGTGGATGCCACGGAAAAAGCCCCTTCATTGGCCGCCTGCCTTGGCCTTCACAGGCCTGTTTTCCTCACAGTTCCACAGAGAGTTTCACAGTGGAAAAATGACCATCTTCTTATGCTTAGAACCTTGCCGTGGCTCCCCAGTACCCAGAGCATAAAGCCCTTATTCCTTAGCAGGTTCATACAAAATCCCTGTGACTCAGTTCTGCCACCCCATTTCCTATGGAATCTTCTAGAACTAAACTCATTCCATGTTATTTCAACCCTCCGTGACAGTGGGGCATTTTTTTTGCCCGAAATGCTACTTCTCAACCTAACTACCTCCCATCGAAATTCATTTTAGTAACAGCTTCACCTGGAAGCCATGTCTGAAGCTCCCAAGGAGAGTTAGATGACCTTTCCCTGTGCGTCGCTGCAACCTGGGCTTATTTCTAACAAGTTGCTCCCGTGCTTATGTGTCTTGAGACCCCACTATAAAACCGTAGGCTCCTCCCAACCACGAATTATATCCTAGTCACTTTTGTGACTGTGGAGCATAGCACAGTACTTGGCAGGTAACACACTTTAAAGAAATAGGTCTTGAACAGATCTGAACTGAAATCTGATGTGTTCCATACCACTAGTAATAAGTTGTTACTTTTCAAGTACGAGTATGATTTTCTTGGACAGAGACTTTTGGCATCAAGGCTGCAGTAGGCAGTCATGCTGGCTGGCAATGGGTAAAATGAAGAAGGCGATTTTTCTTGAAACCTGGCTTTGAAGACGTTCCCACAGGAGTCGCTCTTTTCTGAATCTGTATTGAATCTTCTTTTATTTTCATCCAGAATTCAACTTGAATATTCTAGTACATCCTCTTATTTCTGACTTCTTTGAACCATAGAACCCATACTAAGGTGACTTATGTATGGTCTGAATGAATGTATGGCTTCCAAAACCATTTCCCATTTCTCATGGAAGAAGCATCAGGCCTCTTGCCAAGAAACATTCTGGGAGCTGCAGAACTATCTGGGATCAGATAACCTGTTACTCTCTTGTCATTGAGCTTCTAAAAAATCTCCGAGGAAGCTCTGCCTAAAAATTATCATTACAACAGCTCCAATTTTTTTTTTTTTTTCAAAATTTCTATAGACCCTTGGTACCAAGAAAGAATCACTGTAAGAGGTGTAATTTTGGGGTCACCCTTGTACTTCCTAAGGAGATTTTAAGTCGCTTATTTTGCAACTTAGCAAAACAATTTTCAGTAAGTATGGTATCCAAATAAATATAACCTTGACAAGCAAAACTTCACTCTTTTATAGCTTGGTGAGAATTTTATACCTTTTAAAAGGGAATGCTTATAATTTTCTTTCCGTCTTTCCTGTGAGCTCACAAAATGCCCTTCCTCTTCCTTGTCTTCTGTCGCAGGAGGAAATCAGTCCCCTGGAGAATGCCATAGAAACCATGGAGCTCACCAATGAGAAGATCAGCAACTGTGTTCAGCAGCATGCCTGGGACCGAGCCCTCTCTGTGCATCCCCTCTCCATGCTGCTCAGTGGCATCGTAGACCCGGCTGTCATGGGGGGCTACTCCAACTATGAAAAGGTGAATCCTGTGTGTCTCCATGCCTCACCAGTGATTTCATTTGTTAATAGCTTCTCTGAGACATTTTTTCACTCTGCCCCCTTTACAAATGGGCAAATGAAGTTAATGAAAAGCGTGTCCTTGACCTCACACCTCCTAGAGACCCTCAGCAGCCCAGACAGGGTCAGGTCACAGCCCCGTAAGGAGTCACTGAGAGATCAGTCTCATATACCTCATCTGGTTGGTTTACCCGCTATTCCCTCTCCCACTTCCTTTCTCCCCTGAGAGGTGGAGAGCCTACAGGTGGGCCCAGAACTGAGGGTGCTCCGGAGGTGAAGAAGCGTCTAGGAGAGGCCAAGCTGCACTCTAGTTAAAATGAGCTTCTAGAAACGCCCACCCCTACGTGGTGCGCTGTAGTTTGTTTGGACAAATGCTGGCCCTGGCTGCACAGTGACATTAGTTCAACAAAGTGTCATATCTTTTCTTCTGGAAAAACAGGAAAAGAGTGCTCACCAGATGCAAATCCATTGCTTAGGATTTGGATGTAGCATCATTTAAAATCGAGGTAATGGGGGGGGCACCTGGGTGGCTCAGCCAGTGAAGCGTCTGCCTTCAGCTCAGGCCGTGATCACCGCGTCCTGGGATTGATCGGGTTCCCTGCTGAGCAGGGAGTGAGCTTTTCCCTCTCACTCACTCTCCCTCTGTGGTCTCCCTCCTTCTCTTTCTCTCTCTCTCAAATAAATAAGGTTTATTTAAAGGTTTTAGAAAAATAAAACCTTTAAAAAAATAAAAATAAAATGGAAGTAATGTATACAGTAGGTAAAATTCAGTTAAGTGCAGTTAATTGAGGCAGGAGTTTTCATTGTTCAGCTGTTTTCAGTGGCTAAGTAATTTTGGAGTCTTCTTGCTGAATCTAAATCAACATTTGGCTGCTGCACCCTGTGGGGTAGCCTGGAGAGAGTGAAAGTGAAGGAGGTGGGCAGGAGGGGTGAGTGCACATTCAATGGGCCGATTCTCTTATTCCCATTTGTACACCAAGGCCCAAGAAGACCAGGGGCACTAGAATCAGCCACGCCAGCGACCCATTCCTGCTTCCCACTGGCCGCTGTGTGCCCTTGGGTGAGATACTTCACCTCTCTGAGCGCCAGGCTTCATACCTGAAAAAACTGAGGAAAGTACCTAGCACACAGGGGTGGCTGGTAGCTGAGGAAAGCATTATTTGTGGAGAGGCCATCACGGAAAGCTTGCCATTTAGCTGAGCCTTGCTGAGGATGGGTTTTCTTCTCCCTCCTCTTCTCTTGGAGCCAAACACAACTGAGCAGGGCACCCAGTGCTCTGTGACTGCTGCTGTAACCATTTTTCCAACAACCATTGTACCTTCTTCAGGCTTATGACCCTCAGCGCCTGGGCAAGGAGTCCACTGGAGGTCATGTCTAATATGCCCATGCCAAGTGTCAGTAATAATCTCCAGTGTCATCACAAAATTCAGTGCAAAACTAGGCTCCAGAATATAATACTTTTTTGCATTGTAATAATTTTGGTGTGTGTTTTTTCATATAATCTAAGCTATCTCGTACTAGTTTTCGTGTGTTTTTCCAAGTGTATTTTTTCTTTCTCTTTTTCTTTCTTTCTTTCTTTCTTTACAGAATACCCCTTAACTCAAATTCAGATATGTCAATATCTGTGAATAGTATGTAATTTCATATGAAGGTTTCCCAATGTCATTGTTGTCTTACTGAAAGTAGGGTATGTAAACTAATAAATCTCAAGACCTTTAGCTTAAAATAGTAGTTTTTACTTTTTTTTTAAGATTTTATTTATTTATTTGACAGAGATCACAAGAAGGCAGAGAGACAGGGAGAGAGAGGAGGAAGCAGGCTCCCTGCTGAGCAGAGAGCCCGATGCGATGCGGGGCTCAATCCCAGGACTCTGAGATCATGCCTAAGCCAAAGGCAGAGGCTTTAACCCACTGAGCCACCCAGGTACCCCAGTAGTTTTTACTTTTAATTAACATGTATGAGTTTGTGTATTTCTAAACATAAGAGAAAGGTAAACTCATTGATCACCAATGTTCCCCAGTGCAATTAATTGGGGGATTCATCATCACCTACCTATATCGGTGACCTGTCTTTAAATCATGGCCCAGGGACGCCTGGGTGGCTCAGTTGGTTGGACGACTGCCTTCGGCTCAGGTCATGATCCTAGAGTCCCGGAATCGAGTTCCGCATAGGGCTCCCAGCTGCATGGGGAGTTTGCTTCTCCTCTGACCTTCTCCTCGCTCATGCTCTCTCTCACTGTCTCTCTCTCTCAAATAAATAAATAAAATCTTAAAAAATAAAAATAAAATAAAATAAATCATGGCCCAGCCGGGTGGCTCAGTTGGTTAAAACCTCTGCCTTCGGCTCAGGTCATGATCCCAGGGTCCTGGAATTGAGTCCCGCATCAGGCTCTCTGCTCATCAGGGAGCCTGCTTCCCCCGCTCTCTCTCTGCCTGCCTCTCTGCCTACTTGTGATCTCTGTCAAATAAATAAGTAAAATCTTTAAAAAATTAAAAATCATGGCCCAAGTGACAGGAACCCAAGAACTGGTTGCTGTAATTCATCAGCCTCTTTCCGTTACAAGGCAGGACCCTCCTAAAAAAATTGAATTTCAGAGCACTTGGCTCCTCAGTTTCTTGACTAAACCAATGTTTTGGGAATTTCAGTGCATTTTATTTTACATCAAAAACATTTTTTAACTTTTGAAGATTTAAACTGCTTATATTTAGAAGGTAATGGCAGATGGAGGTTTACGCATAGGACTTTTCCCCTCATTTCTCTCTAACCCTCAATCTGGCCGGAGGAAGCGCTGTCCAGATGTGCTGTCCTGCTTCCTGTTTGTGAAACTCGGCCCGCAGGCCCGCATGTATTCGTGTCCCTCCTCGTGTTCATTCACTGGGGCTTCCAGAACAAAGGAACACACAGGGTAGCTGAAAACAGTGGAAATAGATTGCCTCACAGTCCCGGAGCCCAGGGGCCTGAAATCCAGGTGTCAGCAGGGTTGATTTCCTCAGTGGGCTGTGAGGAAGGATCTCGTCCTGCCTCTCTCCCAATTTCCAAGGGGTTGCTGCAACCTTTGGCGCATATTCCTAGACTTATAGACCGTGTTCTCCTTGTGCCTCTTCACAGTGTGTTCTCCCTGTGTCTGAACTTCCCCTTTCTATAAGGACTTCAAATATACTCAGTCGGACACCTGGGTGGCTCAGTAGGTTAAACATCTGCCTTTGGCTCAGGTTGTGATTCCAGGGTCCTGGGACTGAGCCCTGAGCCCTATGTTGGGCTCCCTGCTGAGCCTGCTTCTCCCTCTCCCTCTGCCCCTCCCCCCACTCACGCTCACTCCCTGGCTTTGAAATGAATAAATAAATCTTTTAAAAATACATTTATAAAACATTTTCACATCAAAATCTCATGTTGTCCTCAAAACAGCCTTTTGGATAAATGAGTAATAAGAAAGCCATCTTTACTTAATACAGGAAAAAAATGTGATACAGCCTATAACAGATGATAGAGCAGGAAAACTTGTCCATATACAGCCTGCTGATTTTTTGCTTTTTCCTTATTATAATATCTGTACACTTAATCTAATAAATAACCTTTAGTACTGTCAGTGGCCTTAGTCCTTTGAGAAAGTTACTTCACTGAATGTCATGAGTTAATTGGTTTGGGGTGTGTGTGTGTGTGTGTGTGTGTGTGTGGTGGTTGTGGAGAAGGTACTGTGATTAGGCATTGCACGGTTCCAGAAAGACCACAAAATAGCACAGACCTTTAGAATTGTTCACGGTGGCATAAGGGCTGTCCAGGAAAGGGGTGAGTATTCACTTAGTCGTTCCAAGTTTAGCAGAGGGAACAGAATACATTTTTCACCCTTTCAGGCTCCCCTCTTCTCCCTCGAGGGTCAGTACACAGATAGGAACGTGTTCTAATTAACACTCGCATGTGCTCTCCTTTTAGGCTTTTTTTACAGAAAAGTACTTGCAGGAGCATCCCGAAGACCAGGAGAAGATTGAGCTGCTGAAGCGACTGATAGCGCTGCAGGTGGGCGTCCTGGGAGGGGTGCGGCCAGACAGGCTTCCGCGGCCCAACGCCAGCATATTCCTTAGGGCTTAAATCCACAAGCCCACTTTTAGGGTGTTTTGTTTTGTTCTGTTTTGTAACCTTTGGAATCACAGTCTGTCTCATTGTTTGGCCGAGTGACCCTGGGAATAGCGTTCTGTTGGACTCTGCATGCCAAGAGGGACCTTCCTAGAGAAGAGACTTGAGTCCCCAAATCAGATCCAGCCGAGACATGTTGGCCTCGGTCTCTCTCTCTCTCTCTCTCTCTCGCTATTTCAGTGAACAGTGGGACAAAAGGCAGCCGTCTAATTCAGCCTCAGCTTTAAAACTAGCAACTGCTCAGCCACAGAGAAGCCCCCGGGCTCAGGTCTTGGCTGGCAGCGCTTCCCCTGTTTAGGGCCTGCTTGCGCCTGTGTATTTCTCTGTGTCCTTGACCCAATGGCATCCAGTGCCCCCGCCCCTCACGGAGAAGTAGCATTCTCACGTGGTATGTGCTGTGTCTGCCAGTTTATCTGTCTCCCCCACCCATCCTTCCCCAGCCTCCACATCTGAAGGATCCCTCTTCCTAAACCGTATTTCCTTCCTGCCACACCCTTTTCTCCAGATGCCTCTGTTGACGGAGGGGATCCGCATCCACGGGGAGAAGCTCACAGAGCAGCTAAAGCCGCTTCATGACCGCTTGTCTTCTTGTTTCCGGGAACTCAAGGAGAAAGTGGAAAAGCTCTACGGTGTTATAACCCTGGTAGGCTCTAAGTGGCCGGTTGGCTTTTTCAGTCTCTTTGACTTTTTTTTATATTGAGGAGTTTTTCATGAGTCAGAATAACAGAGGCAGGGCATGGAAATGCTGGGGGCCGGGAGGAGAGGACATGGCACGCTTTTGGTGACCTTCTGACGCTGATATGCTGCATAGGGGTTCTTGGACTTGAGTGACTATCCAAACCATCTGGAAGGTTTGTGAAAACACAGATTGCTGGGCCCCAGCTCCAGAGTTGCCGATAGGAAGTCTGGTGGCCTGAGGGTTGGCCTTTCTTACATGCTCTGGGGAGCCAGGGTGGGGATGTGCTGAGGCCACTGCACTGGGCCCTCAGTGCATGCGTGCTACTCTACTAGCAGCTGGGGCGTTCCTGCTCCCAGACCTGGTTATTCCTGTCCTGTCTGGCCCAGTTCTGTGTTTTTCCTAGTCTTTATTTTTCATTTTGATAAGAAGTTTCCACCATTGACACCTTTGAAGGGGAGAAAGAATGGCGGTGAAGTGCGTTTCACAATGCATGTATAGCTGATTTCATCATTTTTTCTAACAGTTCCAACACATTTCTCCCAGTGACGGTTGTCTCTTTCCTGAGAGGTTGGATGGGTTGGTGCGTGCGCTCCATGACCTTTTCTCTCTGGCGCCTGGCTGGCTCAGTTGTAAGAGCATGCAACTCTTGATTTTGGGGTCATGAGTTCGAGCCACATTGGGCATAAAATATGCCCAGGTTAATAAAAAGTAACCCTTTCTCTCTAACAGTGGATTGAATGTTTGGATCTAGCTTCATTTTTCATTTTTCTTTTTCTTTTTTTTTTTTTTTTAAGACTTATTTATTTGAGAGAGAGCACACACACATGTGTGCACGCATGGGGAGAGGCAGAGGGAGAGGCAGAGGGAGAGGGAGGAGAGCAAGAGAAGCAGACTCCCCACTGAGTGCAAAGCGTGAGACAGGGCTGGGGTCCATGACCCTAAGGGCGTGACCTGAGCCAAAACCAAGGGTCAGATGCTGAACTGACTGCACCCCTCCAGGTGCCCCATTTCTGCTCTTTTTAATAGGAGTTCACCTTGCTTTCTAGCTGTCTCACTCTTGAATCCCTGGTTTTCAAATTCTTTCTTTGGACCAAAGCCCTGAATTTCCTTTCATGTCCTCCTGCCCCGCATCCCACACCTCCATCTTCACTCCCTTTGCCTCCGGAGTATCTTTGTGATCATTGCTTCTAACCAGGTCCTCAGGCATGTCTAACCTCCTGACCTACTGCCAGTTAAGAGCTTTGTCCAAGGAACATTTGTCTCTACACAGTTTCTGATGGAAAGACTGTGATGTTCACCTAATGACTGGTTTTTATGAGATCCAGGCCAGTGTTTCCATGTAGATTTGGTACGGTGGCCTACTGGGGCAGTCTTGTGGAGACATGTCTAATGAAGGTAGATCGCTGTTCCTTTACTTCTTAAGATTTACCATTCACTTCTTAAGCATCAGGTCTATAGTTTGAATCTAAAGCTTTCTATTCAGCCAGCATTCTGGGTTTTTTAGTGGCTGAAAGAAGCTAAAGTGGAGAAGCAGACCGAGGGTTTTGCAATTCTGTTGGGGGTGATGAACAGCTTGCTTTTCCTCTCTTATGTGACTGGCTGCAAATTAGGGGGAATTTTTCTCTAGTTTTAACAAGGTAGGCTTAACCTAGCTGTGTTCATAATTAAGAACAGTAGGAGTTGCAGTATTTAACAAGTGAGGCAGCAGTGGGTACCCGCCAGTACAAACAGCACTGGCCACAAGTGGAGGAGGCATGAGCCAGTGTATGGGCCAAGTCCCAGGCCAGCTCACCGTGAGATACTGTGTGTCCTTCAGCCGCCCACCTTGACTGAGAGGAAGCAGAGCCGCACGGGATCTATCATACTACCCTACATCATGTCATCCACGCTGCGGAGATTGTCCATCACCTCAGTGACTTCCTCGGTCATTTCCACCTCTTCTAACTCATCCGATAATGCTCCTTCCAGACCAGGATCTGATGGGTAAGGGTTCAATTTTTAATTGCTGGGAAGAGGGGAGGGCAGGTTGTCTCCTCACTACCCTTTGCCTTGTGTCACCAAAGGAGCCTTGATTCATGTGGACACATCACCCTCATAAGGGCAGTGATTCAGAATATGTGATGCTTATTCTCTGGATCATTCTCATTGTCTTCCTCATGAGGAATATCATGATTTACATAATAATAATAGTTATGACAGATGGGATCATAATCCCCCATCATCCTGTCACATCCTGTCACCCACCCTCTCACGTCTGATTTTTTTATCTGAATTGATTTTCAAAAGTAATTTTAAAATTTATACTTATTCTGTAAATAGGTAATATAATTACATGATACAAAATTCCGAGATACAAAAGACATCACTCATGAAAAATGACCCATTATTGGTCCTTGACTCCTACCTTACCAGCACCCCTCTGTGGAGGCAAACGATGTTAGCCTTCAGGTTCTTGGTGCCTTTCCAACAGCTCTTCATGCATATGCAAGCAATACCTAAATATGTATTCTTCCTCACACTTTCTTTTTTGTATGAATGGAAACGTAATAATTCTTTAGCTTGCTTTTTTAACTTACTATGTCTTGAAAATCATTCCACTTCAGAATGTCAAGAGCCTCCTCTTTCCTTTGAGCTGCAGACATCTTGTGATATGGCCACGCCCTGACACGTTCCACGGTTGCCTATTGGTGGATGTTTAGTTGACGTCAGCCTTTAGCTGTCACAGCAGGGTGGCAGGACAGAAGCTTAAAAACAACGTGTTCTGTAAATATACAAGTATATCCATATGAGGAAAATTCCAGAAGTGAAATTGCTTTGTCAAACATTTATAGTTGCAGTTTTCGAAATTATTCCTAGACTGACTTCTGTAGACATTATACCAATTTAGAGTCCTGTCAGCAACATAGAAGGGTTCCTCGTCACCTGCACACCCCAAATTGTGCATTATCAGCCTTTTTAATTTTCGCCAATCTGATAGGTGGAGAGTATTTTCGTGGTATAGGGTTTCATTTTGGTTTGGTTTTATTTCTCTTGTTTTGTGTGAATCTGAGCTTCTTTGCATTCTTTAGTAGCTGTTTGTATTTTATGTTCTGCAAACTATGGTGAAGTATTTTGGGTACATGTTTCTGCTGCGTTTGCTCTGTCTGTAATATTAGTTGAAATACATCCTCCAGTTTCTCCTCTGTCTTTTGACTTTGCTTCTCATTTTTTATTTAGTTCTGCTGATTTTTTTAAATGCAGTCCAATAAATTAATGCTGTATTTCATGACTTCTGGATTTTATATTATGATTAAAGGCCTTCCCTACTCTAAGGCTGCAAATAACTAATTTTAGAGTTTCACTATTCACCACTAAATCTGATTCTTTGAAATTTATGAGTATAAAATGTGAGGTATAAAGTCAATTTTTTTTTTTTAGCCACATAACTACTCAGTTTTCCCTGTAACATTTAGTGAGCAAACCATCTTTTCTCTACTGATTTGAAATGTCAGCCTCATTATAAAATCAAGTTCCTGTATGTCTATAATCTATTTGCAGACTCTCTGCGCCCCACCATTTCTTTGATCTCCCTGGGTGTTCATGCACTAGTGCTCTGTGGTTTTTAACTACTGTAGATTTTAAAGGCTTTTCTTTCTTAGTTATCCTTTTCAGAATTTATCTGGCTACTTTTACTCATTGCTCACTTGTGGATTCACTTGTCTGGAATCTTACTGCTATTTTTACTGGGATCATGTGAAACTTCTGGACTAACTTTGGGAGGACTGATGGCTTTTTTATGTCGAACCTTTTTTGCCAAAAACATGGGCTGCCTTCTCATGTGTTCAAATTTAAGATATTTTGAAGGACTGAATTTGTAGTTGTGTTCTTTCTGTTTAAAAATACTGTTTGAAAACAGTATTTTGCTAATATATACTTAATCTGTGTACACGTAGAAATTTTTCAAAGTACTAGAAGCTTAAAAGAAAGATACTTATCACATCACTCAGAAGTAACCACTGTTAAGGTTTAGTTATAGAATAAGAAAAGCATATATACATTTTATAGAATTGGAAAAGTGTCGTAGGTACCATTTTGTGACCTGCTGTTTAATTTAATATACATGATGAATATTTTTTTTTCTTTAGAGAGAGGGCGTGTGTGAGCAGGGGAGGGACAGAGGGAGAGAGAGAATCCTCAAGCAGACTTCCCACCGAGTGCAGAGCCCTGTGCGGGTCTCTGTCTCACGCCCCTGCAATCATGACCTGAGCTGAAATCAAGTTGACACTTAACCGACTGAGCCACCCAGGTGCCCTAATTATCATTTTTGATGGCTATTTATACCATTGCATCCTACGAATGTGCCATAATTAAGCCTTCTCTTACTATCGAATATTTAAGCCGTGTCATTATTTCTGGACAGGTAATCATCAAAGTTCATTATGAATTTCATATGAAATCATTTAGCTTCTCTCAATATAAAATGCAGTTTTATTGTTAAGAATTGTACTGAGCGTATGTGTACAGATAGCTTTCCAGTTATTTAGGATACATTCTCATATCCTTTCTTGAGCTCTTTTGGTTAAGACCAGGTATAGGATATATTTTCTAGAAGCATACATTCTGTAGTCAGAGGACGAAATTCATTACAGTTCTGATGTCAAACAGTCCACAATATGCAGTGCCACGTGCAATAGGAGGACTGGGTATTTGCACTATTTTTAATCCTTAGCATAATTAATATTAGATAGTCCTTAGTTCACTTATTTTTCTCTTTTTATTTTTTATTTCTTTATTAAGAATAAATACTGTTTTTTCTTTCTTTATTAAGAGATCCTACCTACTCTATGGAAAGCATAAAAGTTCTGTTCAGTAAGACTCTTCTTAAATCAGTGGTCTCATTCAAAAAAAGAAAAGGTTTGACACAGCTGTTGAGCATTAGGGCACCATGATTGCTGACAGGGCAGTAAGCAGAGAACTGGTGAGCGAGGCCCTCTTCATACCTCGACCCCGGCAAGGTGGGTTATTGACCTTGCCCAAATTTCCTCAGTGAGTAAGAAGCCATTGATACTATTTCCTAACGTTATTTAAGATGTTTCTTTAAGGCATCTGAAACTGATTACCAACTAATGACCCCGAGCCTCCCATTCCCAGTGTCATGTCACAATATTCATGAATACTTTCATGATGATCATTAGGGGTGCCATCGGTTAAGGGCCAGTTCTTTATCAGAGGGAAGCAGAACATATCCATCCTATCTGGCAAATGGTAGACCAAGGCACAGAAAGAGAATTACTTTTTAAAACACAGCTCTTTGTGTTAAGAGAAACCAGAAGGCCAACTAAGTAGAACACCAGCAAAGTTGGGGCCCCAGAACAAAATTGTTTAGAAAAAAACTAATCTTTGGTATTTCAGGAAAATCACTGAAGTAATCATTATAAGAAAAAAATGACACGACCCTGGGGGAATCACATTGTAGTCACTATAGTTCAGTTTGATTCCTAATTAGGCCCTAGTGAAACTCACATCTTTGACAGGCAACCTGGTGACCCACAGCCTTCATTTGTAGTCTCCAAGGCAAAGTCATAATTGATTCCATAGAATCTGGGGTGGTTGTTTTCTTTCTCCCTGACCAATTACTGTTTGAGGTGATCTTGTTTGTTTGTCTGATTTGGCTTATTTGGTTTTAAAAACAATTAGAGTCTTGGGGTACCCGGCTGGCTCAGGCAGAGGAGTGTGCAACTCTTGATCTCAGGGCTGTGAGTTTGAGCCCCATGTTGGGTGTAGAGATTACTTTAAAAAATAAAATCTTTTTAAAAAATTAAGAATAATTAGTCTTTCTGAGAATTTGGTTCTATGATGTTTCTTTAACCAGTACAGATTTAAGATAAATAATAGCGAGTGGCTTCCCCATAAATATATTAACAATTGAAAAATACTAGAGGGGCGTCTGGGTGGCTCAGTGAGTTAAGCGTCCAGTCTTCTTGATTTCGGCTCAGGTCATGATCCCTGTGTCATGAGATCAAGCCCTGCGTTGGGCTCTATGCTAAGCAAGGAATCTTGCTTAAGATTCTCTCTCTCCCTTGGGTGCCTGGGTAGCTCAGTCGGTGAAGCATCTTCCTTCAGCTCAGGTCATGATCCCCACATCCTGGGACTGAGTACCCAATCAGGCTCCTGCTCAGCAGGGAGTCTGTGTCTCCCTCCCCCCCCCAACCCCCGCTTGCATGCTCTCTCTCTCTCAAATAAATAAATTAAATATTAGGGAAAAAAGTGTCTTTCACTCGCTCTCCCTCTATCCCTCCCTACCCTTCACATGCTCTCTCTCTCTAAACAGAAAGAAAGAAAGATAAATATAAAAAAATTAAAAGCCCATACGTGCAGTCTTTTAAAAAGCAATAGGAAAGGAGAGAATAATTTGAAATGAAAAAACAAAAAAACACTATCTATAGGCATTTCCCAGTGTGACTGCATGGGCTCAGCCTCGGTCAGACTTCCCTGGGACTTTTTCCCCTCACCTTCATGGAGCAAGGCACCCACGCTTTGCAGAGAGGGGGACCATGCACATTAAAAGCTTAAAATGGTTTAAGAAGCATATCAACCAAACAGTGAATGAATCCAGTTCAGATCTTGACTCAAACAAGCCACTTCCAAACGATTTATAAGACATCAGGAAATGTAAGCACTGGATGTTCAGTGAAATGAAGGAGTTATTTCTTTTTGTAGGACTTATAATGGGAGCGTAGTTATGTTTTGAAGTGAGTCCTTGCCTCACTGAGGTAAACACTGAAATATTTATGAATGAGATGATATAACATCTGATCGCTGCCAAGTGATCCAGTGAGGGGCGAGGAATGTGACTTAGGTGTACATAAGGAAGCAGACTGGCCGTGAGTTACCATTATTGACACTGAGTGGTACACACATGGGCATTCTCTTCACTTTTTTACACGTTTGAAATTTTCCATAATAAAATGTAAAAAAGGCTTTGCCCCCTCCAAATAGCTTAATATTTGAATATTTAATAACTTTTAACACTAACTTTTTAAACTTACTTGGATTTCCATTTCATGAAATACCTATTTATCCTTTGACTATTTTAAAAAATTGAACTACTCGTTCTTTTGTTTATTTGTAAAAGTTTCTTATATATCAAAAATATTTGCCATCTAACATATGTCCAGCAGATAGTTTTAGCTCACTAAGGATGCTTTCTGCCAAATAGACTCTTCTGTTTTATCTTTATTATTATTATTTTTTAAGATTTTACTTACTTATTGGAGAGACTGTGTAAGAGAGTATCAGAGAGAGAGCACAAGCAGGGGGAGTGGAAGAGGTAAGCAGGTAAGGTAAGAGGTAAGCTCCCCGCCAAGCAGGGAGCCCCATGGTACTCTGTCCCAGGACCCTGGGATCATGACCTGAACTGAAGGCAGATGCTTAACTGACTGAGCCACCCAGGCATCCAGAAGCTTGCTTTTATTTATTTATTTATGTATTTATTTATTTTAAATACTAAGAACCCATCTGTGTTTTTATGTTGTCTTACTTCATGCCATAGCTTTTGTGTGTGTACGTGCATGTGTTTGCTATGTGGACTTTATCTTTTTTAGAGCAGTTTTGAATTCACAGCAAGATAAAGAACATACAGCAGAGCGGTGCCTACCACTGATGGACTCACGTTAGCGCATGACCATTGCCCGGAGCCCGTAGTTGACGATTGAGTCCCCTCTTGCTGTTGTACGTTCTGTGGGTTTGAACAGATGTATGGTGACAAGTATTCACCATTGCAGTATCATCCAGAATAATCTCACTAATAATAATAATATCCAGAATAATCTCACTAATAATCCTCTGTCCTCTGCCTATTCATCTCTCTAAGCTTCTGTTTTTATGGAGCAAAACTCTAAATTTTTAATCAAACCAGGGCTCACTGAATACCCATTCAGAAGCTCTAAGCAATACCCACCATAAAGGTCTCGTATCTTTTTTAATCCTCCTCAGTTACATTTTGCTGCAGTCACTCCCTCTCTGCCTGTCCTCCAGCAGCCCCGCTCCACGGTTTGAGAGGAGGCTGTGTGCTTTGTGCTGTAAGGGCACACGCCTGTCTTCCATCCCTGCATCCTGCCTGCAGCCTGTCCGTTCGGAGATTTGGTGTTGATGCAACACTGCAGACTCTACCCCGGATTCCAGTTTTGTCAGTTGTCCCACTATATATCTCATACGGAGCAATTTCTCGTACAGAACCCCGTTGGGGTCACGTGCTGCTTGGGCCACACCCCTTTATTCTTCTCTAATCTAAGTAGTTTGGCCTTTCCTTCATTGCATTGTCCTTCATTGCATTGACCTTTTTGAAGATTACAGGCAGTTGGTTTGTAGAATTTCCCTTTGGGTTTGTCTTACACGTCCTTGTGCTTAGGAGTTATAGACTTTTGTGTCATGTTGTGTCTTCTTTTTTTTTTAAGATTTTATTTCTTTATTGGGTGCCTGGCTGGCTCAGTGGGTGAGCCTTCGGCTCAGGTCATGATCTCAGGGTCCTGGGATCAAGTCCCACGTCAGGCTCTCTGCTCTGTGGGGAGCCTGCTTCCTCCTCTCTCTCTCTCTGCCTGCCTCCCTGCCTGCGTGTGATCTCTGTCTGTCAAATAAATAAAATCTTTTTAAAAAGAAAGATTTTACTTATTGTCCCCATTTCACAATAAGGAAGTTGAGGTATGAAAAGATTTTCTGCGCAAGATCACCCATGAAGTAGTAGAGGTAGGATCTGAACGCAGGCTGTCTCTGGGTCATGTGCTCTTCTCCAGTGTCTGAAGCTGCTTATTCATCTTTTACTGTATGAATTCTAT